>NC_090940.1:577158632-577474815 GCF_040938575.1 Ambystoma mexicanum
GATTTAAAGACATTTCACAAGCATTTGTGTTTTCAGCTAACAGCAAAATATGCACTAAAGTGATGCGACTGAAACAATCTGCCACATCTATACTATGTGTATATTTCACTAGTAGATGAGAAATAGGCAAAGGATGTGGTGCCTGAACGGATTGGGTTGGGTTGCAAGGGTCTGCACGGGGATGCAGACTGAGGGGGGACACACTGCGAGTGCAAGACTTCTCGGAAGTTACCCTCTATTTCTGAACTGCTGAGCAATGCATGCATGCGTTCAGACTATTAACATACCCAGAATGCATTGCTCGGTTAGTCGGAACTTGAGGTGGTCTTCCAGGAATGCAGACGTGATGGTGCTGTGGAATGTGTGCTTGTTACCTTAATAGCCTATTCTGAGCTCCAATTTCGGGATTTCTCCATATTTTGTAAACACTTGAGCAAGGGGACAGGGTACTGTGCGAACATGGACGATGGGTGGTCTTGTGCTTTGTAATCTAGTGCCTGTCGCAAACGGCCTGACACCATAGACCTGATATATGGTTCAGTAAAACACTGTTGTTGGATGGTTTGTACTTCCATCAATTAATTCTGTCATTAAATGTGTATACATCCATACAAATACCCTACACAAATGGAGAAAAAATAACATGTGGTATTGCTTAAATCCGGCTACACTCAAACACATCAACATCAAAAAAAAAAAAATACATTAGTGACCTTCATTTAAAGATTGCTACAAGTCCAACCTTCAAAATGACAAAATATTAAAATGAATTTGTGATGGAAATTTCATTGCTGCAAATTGTGTTGAAGCCCACTCCACTTTATTAATATCAGGGTGAAAGCTAAAACAAGCCAATTTCTGTTTATCTATGCACTTAAAAGAATGAATTGTTTAATATGGCGTTCTTAACCCGTTCCATGGACTATACCAGGGGGGTAACCGCCCTTCAGCCCAAGTTAAATATAAGAGCGAAGCGAGGGCATTTCACAAGGGCACTGGGCCATAGACTATGGAACGGGTAACTAACTTTATTAGCACCCCGGGTTACCATAGCTGTAACCCGGGGTGCTGATAGCAGGGTCTTTTCTATGAATTAAAGGGACTCCTTGCAGTGTCCCGTTCATTCATAGAAAAACAGTTCAGAGATGGCTACCACAGAGATCCCATTTCCGATGCGGACGGCAAAGTAGGACAGCGAAAAGCAGCGGCCACCACATTCAAGTAAATCAGGTGGGGGACAGGGGATTGCGATAACTTTTTTAAAAGGGAACAAAGGGTGGGGAGAAGATGGTGGTCCAGGCTGTGGGAGGATGCCTGCTGGTTCCATAGAACGTGGGCTGAGATCAGTGGTTTCAACTTGCAAACCAAGGAACCTGATTCTCTGCTCCACCCGACCCGGGTGCTAATAGACGGTCCGAATGCAAAGGTGAATCTTGCATAACTGCATGACATTGCACAAAAAGGAAGAAGTCAAGTGTTTTTTGTTCCAAACAACAACCCTCATTTCAAGTAGAACAATGCGGTAGAAATGACGACGCAAAAGCGAGGCTAAATGTATTAACATCACCATTTCCCACACTGTCCCATTTTCCCGCTGACACAAGGTGGAGGAGGGGCACAGAGGAGAGATACGGTGTCCGCCATTCTCAACTCCTCTGTTTCTCATGTGAGCACCGAGATGACCACCTGCATGTGATTTTCATGCCAGTGTAAAGCACTGAAGCACACCCTTGTGCACCCACTCCTGAAAAAACATCCTCTGATCCTACCTGCCCGTCTAGCTATCGCCCTATCTCCATCACCCCCTTCCTGGGGAAGCTGCTGAGAAGCTATGATATGATATGTTATGATATTTTATTTATACCGCACTCATACACAAGTGTTTCAGAGTGCAAAAGAAGCTGACCTTGGCCCAACTCAACTCCCTCACTGAATGTGTTGATGGCCTCCAAGAGCATCAATCTGGATTCTGAGCATCCAGAGGCACGGAAACTGTTTTTCTGGACACCTGTGAAGAACTGCTCCCACTCTGGTCTACAACTCCCCAGCTGTCCTCATCATTCTTGATCTCTGCATTTGACACAGTAAACCATTCCAGCCTCATACAAATGCCCCATGATACACTTGGTATCCTGGAAAAGGTACTGGATGGACTATCCTCTTTCCTCACTAACCGCTTCTCCCAAGTCATCCTTCGCCCCTTCTTCTCTCCTACTTCCAACTCCACCTCTGGTGTCCCCCAGGGCTCTGTACAGTCCCCGTCTCTTTAACATTTACCTTGCTCTTCTTGCATGCCTCATCTCCTCCATCTCCTCCAACATCCAGTGTTACGCAGACAACACACAGCTCTTAATCAGACTTCCTGCTAACCCTATTGCCCCCTCCATCATTCCTGACTGCTTATCTGCCATCCAGTCCTGGTTCCCCTCCAATGATCTCTGTCTCAATGCCTGTAAAAGTGAGATCCTTCCCATTGTGACCCCTGCTCCCTCCTTCTTCCCCTCACTCTGACCATCCTACTTGGGCTCTCCCCCTTTGCCTTCAGCTGAAGCTAGTAACCTTGGAGTCATCTTCGACTCATCTCTCTCCTTCCTCCCTCACACTGAGGACATTGCCAAGTAGTCAAACTATGAGCTCTTCCTTCCAAAGGAATTTTACCTTTTCTCACTTTCCCTCAGAGGCTCAAAGTGACTCAAGCCCTGGATCTCTCTAGACTTGACTACTCTAACAGCCTCCCCCTGAATCTTCCTTCTTCCACTCTGCGACCCCTCTAGCTCATCCAGAATAGGGCAGCTAGACATATCCTTGGCCTTAAGCCCAGGGACCGCATCTCTCCTGCACTAAAAAGTCTTCACTGGCTCTCGGTTGCTGCACAGATTAAATGCAAATCCTTATGCATCATCCACAAGGCTGTCTGTGCCTGGGGACCATGCTATCGTCACAGTTATCTCACTGAATACTCTCCCACTAGACTACTTCGTTCCTCTGACACCAGCTCTCTGTGTGTAAAGCGTTTTCCTGAACAGAGGGCAGGGGGTCGCTCACTTTCCTCTGCAGGATCCAACCTCTGGAATAGCCTTCCCCTCCCCCTGCACCTTGAGCAGGATCTTCTCAAATTCCAGAAGCTCCTTAAGACTTTCCTCTTTTCCTCCTCCTTCCCTCCTTCTCTCCTCTGCTAATCCCACAGTTGCTTAATCGGTGTCCTTGGCCCTTATGCATCCTCATGGTCTTGACCTCCCACATCAATTCTTCCCAGCTCCTGTCTATCCACAGCACTTAGCATCTGCAAGCTCTCCACTCTGGAGGCTCGCACTTACACCTCCAACGGCCTGGCCGTGTAGCACTCGACATTCCTAGCACTTTGTCTATGGCTCACCCACAAGCTCGGAACCCCCAGCACTTACCACCTCTTCCCTCTTCCTTTCTGCACCTGCAGGTTCTGAATACTCACAAGGCATAATAGGTTCGTCCCTCGCAGCCTATTCTTAAATTTTGTGTTGTAATGTATCCCCCAACCCCCCGCCTGTCCCTCCCTGCCCTGTGGGCGCTTTGAAACAATATGTTCTTATTGTATAAGCGCATGAAAAGCCAACAATAAATAAATAAATATAAATAAATGGATTCCTGTGAAATCTGCCTCGGTTTGGCAGCTGGTGAACACCAGGCAGATTCCATAGTAATTTGTGAGTAAACACCACCTGCAGAGTGCATTTACAGGCAGTGTTTGATTTTCCACAAGACGGAGGGGAAACTGAAAGCTCAAAAGCTAGTTTGCCTGACTCTGTATGTGTCCAACTTTTAACATTGCATGCAAGGGACCTCATAGCGCTGAAGTGGCAATGGGGGATGTACCCCCCAACCCCCCCGCATTCAATTCCCGCCTCTTCTGAATGGGTCCGTCTTTTTATAAGCGGCATGCCTGACTCTTTACGTGTGCAACCTTTAACATTGCATGCACGGTACCACATAACGCAGAAGTGGCAATGGGGGCGGTACCCCCCACATTCAATTCCCGCCTCTTCTGAATGGGTCCGTCTTTTTATAAGCGGCAGTGGCGATATCCCATAAGGAAAAACGAATACACACACAGGAGTTAAAGGTTAAAAAGGCCTATAAATGCCCTCACTCACAGGTGCACATGAATTTGCCTATGATCCCTATCCAGTTGGACAAATTGAGTGGCACTAAAATGGGCAATAATAACATCTAGCACGAAGCTCCTCGAAACAAATTGAGTTAGTAGTGGGCACTACATAATCTGTAAATAATATTAAGACTTGGTAAGTCTAAGCGGGTTCTAGCTTCATAGTTCTGTATGTGATGGTCACAGTTTTGATATGATATTTTATTTATATCGCGCCAATACACCAGTGTATCAAGGCGCGACGAGGCAAGGGCGGGGTCAAAACTACGATCTTACTAGGCCCAGTGACATTGATTGAGAATGCGCAAGTGCAGGGGAAAGGGAAGGGGGAAAGTGCAAGCATGAACTCGCCAGTGTTTTCTTCCGGAATCAGGGCGCAGATGGAAAGGAAGGGGGCAGACTGAGCGGCGCGAGCGCCTCTTGAAGTCGCGGCGTAACTGATTATATTCTTAGAGTCTGGCGCATTTTCAGCGTAGCCGTCACCGCCTATCAGGACAAAATGTCACAGGAAGGCGCAGGCTAACGAAGGCCTGTCTCTTTGCGGCAGGCCTCGCGCCGGGAGATCACTTTGCAGGCTTCCTGGAATATCCTTGTATTGTCCACGCGAAGCCTCGTGGCCTTCGACGTCCCAAAGCAGCAAAAAAAAAAAAAAAAAACAAGTATTCTATTTGTCAGTCATCTTTTTCCATCTGTTCGAAATTTGTCTTATGCTTAATGAGCTCACATCCTTTCTGTTGTTGTATGTTTCTGTGTGTTTTGTGATTTGGCTCCTGGGTCAATATGGCCTTTCACACTATAACTGAATTTCCCGTTGATGCTCGGAGACAGCACAGAGGGTGAAATTAGGTTTTTGATTCGTACGAGCGCCCTTTGTTTGAAATCTTTGATCTCACAGAGGAGTGAATGGGCCTAAGGGATATTCAAAGGAAATATTGGATTGGATGGCTCCCTCTAGATAAATTCAATTCAGGAGAAGTCTAATTGGGATTAATCGAGAACAGGTGGCACATTTATAGGAAATACAAAATTAGTTGATATAAGGGTTTGGGATATGGCTGTGCACTCAGTTACAGGATTTTAGGTAGATTGTTTCTAGTATAATTGGGGGAAAATTCTGAACATTAGCAAAACTCGCTTAAACAGAATATAGCATTTCTGTGAGTAAAAAAAAAAAAGCACTAATCACAGAAAAGGAGCAGTGGTAGGTATGGATGGAGAGGGTAGGGTTGAAGAACACGGGGATACAGAGAGGAAATTCCCCCCAAAATGTATGAGAAGCTAGAGGGGAAATGTGGTTAAAAAAAATTCGAAGAAAACATGACCAAGATGTATGGGAAGGCAAAGTACAGGGCTTCACTACAAGTTCATCGGTGTGACAAAAAGGTGTGTATTCTGTCGGTGCCATTTGTGGGGGGTTTAATGGAATTACGGCCTCTTTTGCCACTCTGCTGAATGAGATTTTTTGGCCTTGAATTGGAGACTATTCTTCCAGAAATATTCTAGAATTAAATTCTCCAGTTCAAGTTGATTGAGAAATTGGAATATTTACCACAGCAGAGTTACTGCTTCCGGAAAATCTACCCAAAACACCATCATGGCCCTCATTACGACCCTGGCGGAAAGGTGAAAACGATGGCGGAAATGCAATTCCGCCATCGAATAGCGCTCGTTGCGATATGACCCGTCACCGGAAAGTACGAAGCCATTAGCGACACCGTAGTGAACGCCAACGCTAACTGCACCAAGCACGCGCGCGCGCGCCATGCCAAACCGCAAACACCACCATGGCGCAAGGGTACGCCAATTCCGACCCTAGCGGACATGTACCTAACGCCATCATGCATGGCGTAATGTACCATTCCGCCATGGCGAGAAGTACGGCATCGCGAATCAACCGTAAATGGCCCCACTGAGTGCCTGTACACCGCTCCCTGCCCACAAAGTACAACTCCCCGTAGGTGCAATGAAGTCACAATGCAACCATTGAAATGCACAAGTCACCCCTGCATGGCAACGAACAAAAGAAACACAACAGGGGCCAATGGGAGCTGCAGGGCACAGATGGCACGAATACAGAAGCCATCCCAATGGACATGACCACAGTCCCCCACCAAGAAACGCACGCAAACACAGACACCTGTGACCAGCAATATTCCGAAAAACACATCATTCCACCAGTCCACCTGGCTGACCGGCATCTGTCACCCAAAACCCAATCCCCCGCACCTGAGCATGACAACATTCAAACAGTCATATTGGCAGCCCCCATCCCTGACCTCACTGTGCTACGTAGGCAAACGCGCCCAGCACAGTACCACGCAACTAAACCCCGAAGCTGGAACCCAATGCAGATCTCCTCACAATACATCGCCCCACAAATAGGCATATGCCACATCACTTGCAAAGAAAAAAGCTACACGGGCCAAATCAGAATTGAAATTTAATGCACATCAAAGTCACCAAGCCCATACAGCCATCAGGCCATGAACTACAAAACACAAATCACCATTGTGGGCTGCATCCGCAAGAAATGACCAGCCACTACCTGAGTGTCGCCCTGTTCCCCCATGGTACACAGAGCCACATTCACGTACGAAAAGGCAACATGGAAGCGCACAGAACCGCAGGGCCGACCCAATGGGGAGGCACTAGTCCAGCTGAAAGGCCGAAATGTTGCTCCGAGCCACCAGTACTGCGTAAGGGCATGTGGGCCACTGGCGATCGTCCCATAAGATCGTAATGCTGCTCCACTGATTAACACGAAGCAGCAGGTGGCGGGAGTAAAATCCATCTGCAGGAGTGGCATACAGATGGCAGTGGCAAAAGGGGAGGAGATACCTGTCAACCAAAAGAAAAGAAAAAGAACAGAATCGCCATCAGAACTACATTCCAACAACTCACTTCAATGATCACACGAAATCCACAGCCATATGCATGCTAGCCCACTCAATAGGATCATCACCACCCCAAAACCACTTGCGACTCATAACCATCTATATCGAGGTGCAAACACCATCACAAACGAGTGTACCTGTGCATGCGTCTGTCAAAACAGAATCCATCAGATGGGAATGTTAACGTGCATGGACACAAGTGTCTGAGGGCGCCTCGAGACAGGGAGGGCTCAACAAGGCCAGATAGACGATGGTCCCACTATGGCAGCCCTGCATCACATAGCGTAGGGGAGGCGGATAGATCCCAAGAAGCCCTGTACACGGCAAACTCTGTATCAAATCACCTGCCCATGCATCCATCCATCATTCCCTCATCCCGGGATCAAAACGCCTGAATAATTACTCACATAACATTAGAAACATCCATTGAGTCTGTGCGTTATGCAGCCTGCAAAATCCACAGCGCCCCAGCCCGTAAATCCAGTGTTGTGAAGTAACATGTATTTGGGAACGGACGGCCTCATCGCCCACGTAGCTAATGCGCATCCCAAACTATTCATATCAATCATTGCTCCCTCGCCATGGGCCCTGTCTCAAGGACATAGAACAAGAGAACGTTATATTTGCAGTCAGACCTGTGGGCATCTCCTCGCCGCTAGCTGGAAACCGAAAGCGCCGCCCTTCGAATTCCTCATTTGCAACATCACGTCGAAAAGGCATCTGTGGCCGTTTGAAATCACTAATTATTCCATCGAGTGCGGCTGTGTGTGAAAATGGCAACTGCCTTCACCCACGAATGGGACGCCCCGCCCGTCGTTGCAACTCGGTACAGTGATGCATGAGGGCCCACCGTTACTCGAGTACTACGTCCCACTGACCCTTCACAAGTCTGTTCGCGACTGCACAGATAGTATGGGAAACAATGGAACCACAGCAGAATGAACATATCAACCAATCTTACACGCCCATCGGGTACAAATACATGATTGCAATAGCAAGATACCATTACCCGATTTGCAGCGTTGTGCGCGGGACGTGCTCGGCCAAAGGGTAGAGCAGTTTGCACAGGTGGAATCAATCACCACAGGTGGAGGCCATACAGCCTGGAAACACATAAATTGCACACCCAGTCTCCTCCCACAACCACAGCGAAATGCTACCGGCAGGACTCGCGATGTTGGCCCTGGGGGACCTGATAGCACTGCAAGTGCTCCGACTCCAAGAAGAAGACGAACAACAACTACAACCAGCCGCACGGAGGAGACGCAGGAGGAGGAGGAGGCCAAGGCAGGGCCAGCAAGGCCCAGCAGCACAGCCACTACCACCACGCAGGCAGCCCGCAATCCCACGCCTCCGAGCACATCCGTTCAACCTCACTGATGAGCAGATCCACACCCTCTACCGTCTGGACCGGGACACCATAGCCGCCATTGTGGACATGACACAGGCTGACCTAGTCAGCATGATAGATAGCCCAACCGCCATCCCACCCCTACTGAAGGTGGTGTCTGTACTCCACTTCCTGGCCACAGGCACCTACCAGCACACAGTCGGACAGTTGCATGGCATTTCTCAGCCACTGTTCTCACGGACACTATTCCAAGTGCTCGATGCCCTCCTGCAGCACGCAGACGACTACATCTCTCTACCACGCTCGGAGCAGGAAATAACCAACACAAAAGTGGGATTCCATGCACTTGCCGGCATACCGGGTTGCATTGGTGCCATCGACTGCACCCATGTTGAATTGGTCGTCCCACATGCCATGGAGGCCCAGTACCGCAACCGTAAACAATTTCATTCCCTGAATGTACAAATGGTGTGTGACTCCAACAGGATCTTTACGCATTGTTGTGCCCGATTCCCTGGATCAACCCATGATTCCATGGTCTTGAGGAACTCTACAATACCACGCTACATGGAGCGACACGCAGGGAACAGATCCTGGCTACTCGGTGAGTCTCATTACATGCATGATGATGTGGGGTATGTGATTTTGCAATGTACTGGCAGGAAGGGGGGGTGGTGTGCGTACGTATCAATGGCATTCCACATCCTACGTTTCTCGTCCACATACAGGTGATGCTGGATATCCACTGAAGAGATGGCTCCTCACACCAGTCCGGAACCCACGGGACCAGCATGAGGAGGACTACAACCATGCCCACTCACGTACCCGTGTAGTCATTGAGCTGGCATTCGGCCTACTGAAGTGCCGTTTCCGCTGCCTCAGCAGGTCTGGCGGGGCACTCCTGTACCGCCATGAGAAGGTTGCAAAGATGGTGATGGCATGTGTCATGCTCCACAACATGTGCGTACGTAGAAATGTGCCCATGCCCCCTGACGCAGAACTGCAAGCACCTGATGATGGTCATGATGAGGGTGGGGATGTGGCAGCACCTCATGGAGTCTGCGAGGCACCGGAGGCCCGTGACATTCGTCAGCATCTCATTGATGTATGCTTCTAGCACTCACGCCTGGTGGCTGATACATGGACACGGGACTCGTGGCACTGTGTGTGTCTGGAACATGCACAATATGGACTGTACGCCTATGATGGCCTAGTACACAAAGATCAATGTCCACACATCTCATTGGTTGATCGTGCACTGTTTATGGCATATGTGATATAATGTTGAACACCCTATCGACCCGCCACCCAAGTGAGCCCAACACACCCCCTCCACCCTCCTACCTCCCACCCGAACACCAGTGTCCAAAGATGCTCATTGTCAGTGGGCTGTCGCTATTGCAAGCCCCCTCTGCGGGTATCAGGGGCACCCCTGCCTGTGGAGCGCAGGTTCCTTCCAGATCTACGTTGGGGGCTGCCCTGGACGGAACTTGCAACGGATGATGTGTCTGCCTGCTCACGTCCATGCATGTCCCTAAGGGTTTGCGAGAGCTCAGTGAGCACACGGCGCACTGCGGCAAGTTCGGCACATACGTCTTTGGACGTCGCATGCAGTTCCCCCCTCAGGCTCTCGGTGCTTCTCTCAATTTGTGCCCTTAGCGTCTCTGTGCCTCTCTCCATTTCTGCCCTAAGTGTCTCAGTTGATGTTTCTATGTCTGCCTTGGTGCCCCCACATTCATCGGCATGGTCCTTGAGGAGTGTGGCCAGTTGCTGCTGTTGTTCGATCAACTGGTCGAGGGACTGTTGCCTCTGCTGGGCCATGGCCATTTGCGGGGGTGTCGCAGAGGGGCTGTTGACCTCATGTTGCCTTGCCACAGGGCTTGGGGGGGATGGCCAGTCGTCGTCTTGTGGGTGCCCCTGCGTGGTATCCTCATGTTGTACGGGATGGGACAGACAGGGGGATTGGGACAGGTCATGGATGGATCTGACTTCGGCATCCCCGTTTTCTGTGTCGGAGCATGCTGCCATCAATGGGGTGTCGCCTATGGTGCTGCTGCCACCTGAGGCAGTGCCTTCTGTGGCATCCATTGGGGGGACCTGTGGTGGTGGTGTTGTGGGCATGCTGGCTGCTGGGGTGCCTGTTGATGTTCCCTCCTCTGTGCTGCCACCTGATTTGTGCTGCTGCCGTGTCTTGATGCGTGCAGCTGAGGTGGAGGGTCTCTGGCCGTTGGTCTTGGCCCTCTTTGCAGGTGTGCTGGTAGGGGTGTCCTGTAGCTCGTCGTTTGGATCGGACCCTGTGGTGGAGTAAAGGAGGGCGAGGGTTATTGATGGGTCTGTGGGAATTGGAATGGCATTGTATCACATGCATTGGGGTGGTACCTGAGGGTGATTTGGGTCGGGGCCTTGGAGGTGCTTTGATTTGTGTGTGGAGTGAGGGTGCAGTTGTTTGGCAGCCTGCAGTTAGGGTGTGCCTGCTGCACGTGTAGTGCGTGTTTTAGGGGTTTTTAATTATTTATGTATTTATTGTGGGTTTTAACGTGCGCTATCAGGCCGATGTGTGTGGACGTTCTCCTGGACATGTGTTTCTGTTGCACTATGTGGACGCATGGTACTTCACATGGATGGACTGTGTGGATTTGGCATTGTTTTATCTGGTCCACCTACCTGATTCTTCGGATGTCTGCACTCCTTTCTCCATCCCTCCGACTCCCTCTATGCTCTCCATTCCGATGGTGGAGGCACAGATTTCTTCCCAGGGGGTCAACTTGATGGGTGATTCAGGACCTCCCCCGGTGGCTGTGGCGATGTTGCGGTTGGCAGAGAGTATGCTGCGGACGCGTATCCGCAGGTCGTCCCATCGCTTGCGGCATTGCTGTGGGGTGCGGGGAGCGGTCCCCACCGCACTTACCCGCTGTGCCACCAGAGCCCATATGGCCTTCTTGTTTGCAAGTGCCGTCCTGGTCATTTGCGTGGAGAAGACGACGGCAGCATTCTCCTGGAGGGTCTCTGTTAGCACGGTGAGTTCCTCACGGGAGAAGTGGACCTGCCGCTTGCGGTCGCACGCTTTCTTCGCTACTTTTCCCATTTTTCTTGGTTTCGCTAGGGTGGTTGACGGGTTGGGGTGTGTTTCAGGGTGGTGATTTTAGTGGTTGTGTGGTTTTAGTGGTTTTATAGGTGTACGCCGGGATGTTTCCCGTTCCGGGCCCATGTTTTGACTTCCGTTTCCGTATATTTCCGGTCACCGTACTTTCCGGTAGGCGCACACTGCGGTGACCGCTGAGAGGGGTGGCGGTATTGCACCTAGGGCGCCGTACGGCGGCGGTGTGGGCCGTTTTGGGGTCATTTCCGCCATCGCAGACTTTGCACTTCCGCCGTGGCGTGGTGCTCGTGCCCGATGGGTCGGAATGGGCCGCACTTTGCTCCTTCGTGCAATGGCGGAAACGCTATTTACGCTGTGGCGCTCCGGTCAGTCGATTTCCGCAAGGGTCGTAATGAGGGCCCATGTATTCCTATTGGGAACTAACACAGTCCTGCAGGCACTCATGATCCAGCATTAAATCCATGGGAACGAGTGGCGGTAACGTGGGATTTACACCAACATTTGATGGGGATTGCCGCCAATACCTTGGTTCCTGTCAACCTGGCCTGGCAGGTCAACTCAGGTGTCCTCACTGGCCAACCATGTTCCGCCTCCACTTCAGGCAGGCAAAATTTCCTGGGCCGGAAGAGGTGTATGGGTGGGGCAATTAGGGGGAGGGTTGCGGGGTGCGATTGCCGTAGCAGGGGCGGAATTGTCCTGAAGTGAGTAGTGGCACCAGGTGCTGCCTCTGCCTTTTCTCACCAGCGTAGTTCCGTGGAAAATGCATCACGTTACCTGCGTCAGAGGCTCGCTGAGCCCGGGTGACCACTTTTGGAAGTTTCACGTCCCTCTCGCTTGTGGCCGCTTTTGTTCCTCTAATATGCTGCACAGAAGAGAGATTGGCGTAAACGTCTCTGCATTCAACCGCTAAGTGGACCTGAATAAAGGCACCGCGGTTTTTTCTAGGGTATCCAGTGATATTAACGAAAACGATAACACTGAATCACTTCAAAAGTGATTCGATATTTTCTTTAAAGGCACTCTCCAATACTTTCCCCAAATATTCTAGGACTTGAGTTTGATTATATAATTGCACCAGTCCTAAAATATGTTGGGGAGGGTGTTTGGTGCCTTTAAAAAAATTATCAAATCACTTTCGATGAGATTATATCACATAGATCAGTTTCTAGCGTTGCTCCCACAAACTCTGGACTCGGATTGTACTAGAGTCCAAAGTGAAGGGTCCCCATTAAAGCCCGTGGCAATACAGCATCTGTAGTCTGTTGTGAATATTCTTCATGATGTGGGAGTAAATCCAGGGGTTCGGGAGGATGATCGGAGAGAGGGGATCCTGGCAGAGAGGAAGGGTAAGGCTGCGGAACTGTGCATGCTGAGGTGGAGGGAGATGATTGGGGAATAAGAGTCCTGCAACAGTTGCCAGCCTACAACGTTGCTAGAACTTCCGGGCACAATCCATAAGAAGATGCCTCACAACCCCCATAAGCAGTGCTAGCGAGGTAGCAAGTACGTGAAGTCGTGGAGCAGCAGCTGACCTCTTTAGTAAGAGAATGGGGCTGTGTGCTTCCTGGGAGTTGGAGGGCAAGGAGACTGCTAAGGGCATCCGCCCAGGAGGGAAAGTGTGTTTGGTATTTTGCTTTACAGGGAATATTTCAATATAGATTGTTTAAAAGGTGCACACCTTTTATACTTTGCGGGCAGCGTTATAGGAAAATCTTCTCTCTTGGGTTATTTTTTCGGGTGGTGATTGATTTTTTGAAAGGCCAATGCTCATTTGTCCTTTGTACTTCCTTTCATTAAAAACAAAAAGGACTAACTGAATGAAATGTGCACTTGAAACTTTAAGAGGTGTTCTCTTCCTGCATGTGTATCAATGAACCAGCCCTTCCCCGCCATGTATTTTTTGGCCGTGAGCCCTGTTGATTTTATTAACACATGAAGATCTTTGAAACTGCTTATTCTCACTGCCTCATAGCCTTTCTGATAAACACGGGTCTACTTCAATCACCCTAACTTTGCCCTGTCTGCCCCATGCCCTATACCTGCCCTGATATCATTAAAACCTATGGTCACAGCAGTAGGCATTCTGTAGGTATGCAGCACCGCGGTGTGCCAGTAGAGACAGCTTGAAACTGCATTCAGGCAAGGCCTTTCCTAAGAGCGGGAGACAGAAGAGCCATTTACTTGGGCAGCAACAGCTGTGCTTTCACAGTAGATTTCTTCTGTAAAGTACTTAGATTAGAATGTAATGACGCCAGCTTTATTTGTATAGCATTGATATATTGATAATGAGGAGGGGTTTTGTCGTGCGTCACTGAGGTGTAGTTTGGGGGTGACATGTGTCAGTCCTGGGTGGGAGGGACTGGCGGAGCACTTTCTAGTGTTTCGACCTGGGCACCAAGTTGGCTAGCATCTGCCATGCCAGCATGGCTCCTTGCCAGCGCAGGCTTCAGTGGCCTTAGTGCCCTATGCGGAAACATACAAATTAGGCTCCCCCCTCAAGTGCGTCCCTGGTTATGTAGGGGGGCCGCTACATTTTTCAATTGGCCCTGATTCTTTGCATCAGCTCCCCATTGTTATTCAATACGCTCCGCTCCCGAGAGTGGAGCGCATTTAATTTTAATAGCGCGCCTGCCCCGCATTCTTCCACCACGCCGGCTCGGGGGAGACCTTGATAGACCTAGCAGAGCTGACGCGGTGGGGGGCTAATGGCACGGCACCCATGACAGTCGCCCGGGTTGCCCACCCCTAAGGCCGCCACTGCTCCTTGCTTTGTGTTTTTTCACCATCATGTACATTTCACATCTGAGCCTGTCTCCTGTGAACCGTTTTCTATTTCTATGACCCATTGCTCCGCTTGCGGTATCATGTGATTGTAATCACTGAAAACAGATGTCCTGTCTAGTCAGCTGGTGAAGCTTTCTTCACTTCATCACAATGTCACTCATCTCACCCATTGACCCTTTCATGTCTCGCTGTACTTTTTGACTCTTTAAATCGCTGTGGAGCAGGTCCAGCCTCCTGCAACCCCTCACTGCGCAAGTAGGCCACATACCATACAGTGGCCTTGCAGGGGACTTGTGTGGTCATGTTTGCTGAAGCTAGAACCGAACTCCTGTCGGAATAGAACTCAAAGGCTTTGCTAACACCCACGTGCATTTTAAGATTACAGAGCACCTTAAAAACCTTTATCCGGAAGGTCAATCTGGAAGCAATCCACCACAGCCCAAACTATAATATCATTAAGGAAGTCATTATGTCACCCGGCCTTAAGCTCAAATGTGGTGGTGAGCCTCCATCAGTGCACTGGGATAAATCTGTTCCTTAAAATTGCAATGTAATATTCTGCTAATTAAATTGAGGTCAGCGAGCACTGCCAATAAGTCTGCATTATTTCATAACATCCACCGCAGCGCAGCGATTTTTGGAACCGAACTACACGCCGGGGACCGGTGGCCAGAATCTCTCCCGGGCCAGTCGGATCAACCACTCCTGAGTGGTTCTTGTCATCGTAACTCAGCGGCAGAATCTCAAGTGGCCACCACCGGAAGCGCGGCTCGGTTCTGAGCCTCAACGCGGATGGAGGCGCGCGCCAATTTCCAGTAGAGAACAGAGGGAAACAAAGGCAATAACGGGGAAAGCAGGGCTTAAAAAATGCATTCTTCTGGCTCGCAATGATGAGGATCAGATGGAACCACCTCACTAGTTTCTATTAAAAGACAGAGCCGGCAGATGGTAGACGGATCAAGCCCGGATGCTGCTCCGCGTGAGTTTTCATTTAAAATGTATTAATGATCTTCGTGTATTATGCATTCGCTTGTTCACTCTGTAATTTGGGGAAACGTGAAGATCCTTGAACTTGAATTTGTTCGAGGAAATGTTTACTTCGATTTTACAAAGACGTCATTATGCGCCGCTAGGAGAGTCTTTGAGCCTGCCAGAGTCAGAGCAGACATCTTTGAACTACAGTCTCAGAGGACTGCAACGGAAGGAATCTTCAGACGCCATTGGAATATTACATCAGACCCAAGTTATTGGTCACATTTACTGCAGCAAATATGGAGATGCGCTAAGCGTAATGAATTAAGCAGGACTCGCTGCAACGAGCTTCGGAGCCAATTTGGCAAAACCCGGGGCATTAAAATTTCAGGAGCGGCTCAAGCTGAAATGGCATATAATTGTTCATTTATATTTTAATTGTTGATATGTAATACCAGGAGTGGTTTCTAAGCGGGGATCGAACCTGAAGACAAACACGTTGCCCCTGAGCTATCCTTCCTCCCTGAGCACTACCCTCTGTGGGAGCCATACCAGTTGTCAATGGCCCACGGCATGAGTCAATAGGCCTGAGCACCGCTTACTGAATACAATGTTTCAGAGACGTTTTCATTGACTACTCCATTGAATTTAGGGGCGGTTAAGTGGCCTATTCTATCCGCTCAAGGGATCTGTGCTTGACCTCACGGTCGTAGGTTCAAATCCCATAATGTCGCCTCAGCCCTTCATCCTTCGAGGTCAACAAAATGAGCAAAATTGACTTTGCACTCAATAAATACACCTTTATATTTATGAGGTCTTCCATCTCTAGGCAGACTGACATTTGATCACCCATCTCTGAGCAACTGTTTGGTCTCCAGCTTTGACAATTATTTATCTCACCAACAGTCTCATTTATTTCCTGCACAGAAGGTAACCTCTGCTCCTGGGAGCCCATACCTCAAGGCATGGAGTATCACATGAGTACATGAGCATACCCGCATGTGCCGTGGCTATCCTTGCGATGAAGCGTGGGTAGTCTAAGTGCCAAGGATTCAAATCATTTTGGTGGATTTGGCCTTGTTTTCTGCTGCAATAAAAAATCAGGGCAATGCCACCAAAATTAACGGTCGCGGTCTAGGCGTTGCCCTGGTGACTCACCTGGCAGATCTCTGCCATGCACACATTTAGCGTACTGCGCAAGCCACAGCTTTCTCCAGTTACTCTGCATGTGTGTGTGTGGTGAATGTGGTCTGTGACCCTCACAAGTGTGTTGCCCCTTTAAAGGAATGTGTCCCTACCCTGCGTATTGCCCTTTTAACATGAAACATGACTGTGTCATGGCCTAAGCTAATAAAAGGAACCCCTGCAGGCACGTGCACCGGAACGACTGCAGACTCCCAAAGAGGAACGATCGAGTCCGTCTCTCATTCATTAGGCCTGCAGGCCCACACTGTGTGAGCACAGGCCTACAGGCCATGATGCCGCGGGACTCTCGTACCAGGACGGTGGCAGAGGTCTCCATGGCTGTGGGCATGGTTCACCCTGTCCTCACTTCATATGGTGCTGATGCGCTTAGCACCACAGGGCGTGCTGGATGCCCAGAGCAGGCCCCCACCCCAAGGCTTGATAAACCTGGTGATCCTGCACAGATGTGGTGAATTCCTGATCCGCTGCGGACAAGTGCCTGGATGGAGAGAGAGGCCTGGGAAAGGTTAGACCATCTGGGCAGAACACTGGGTGGCTTATGACACTAGTTACACAATGTGTGTGCATGCAATCTACATTGACAAAGACTTTTTTAAACGAGTGTTTTTCTCTCTACACCACTTCTGCCTTGTCAAGCTACAAGCATTCACATCCTTGTTCGTGAATGCAAATGTCATTGGGTCACTCTTGAGCTTCCTCTGCGTCAAAGGCAGGATTAGCCCTTGCTCTATAGGTCACTACTCTACAACTTACAGTGAGTCAATGTTTTTTTTTCTCCCTCAGATGAATATTCTTCAGTCTTTTTGTCATCAGGTGGAGTTTTCAGCCATGCAATATTTTCCAATCTTGCCCCCATTTGTATTCACCTTAATGGAGGTGACTTGTCGAATAGAACTGCAGATTATATATATCATATCACATGTCCGGTGGATGGAAAGCTCTTGCTTAACATATTGAAGTTGTCCAGTACCCTTCAAGGATTTTTTGCTATCCACATGGGTTACATATTTTGCACCATTTAGCTCCTATACTTCCTCTGTTTTATAGGAACTAGTGTATTGTTAACGCCCAAGGGTGAGGGCTGTAACATATTAGACCACACCAGATTTATGGGCCCAAGACAAAGATCATGACTCACAGCGGTCAGGGCGTAACATGCATAACAGCCCTCTGACCCTGACCTGCAATGTCGATAGAATATGATATCATGACATTGATTTTCACAGCCCCAGGTACATATGTCAAAAAGGAAGTAGAGTTACAGATGTTTCTTGGAACCTTGGTGTGAGCATAATCTTGACAGAACGTTGGCTAAGGGAAAGGTTAATTAGTCATCCTAGAATACTGGGAGGGAGGCAACACCAGTCCTTATAACAAGGGTTACGGCCCTCTTCTGATCCATTGTATGCAATGAC
This sequence comes from Ambystoma mexicanum, assembly GCF_040938575.1. Classification (NCBI taxonomy): domain Eukaryota; kingdom Metazoa; phylum Chordata; class Amphibia; order Caudata; family Ambystomatidae; genus Ambystoma; species Ambystoma mexicanum. Next base: position 577,176,499 of record NC_090940.1, read on the forward strand.
CCTTCAACATTCCAATGTTATAATTAGATTGTACAGCCCAGTCAAACCTTTTTTGGGCAGATGTTGAGTCAAGATATACAGGTTGGAAGCCCAAGCTTGTTCCCACCCAAAAGATTAAAATGGCACCTTGCAATGCCAGCAAGCCCTCCCTACAAAGAGCACATTTTGACTTCCAATTGTGTCCCCTAAAGAATTGGGAGGAGTGGCAAGAAGCGTGGGGGCCAAACAACAGAGGCGCCAGGTCTGTTTTCTTTAGTTTCTTTGATGGTGGTGTGAAGTGGTAAGCAGGGAGGCCCCACAGCGAGTGCCCTTCAAAGTTCTCGGAACGTGGGCGTGCACTGGCAGATGTTGCCCATCAACGGAGCATCCTGTTTGGACCCAGACAATGTATATAAGTTCCCAGACTGGTTATTCCCGAATTATTTATTTATTTATTTATTTATTTACTTATAACGCACTGGTAACCTGCAGGCTAGGTGTTTCACACAGATGACCACCACTTGCACTCACTCTCTGTATATTCTCTATGTGTAACATTGTTACATTGTCTATGCTTCTTGCACACTGACTAAAGCATGCTCAAGGCTGATTGTTCGCTCCGCTACGCGCTCAACGAGCTTCTTTTGTGTGCGCATGGATGACCCACTCATGTTGTAGAAAGTGCTGCACTGTGATGACCCCACATGGTGATGGACATGTTAACATTGCCCTCATGCATGTTTAAGCTTTTGAATGTGTTAGGACTACATTGTGTGGGTTTTCGTGAACACCAGTGACAACTCAGTAAGTTCTAGTCTTTGCAAATTGACCCATACATGTCCCATTGTTGCACATATGGTTCTAATACTATCTAGAGATGACCGCACTTTGAATGTATGAACCATAAGTGCCTTATAAGAGGGTTTTCACATATACAACTGAGGGTGGGGTTGAGGAGGGGGGAGGAATGATGACTAGTCTACTCGTCCACGGACCTTATTTTCAGTGCACATTTCACTTAAACCCGAGAGTGCTTTGAAGCAGTCTGATTTAAAGGAAGGCGCTATTTATAAAACGCGCCTTCTTCTTTACAAGCTGTCCGCCATCACATCTTCGAATTATTTTTCCACAGTCACAATCATAAGCCATAATCTAGGTTTCCCATAAACTGTAATGTGGGTTTTAGAGTACACAGATCACCATGAAGTTCAATATCCTGTTAGCAATAATCTGGACCTACCATAAACCTTATTAGTACCAGGCAAGAGTCAAGCAGAATGTAACACGCATTCTGATTGGCTCTTGCAGGCTCTGTACCCGGCAGAGAATCTCTGGATTCTCGGCCGGGTTTCCAGCCTCCTTGTCCACGGCAGGGGGCGTGGCAGCCTCTCAGCCAATGAGGAAGCTTGAAGCAGGGCCATCCCCGCTCCGAGCCTCCCCACGGCTGAGAGGCTACCTTGGCCCCCCGCCAGGGACTCAGGTACATTTTTTGTTTCTTTCCCTCCTCTTTCCTCCTTCCCCTCCCCACCCCACTTACCTTCTTGCTCCTTTGTCCCCGGTGGGAGACGATGGCAGCCTCCCGCCGTGTGGAGACTCGGAGCAGGGCCATCCCCGCCAGAGACGCAGGTACGTTTTTTTTTTCATTCTTTTTTCCCTCCCTCCCTTCCGCCCTCCCAACCCCACTTACCTTCTTCTCCTTTTTCTTTCGGGAGCAGACGTGCTGGAAAACACTTCTATCCCCAGCATGTCCGCTCCCGATGGCCACCATGGAAAGGGAAAACAGACTCTGTTTTCCTTTTCCCGCCGGCCATTTTCTTGATCTTTTTTTTTCTGTCCCAAAACGCGTTTCAGGACAGAAAAAAATGCTTTTAGTGCCCCGCTCACGCAGATATTGCTGGCCGGGGTACTAATAGCTATATGACCCTCGTGGCGGGGGCATTGCCGACTCAGGTAATGCCCCGGGGCTTTCGTTAAGGCCCTTGCTTTGCTCGGCCATATAACTATGGGCCCCGGGGCATTACCTGAGTCGGTAATGCCCCCGCAGCTCGGGTCATATTGCTCTAGGTTGTTTGGCAGAAACATGAACTCCTCAGTCTCTCTATGTTTAGAACAGTAATTATCCCCTACTCACTCCAACTTGCTGACACGGATGATCATAGCATGTTCTAGGATTTCACACGTAATTGAAGGCCACTCGTGCTAGGTTCTATGCACATTTGTCTTTGAACACTAAAGAGCAACGCATTGTAAGGGTCCTTTACACACTCTTATAGTTTATTTTGCTTAAGGATAATCTTTACATTTCCTAGACATTTTTTGGTATCAGCGATGGCCCGAAAGGATGCTTTTTTAATGTGCTGGTGAACTGATGTGATCAAGATTGTTTTCACTTTCTCACAAGTGTGAGACTCATTTACACACAAACAGCCTCAACATTCCCGTGCGTATTTATAAACAGAAGGCAGAAGGAGAATTGATGGTTGATTGACCTCAGCTACTAACTGCCCACGAAACACCTTAATCGTGTTTTATTAATTGTCACCATTCTGTGCATGTGTGCATGTATTCGAGTGCATAGACATTTAATGTGCTAGAACTAGAGAAGTTATGCTTGAATATTCATGGTCTTGTTTCTTCCTTTCTCCCAGAAATCACTTCCAGTGCGTGTAAGATGTTCACATGGACGTACATGGAATGGAGGAATGGCTGTCGTTGCTCTGGTCATTTTCCTTAACAGCAAAACACAAGCAATCCTACCTAAGCTACAGCCATCGGATAACAACCGCATGATTGTACACGCCATGCATTGCTCAGTATGGGGTTTGGACTGCTGATTAGATGGGGAAAGATCCTCGCATCCAATGTTAGGCGGTGCTCCCCGTTCGGGGAATTATGACATGCTGTAACATGGTTGTCATGTGTGTTGTCATATTTTTTTTTTCATGATCACTGCATGTTGGTGACCAAGTCATGGAAGTTCTTGGGGTCCTTCTTTGGAATTTCAACGCATTGTGCTTTAAGCAAATTGTATTCACTGAATGTGTATTATTTGTGTTAATGCTGTACATTATCACCCCAGCAGTGTCCACTGGGCCTGGCCTGCATGATCTATTTGCCAGGGGCTTTGGGCATGGCTTTAGGTCATGCCACATGCATTCCGTATAGACCGGTGGCCATGCCTTTTGTATGCGTTTGCAGGGGCAAGGCAGTTATCCATCTCACCCTCAAGCTACCCATGCCCAGGGCTAGTGTGCCTGGGGCATTATCTTCCACTGTGTCATGAGAATTGTGGACTCATCTGGACAATCACCACTTTGCTCTTTGCCGATATGGCTGTCCACTTGGATGCACAATGCCACTTCTACTGAACACCGGCCATGACCTGCAATGGTGTTCAGTGATCACTTCACCCAGGGCTGCGCCTTTGGCTATGTCTCAGGCCACACAGTCACATGTGGTGGGCACTGCGCATTCACAGCAGCTCCATGTGATAATTTCACCTTTGGTAGGTCGCCCAAAAACAAGACCAATTATATTCGGCAGATTTTTGGCAACCTGCAAAATGCAAACTCCACATTTCCTTTATCCATGCCCCATCCCACTACTAGAGGGCACTCTCCAGGCCTGGTGACCATGGCCAGTGGTCTCCTTGCCCAGTGTCACAGATAGCTTCACAAATTCTTGGACCCCCAAAGGGGCTAGTTTAAGGGTGTTTTTTCGCTCAAGATGAAATTATGTGGTTTTATAATGGCAAGGGAGAGGCCATACAAAAGGGCATCCCTCTCTCAAGAGACCTCCAAAGGGCTGCCTCCGCTAGCCCAGACTTCCCTAACCCCATCGCCAGAATAGACGTTGAAGGCCAAGGACAGGTAACCACCTCTATATAAATTCTATCTAATCTGGGAAGGAAGCCTAAAGGCTATGTCCTTGTCTACAGATCTCCCTCTGGGGGTATTCTAAGAGATATTGAAGGTGTGGTTTTACTCTCTCTTTCTCTCTATCACACACACACAAATATATACACACAAACACTCTCTCTCCCAATATGTCTATCTCCGCTCTTCTCACTTTGTGATCTTTTGACTCTCTCTCTATGTTTACCTCTATCCTCTCGCTTCTCTCCCTTCCTCCTTCTATCTGCTCTCCTCTCCTTCCCCCCTCACGTCTGCCACCCTCGCACATGCAGCACCTATCTCCTCTCTCTCTCTCTCTCTCTGTACCTTCTCATCACTCTCCTGATCTTACACACTCTCTCAGCTTGTCTCTCACGAGTGCCTTCCTCCTGATTTACTCTCCCCTCAGCACTCCTACCACTACCGTCTTGCATACTATCAACACTCTTCTACCATACACTCTCTTTCACTTCTACTTACACCCACTCCCTCACAAACCTCCCTACTCTTCTGACCCTCTCTCCCTACCAGAGGCATAGCCAGGATTGTCTAGCAAATGGGGCCTGAAGCTAATGTAGTTGGACCCACTGGCAAAAATATCTAAATGCCCACACAGTGCTGCTGAGTGGGCATTTACAGATTTTGGGTGGGCCTTGCCCCTCAGGCCCTACCCTGCCTACGCCTCTGCTCCCTACCCCTCTATTTCTCTAGCTCACCTTTAACACACCCCTCACCATTATGCACTCAACAGTTACCACTCTCTCCTACACTCAGTACATAACCTGTGCTCCCCAGATCACTGCCACAGACTCATCAGCACTCCACCCAGCCGCCTTTCCTCGCCTGGCCTCTTGTTCCACAACCGCTCCACCCAATCTCAGCTGGACACTTTCCAATCTCCTCTGTGCTGGCTCGGCCCTTATATATCACAGCCTACCTCCTTCCAACACTCCTTCCTGGTGACATGTTCCCCATGGTCAGTCTCTTGCTAAGCTACCCCTGAAAGGCTTTTATCCCCGACCCCTGATCCATCTCCATTTTCAGGGTGGCAGCCACATGCTCAGGTTGCTCATGTTTCTGGTGTCTTTGAAGAGGGAGACCTGAATGTGGCCCTCGCTGCAGCTGTCCCATCCTCATCTCGACGCACAGAAATAAGAGGTGCACATCAATCCTGGCCACATTGAAGTACCACATATGTGAGAAACATTATTCACCCAGCCATTTAGACCCTATCCTGATGATGCTGTATAAGAGATAAGTTTGTAATCAATGGAGCAAGTAGATTGACCGTAACCACGAAGAAAGCTGATGACGCCACGACTAAGATGTAGATGCATTATACATGAAACTGACACGCATTCCTGAATGACATTGCGCAGACACTTAGGCCGCACTGCTCTTAGACATGAAAAACATGCTTATGACTAATTTAGCTAGAGGACGGACACCCCTTCGCTATGCAGTAACCACAATTTGCACAGGAATACATATGAACTGCTGATGCTTAAATGCAGCTAGCATGAACAGCCATGGAAATAAATATGGAAGCCACAGCCACATTGAAATGAATGGAAGACGCTGGAAGGGATCCAGGATGCAGAGAGAGGCCTGACATGCTGACGTTCTGGAGACACGCAGACCAGACTTTCAGTGCCGCTATTGTGCACAGCCTTGCTGAGGACACTGAGGGAGATAACGTTTCAATTTAATAGAAGAGATAGGACACCTGCAAGAGTAAAAACTGAAAGTTCTCATAAATGCAAGCAGGAAAATTAGGTTTCTGGTCCCACACTTGACTTGAATCCTCTAAGACAGTGCCTATTCATTAGAGCCAGAAAGAGACCGTTGTTCCCATCCAACTGATGGCAAGATGATACAAAAGTAATACCAGGATGAAAGCTTAATGCTCTTTCTCCAGGCCTATAGGAACAGAGATGGTAAATGTTTAGGTACAAGCAGCACCTCTGTGGCTGTTGCCAACCACCTTGAATAGTTGCTTATGGGCTGGTAACCTTCCAAGGTGTCATGGCTGATAAGACCCTTGCTGACCAATCCCCACCCACTCTCCACGCTAGCTAACTCTTTGTTGCGAGTCCCAATGACAGTGCACTAACCTGACATAACTGTAGTTGCAAAATTAAGGAGGTGGTCACAGGTGGAGCCACCAGATATGGCCTAGCCAATAGGGTTACTAACCCTTTATGTACTCCATACGTAGTTTACCTCACAAACCAATCACATGTTCCCTTAGGTTTTTGGAAATGGATCTTGTATTTTGTGAAATCACAGGGCATTAAAAGACTGTGACAAGCTTAAGAGTATTTGAGAATGGCTTATTGTCCATAACTTGATCCCTTTACCAAAGCTTTCAATAAACAATGACAGTAACATTGTTGGACTCTTCCGTTTTTGGTGACAAGGATTTCCTCGGCCCATTTCCTCCTGCTTCTAATTAGGGAGATTAACAAATACCTTACCTGATATCAGGTGGTAGCAGAGGACGGTCGCTAAGAACCATGCAGTAATTGTTGTTATTTCCTGCCACGTGCCCGAACAAATGGGTTGCGAGCTGCGTGTACTGCACCAACTTAGTATGCGTGGAAACTGAGATGGTCGCCAGAATCCCCCTTGGTGAAATGCATACCAGCTCCCCATGGGACTTTGAGCAGACCAGAAAGCGGAGTGGGAGATTGTGGGAGTGGCGGCATCGGAGGTTCTACAGCAGAACCTCAGAGTGTGAGTATAAGTCGAACAATTTAACAAATATTGGGAGGGGAAAACTGTTGTGTGGAGGTTTGTTTTATGTTAGTTGTGGAAGATTCCCTGTTTACGAGTGTTAGCTAGGTTATGGATGATGAGAGGATTCCCTGTGGCTAGGTGGTTAGCTTAGGTTGCGGAAGTTGCTACCTTATTGAAGTACCATAAAACATAAAAATAGATCTTATTCTATGCTATTTTATGGTGTACACAAAGGAAAAAGAAAGAGGTGATGGCTGGAAGGTTTAGAATTAATCTTAACCACTGGCATTGCTCGGGGCAACCCTCCAGACCATCGTTCTTCATCTGCCCAGCCATTACAGAAGTGGAAAGACCCTATGCAAATCAGGCTTGTCCCACACCAAAAAGGGCAGTCCAGCCTGAACTGCTAGCTCACATCCCTTCTGCACAAGACCACAAGCACCCCCAAACATATTTCAGCTTGTTGGGCCTCATCAGTGAGGGGTAGCTTGGGTATCTAGACCTAGCAGGCACAAGACCCACATCTGGGCATACCCCTCTGAGGGAGAGACGCTGTGGGACAGGGAGGAAGATACTGAAAGAGGAATGCTAGATCTTGAGGGATGCCTGCAGTCCAAAGGCAGATCACATAGTTCAGATGAATGTACTCCATATGTGCAGAGGCTGAGAGCATTACCGGGATGAAAGTGAACTAGCATGAAAAGAGCATTTACAATCACACAAGAAGTCCCGCTGTTAGAAAAGGATGGTGGACCATCACAATTTATACTGTGGCAACAGATGGGCAAGGATATTTTAAGCTGTAAGTTGCCATTGTTGACTACAGGAGTGGGAAAATGGATTCATGAGCTAGAAAGACCGGCAACAGGGACGACCCTGGCAGTAGGTGACATGAAGAGCTGATTCTCTGCCATCCTGGGGAAGGTAGATGACGATGTTTGGAAATGGGCAGGATATCCTGGAGTGACAGCACAGAACACAGCGCACAACAGGGTGCATTTCAATGTTGCAGAGCAGTCATATGGCAGGCTCTGAGGGTACAGTACCCAGACACATCTGACATAAGCGCAATTATGGCACACAAAATGCATGAGGATGAAGACCCCCTTCAATATATTCACAAGATACAGGAAAATTGATGCTTTGAGGCGCAGGAACCGATGGACAAAACAGTGGGTTTATTTGACCACATACTAAGCCAGGAACTACCAGAGCAGGTAAGAAGCAATTGAAGAATTGAGTGTGGATGGAGGCAAAGCCTTGGTCAGAAATTCAGTTGACTATTGCACATTATTGACCGCTAATGCAGGTGAACACGAGAAAAGAAACATGAAGAAAGAAAACAGGAAGAAACAAAGCTGGTTCAGATAAAAAAAACTGTCAAAGTATAAAATGGAAGGGGCGATGTTGATGAACGGAGTGGAAGTGGTTACCCAGAGTACACATAATCAGCAGCAGATGGCCGGAGGAAATGTTGGGGGAAGAGGAGTCATTAACTATTGGTCGTGTGGAACAGGTGGTGTGCCCAGGGGGAGAGGAGCTGGGTACCCAGCGCAGCCAGGTGGAGATGGGTTTAATGGGAGACAGTCTAGACCCATAGGAGGACTGACACAGGGCTGGATGTGCAGAAAGATAGGCCACATATTGTGGGTGTGTAGGAGCAGAGGGGGAATGCATTAGAATGGGGGGCAACATATGAGCTGACATACCATGCTGAGCAGCCTGGCTATTATGACTAAGATCACATGCTGACACATGCTCCTCATACAGCTCCAGCAAAGCATGCTTCAGTGCAGTCACACCACCTCATGACGTATACATCACAGGCACAGGTGTGCAGACAGCCACCTCAAACAGCACCCTAAACACTGGCGCAGCTGAATGCTGTAGCGATGTGGCACTCAAACACCACAATAAAGACTCCCTTACAGAGACTGGTGGGAGCGACTGTAGTGCGAAATATCCCTTTCACTGGGACGGGGATGACTACATCCACAATAGGACAGCCCACAGACTGACTTGATGTATTCAATCCTATCTGTTACACCGACCCGAATGAGGCACCATGTACAGGGTAAGCAAAGGTGACAAGACTTTCTCTTTTCTCCTAGAGACGGGGGTGACCAGATCAATCCTGTATTATTACTATTTTAGGCATTTCCATGAATGCTGAAGCTTTTTCTGGGGATACCAATTTGGTTACTTTTATTGACGAACTGCCAATTTCCAAAAGGAACCATGACGTTACCATCTCACTTTTATATTACGGGCAGAAAACAGTAAATATAATGGGAAGCAAAATGATGAGCAAACTTAATGACCATTTTGTTCACTGAGCAAGGGATAGTATGTTCCACCCCAGGAATTCAGTACATGATTACACAACAGTTTATTCATGCATTTTGCGGTTAGACTGAACAGAGGGGAGGTGGCCCTAGATACTGAGTTATTTCAATAAAAGGTGGAAGTGCTATTAGCATAGCTCCCAGGGAGACAGTGCAAACTGCTTCCCTTGCCCAACAAGTTCTTGTTTAGACCAGAGATACACTAGACAAGGAAGAAGGACACATGTTTCCAATGGAATTGGAGAACGTTAGAGAGACAAAAGGATAGTACTGCACGAGACTGATGATACAAGTCGCGTGTGGAGACCAGTAATTACAGTCACAGGAGGGCAAAGACTGACTGAATTGAAAGACTAAGAATTGTTTTGGGATGACTATTTGGATCTTGAGACTGTATTCTTCATGAGCATTAGTTATTGGGTGAGAATTCATTACATGGACGTCCCACAGAGAATGACCCTAATGAAAAGGGCACCAGTGTCATTTCTCAAGGAAGACCTAGCACAAGTACCAATCAAATTATGGACCAACAGTCCGTATAACATTGGTGTGTTGAAAGGAGAGGAATCTGGTAAAATTAAGCACAACCCAAGGGCGATTTTACCAAGTGCAAAGCAATATGCTCTTTCAAGGGAAGCAGACAAAGGTATCTTTAAGACAATTTCTGCACTAGTGCAACAGGAAATTTTGGTGCTATCAGAATCACAATGTAACATGGCTGTGTACCTGTTGAAGAAGGCGACAGGGGGACTGTAACATTGTATTCAGGATGTGCACCCTTTGAACACATTGTTGAAGCAGAGCTTCTTTTAATTCCAAATCCAGTGACAATACGGTGTAGTATTTTGCTGGAAGCCACTCCTTTTATGGTGATAGATTTGAAGAATGCTTTCTTCTCTATCCTGCTTCATGGAGAATCACAGGCCGTGACATCATTTCTACATAGAAGTAAAATGTGGAAACACATAGGTATTCTTCAAGAGTAGTATGAATCTCCTTCTATATTCAATAGGTTCCTCAAAATAGCCATCAGGAACATATATTTGGACAGCTCAGTCATTCAGTAAGTAGACTGCATTTTGAAATGTAGCAGGTCAGAAGAGCATTGTCGAAAAAGACTCTGTACATTGACTAACAGTACCTGCAAAAAAGGGTGACAAGATGGACAAGACAAAAACTACAGTATTGCCAGAACAAGGTTTTATATATTGGACCATTAATATCACAGGAAGGCAGGAAGGTAACCCCCAAAACAGCACAGGTGATTTTCAGAACGTTGTCAACATAGACTTTGAAGGAAATGCAGCAATATTTAGGTCCCTGTAATTATTGCAGGGCCTTGTTGTTCGACTACAATACATACACTAGACCTCTTTTACGTGAGCTCAGGGAGGCCAGGAGAGGATGGGAGGGGCTGGGGGGTAAACTAACAAGGACAGGGGAGATGGCAGATGCATTCAAAGAACGGAAATGGGCAACATGCACAACCCCAGAATTAGAGATTTCAGACTACAGTGCAGAATTCTATTTGTTTTCACACTCCAAAGGAGTAGTGATGACAACAGTGTTCACACAGAAACCTACCCCAGGGCACAAACCAATAGCTTACTCCAGTGGACATTTAGACCCAGTGATGATAGATAGCTTTGCAGTAGAGAAATCAGCAAGTGTTACGATCGGCTGTAGCACCACGTTTTATGTGGAGCTTGCCCTTTTTGCCATTCTTGAAAAGCCCAGAGCACATTGACCACACAGAGAGAGTCTGGATGTGAGGTGATTATCTCAAATCTGGCGATAAAGGTAGTGAGGTGTAGAATTGTGAACCCAGAGACATTTATTGCAGAACCAGTAGATGAAGGAGACTATGTACACAACTGTACCACATACACAGAAAATTATAATGTCATTCCTAGAACGAGGGAAAATGCCCTTACGGGAGGGACAGAACTTTGTATTGCCTACACGACAGGTGAGAGACATACTGGTATGACAATCGTAAAGATAAAGCCGAGTGGGACAGTTGAAGTAGTGGTGAGCGCAAGATTACTCTCGCATTTCTTAGCACACGCGGCAGAATTGGTAGCACTTGTAATGGTATTAGAAGTGCATGAGGATGAGTAGTTAACAGTGTACTCCAACTCCGCCTATGTGACGTCAACAGAACATGCAGGACGGTCACGTTGGAAAATGATGGGATTTCGATGTGCTGACGGTACACCGGTACAGCACAAGCACCTATTGGCCAGGCTCATAGATGCACTGCAGCTCCCATCAGCCATAACAGTAGTGAAGTGCCAAGCCCACACAAGGGCAGAGGATGTAGTTTCCTGTGGCAAAGAAGCCACAGACCCAGAAGCAAAGCAAGCAGCATATTTTACAGAAATAAACAAGTCTGACACCCCATCAAATAAACGCATATGAGCGCTTAGCATGATATTTTGAGAAGGATGTAGTTCATTACCCATTACCCAAATAGTAGAATTCTAAGGACGAGCACCAGCAGAGAAGAAAGAGTTGTGTATAAATAAAGGGTCTTTGATATTACCCACACAAGCAATGTAGCGACAGGAAAGCACAAGAAAGCCACCAGAAAGCCAGTTATCCCCTTTGCCTTATTGCAGATTGTCCTTACATAGCTGCACTATCCAACCCACCTTAGCAAAGATGTTCATTGCTGCACATACAGTGGAAGCCTGGTTCTGCCCTAACTTGGCAGAATATATTGCCAAGTTTATGCATAACTGGATTGGCTGCCATAGGTTCACTGTAGGACACACGTTGCACGTAGTGTGAGGAGAAATATCGCACCCTAATGGGCCATTCCAACATCTCTACATAGATAACGTGGATATGATCCAAAATTGTAGTGGTTACAGGTATATGCTTATAGTAGTATGCCCATTTTTTAACTGGATCGAAGCTGGTCCATGCTCACACCCTGATGCCCTTTGACCAGCGAACTTCCTCATCAGAGAGGTGTTCCCACAGTGGTGGGGTGTGCGAGGTCCTACAATCAAATGGACCTCAATTTGTGAATGAAGGGTTTGAGCATATCACAGCCCTGCTGGTGATTAAACATAGGTTTTCTGTGCTTATCACCTGCAAGCAAATCTCCCAAATTTTTGAATGCCTCAATGGTTTGCTCAAAGAAAATATCGCAAAGATAAAAATGGCACTGAAAATAGGATGGCTTCATTCCTGCCCTTAGCATTATTCACATTGTGAAATCAGCCTGCATTTGACCACCATTTAACACCTCATGAGGTGGTGTCAGGATGAAACATGTGCTTCTGACTTTCTCCTCCCACTAGCACTGACAGACACCCATAACATTGTTACTGTTCTTGTTAATAAAAAGCATGAATGTCTTGTTTCGATGAGGGCTAGTGCTTCATTTATGTCTCAATGGTTGAATCATCCCCTGGGGTGGTCAAATAAGGATGATGAAGATAACACACAGGTCACACATCTGAACTGCTCAAAGCACCACTTCTTTATCCAGGAGACCAGGTCATTTTAAGAAACGTTTGCTTTGATGCCACTTTACAGTAGCCTGTCAAATTAGCTGGGAAGAAGGCGTGGAACTACCTGAGGGAGATGTCAAGCCCTGCCAAGGTGAGACCTCCTAGCCCAATACATAGACAATCCAATGAAAGAAGAAGAAGATGAACAGCGACACATTCAAACACATTCATAGACCATAGCTAGACAAAAGCACACAGAGACCTATATCAGGCAGATTGTCTTTTTGTACAGCAGGTAATGCCTGCGTGTCTGTGAACTGAGTTCAATGAGCAATTCTAGACTTGCACTATCAAAGAAAAAGCACTCCTGTCAGCAAGTACCTTTCTGAAGTACTGCTTGTCCGCTTAGGAATGCTGCTTCGTTGCAAATGTTTTGGACTATGTTCGTGTTTAACTCAACTCTACCACGGGAAGCGTGTTTTGGGATTATGACTGTGATAGGCATGCCCTATGCATTGGCACTCCCACTGATGTACCTATTTCATCAGAATGCCCACGCTCCTGCGTGCATGCTCCTGTCAGCAAGTACCTTTCTGAAGTACTGCGTGTCTGCTTGGGAACGCTGCTTCATTGTGAACGTTATGGACTTTGTTTGTGTTTAACTCAACGCTACCACAGGAGGTGAATTCTATGTTGGACTAATGATGGGACACATGTGTTCATGTTCTGCCAATTTTGATACCTGTGTTTTGTGTTTGCAGGCATGTTTTGGGACTGTGACTGTGATAGGCACGCCCCCTGCTTTGGCACTCCCAATGACGTGCTGATTTCAACAGAACGCACACGCTCCTGTACGTGCGTGCCTGCCAGCAAGTACACTTCTGAAACACTGCTTGTCCGCTTTGTTGTGGTGTAGTTGCAGGGCAGGCAGCGTGTATACCATATTGGGTTTGCCTGATTTAATCAATTCACTGTTCTCTAAAGTTGGGGGGTGTAAAAGCTTCACTGGCTCTTCTGTTTCTACATTAATCATTCAATCTATGCAACATTCAGCCTACTCTTTGAAATCGTGCATGCCGGTACATCCTGTTACGCAAGCCCTTATGGCAACCTCGGCGAGTGTGAAACCCAGCCGCTTGTCCCACCAAAGTACAACGCTCACACTGGTTGCCTTTACTAAAGCACTTTGTGGAATGAATGTTGCAGCAACTAATCATATATCTGATCCTGTAGTAAAGGATATGCGAAATCCACCTCCAGTATTGACTATTCTGCCGATATCACATAATTATTCCCACTGGCTGCATGCAAGACAGTCAAACAAGCGCAAGAACTCCATGACGGAGATGCCGACTCACAACTTTCTATCAGACAATACCATGCTGCACTCAGCTGTGACAGAGATGGTAAGGGCTCCCCTGGCTACAGTGACACTGGATAGCGCAAACTCACCTGGCTGAAAAATATCGGAGAATAAATTAGACATCTTGATATTTGCGAGCCAGTGTGAGTCCCCAATTTAAATATATAGCGAGCTAGCAGATCATCAGGTTAATCACTCCCTGAACTCCTCAATTCAGTTTGCTTCGGTCTCGTACGTTCAGTCCACCTCACGCATGCAATTACAGTTCCCTGTGAGACCGAAGGTTCCTCATGGCTCTTCTAAGATAGAAATCACTCTCTCAGCCATTAACACCACAATCTTGAGTCTGTATAAACTGTTTGAGTCCCTTGAAACTAAAGCGGTGTATCAATCCACTCAAATTGATCAACTCACTTGTTGGATCACCACGGGGGCATTGAATCTCCCTTTGAATCCTAATGATACCAGGAGACTCGCCCCTCTCCTTCCTCCCACATCGTTAACCTTACGTGTCCCTGACACAACTCCAGGAATTAACCCCTCCTCACTCCCACTATTTAAATAGATCATTCGACCTGTGACGGATGTGGCAATGAATAACCCATATCAACTGGGCAATGACTCGTGGGTGAGTGTAGACCAGATGGTGGTTATTGATTCTTCCCTTTAAGGGGCCTGGAGCCAGATGAGCTAGCAAGAAAGATCGACAACAAAGGGCTAGCCTCTATCCCAAAAAAAGTTGAAACAAACTACAGCTCCTACAAAGAAACCCAAAGAACATCAAGTTGCCCCCAAAACACTCCAAAAACACAACTAACAGCCATTCTTTGAGCTATAACAACATCCAAGAGTGGGGGATGGGGGAAGCCCCCTCAGTGGTAGCATTGAATAACACTGCTCAGCCAATCACTCATGCACAAGTAGGTGCCACGGCAGTCCCTTCGTTGCCAACTTCCCCTTTGACTTCACAGCCCTCGACACAAGAGCTTAACTTGTCCCATGAGCCCCTGAATGAACTTCTACAGGCAATTGATCTAGACAAGCAAAGGGGCCCTGTGATGGACTTGATTGCTAATGCACCCCCAAAGGCCATGTTGGCACCTAATTTGAACAATCCTAAAGACAATGTTCTAGTTCACTCAATGAGTGACATAAAGAAGGCGGTTGATGCTTACCTAGACAAACGTTCGCAAGCCATGACCCTGAATAAAACCAACCAGTCTGTGGTTCTAACTCAACTGCCCGTGGGTCCCCCTAAACGTAAGGGAGCAGTAGTTGTTTCCAATGGCATGGCTGATTCAGTGAGGAGTGATAATGATAACGGGCAGTCAAACAACCACATAGACCCACCATTTTACAAATCCCTTGGCCCAACAGCCTTGGTTCAGGAGGTTCCTCATGCATCCCAAATAGGACCAAATCACAACCTTTTCCATCGGAAATACACCAAACAAGCCCTGTTTCATGCATTAATTCTGAAGTGCTGTGAGTCACGTTTCCCTAAATATGATTTAAACAGAGAGAGTGTGCTGAATATATTTAACAACGTGATTTAGCTAGAAGATATATCTTCTGGTGACATTGACCAGGTCGAATTTATTTCAGATTTTGATTTCTCCATAGTCAGACAATGGATACCATCAGGCGTGATCTTAAACACGATTTGGAAGGCCAAAATGGCTCTTTTCAAAATGTGATTTCTCCTAGGCCAGGATCCAGAACGTGATGTAAATAGGATTTGCACACTCCATATATCATGCATGGAACCTTCAAGGAACCATACATGCAGTAATGCAGTAATTGCCTCTGACACCTTGCTTCTGAGGAGAGCATAACCACCAACGGTGATTACTCCAAAACTGGTTTCTTTAGCAAGATGAAACACTCAAGGGCATTTACATCTTCAGAGCTACACATTGAATGATATAGATCAATTTGATCTGCAAGAAATGTGGCTTACTACAACACCTTTATGGGATAATCACAACATAAGCTTATTACCGGCAAAAACAGCGTTATCTGGTCGACAATCATCTGGTCTCCTGGTGGCGGTTAAAATAAGCGCGGGCATCTCCATCACTCCCTGGGCCTCTATCAATTCTTATCTCCAATTGGTTAAAGACACAGTGTAACACCAGTGCATTGCCTTAGTGAACACCTATCGCAATCCGATTGGCATAAGTGATGATGCATTCTATCAAGGATTAAGCGACTTACTAAATCTAACCCTAACTGCCCCCAACATCTCTTCAACCATTTTGGTCGGAGACTTCAACTTGGATTGTGTCAATAGAAAGAATGGGGATAAATTGGGCGAAGTTCGCAGATGGACCTCCTTTGTGAGAGTAGGAAATTTCAGGATGGTCAATGGTACCTTCCCAGGTGACATCCCTGGACAGTGCACCTGGCATAGAGGCTCCTCCTCTAGCACCATAGGCCATATATATGTTGAGCCTAGTCTTTTCTCGCTCATTGAGCAGTTTGAAATGATTGCTCATCCACGCAGTGACTACAACATGCTATCTGTCAAGTGGAAATTGCCATCCTTCCATATAAACTCACCACGACAATGTGTCAAGATGAACTTAATAGTCAATAATGCCAAGTCTCGCTTTAAGTGGACACTATCCAATCTAAATGAGCTGGCTGGAGTGCTTGATTTAAAACTGAATATGCAATTATAGGAGCAATATACCACCGCGTTAGAGCTATTTAAGTATGCCATTGTGAAATGAAGTAACATGGCCTTTAAGCACCCGCATAGCTATGATCATCAGCTCAATATCAGAAAAGCTGCTTACAGAAAAGAAAGGAAACTGATATTAAATCTCACAGAGCTTGAAAGAACTGCGGCTCTTAGATCTGCAAAATGCAAATATCGGAATTGGACATGTGCACGAAAAGCACGCCTGTTTAAGAAAGACAGCGAGGCCATTCTTTTGGCCATGTCAAATAAGACATCAGCTGAGACTTGGGCGTTGCTAAATAATAGAACGTACTAAGGACCGCTTAGTGCCCAGTCCAATGCAGTTCAAGAACATCAATGGATTAAGCATTTCTCTGACCTATATGCAGATCTTCAGTTTGATTCTTTTGTGTATGAACACCTGTGTTCTCCTCCTGGTCAGTAGAATGTTCCCCCACCATAATAGAAGATCTTATTAAGAAAGCAAGCTCTTTGCATGCTGCTGGCCCCGATGGGTTACATAATGTTATGTTAAAATCTAATCCTTCGACGGGGCTTAACAATTTTGCATAACATTTTTCAACATATTTTTGCAAATTGTGATATTCCAAACTCCTGGCGTACATCTTTGATAGTTCCAATCTTTAAAAAGGGTGATCTCTTATCACTGCTTAATTATCGTCCAATCGCTTTGGTGGATGCACCAGGCAAGAGTTTTGCTCGACTCATCCTGCATGACTTTAATGCGTGGACACTATCGAATCACAAACGTGACCCGAACCAATAAGGTCTTGCGACAGGTATAGGCACAGCTGTAAATCATATGTGTCTAAATGTTCTAAAAGCACAATGCTAGGCGATTAAACAACCTGCATACTTTGTATTTATAGATCTGCATGCAGCATTCGATTCTGTGTCCAGGGTGTTGCTTATGGAACAACTACAAAGAGACGGGTCACCTCACACTCTAATTGACATCATTTATGCTTTTCATTCCAACACCTCGGTTCAGATCCAGCTGTCAATGGAGGGAGTGTTGTCTGATGTTATTGAAACATCCCGAGGGCTGAAGCAAAGATGCATAAATGCTTCAGCCCTCTTCAATTTCTTCATCCATGATGTCAAGCAAGTTTTTGATGGCATCTGTTCCGACTCCCCCAAACTTGAAGGGTGTGTGGTTAAAGTCTGTATGCAGATGACATGGTGCTTGTTTCCAAAACCCTGATTGGCCTACAGAATCTACTAAATGCATTTGACACACATATTCACAAAAATTATTTGAGAATTAATAACACCAAATCTCAAATTGCAGTATATCGGCCCAACAAATCATCTAGGGGACTGATGTCCTGGACGATTAACAATGTTAGATTGGACGTCATTCCTTGTTACTTGTATCTAGGCATGACTTTTGAAGGCTCAGTTCAATCAAAGGTTCGGATGGAGAGAGTGGGACGAAACTTGGATGCAGCCATATCGCAGACACAAATAATGCAACATAAATATGGAAAAGATTCTCTAAAGCCTGCCCTACTGTATTGGTTTCACAAAGCTGTTCCGTGCTTGTCATATGTGCTTGAAACTAGAGCTCCCCTACTAGCTAATTCCCTACATAAATTGGAAGCAAAATTCTGGTGGAAGATATTAAACCTTCCAGCATGTGTACCTGGCCCGTGGCTGCGTTATGAATTGGGCCTTGTCTCGCTCAATGCTCTCCATCAATGGCGCTTCTGCACCTTCTTTAGGAAGTGCCTGATTTCTACTGAGCTGAATGTTATATTGAAGGTTTTATCAACCTATTTGTTTTCAAGTCAATACACATTTGTTTTGTTCGAAATTGGTTAGAGGGCATCTATTATATTCTGGCGCAGGCAGACGCCTCAATTGAAATGTTGGTGTCCAATCTGGATAAAGTCAAAAAACATATTTATCAGGCAAACAATATTGGGACCCAAGAGCGGTGTTCAACATACAAACATTTTGCTACACAGTCTTTTGGAGACAAGAAAATTGGTTATATGGAGCCCTATTTGATGAAAGAACCATCGCCAAAACTCTGCTCGTCCATCTTACGTCTCCAACTTAATTTGTGGCCAACTCATCACATTTTGGCAACTCGCAAAATGATACCATTGGAGCTGAACATTTGTCATTTCTGTCAAGACCGTTCATGTAGTGAAAGTCTTGAACATTTGATATCCCTTTGCCCTGTCCGAGTTAAGTTGTGCAAGACACACTTTTCTAAACACTGTCGATATCTTGGGTCCATGAATGACGAGATGAGATGGATAACTATTACTGTTCACTGCTAAGGGCTCTAGTCAGATTGCTATCAGTGGGTTTCTGCGTACGTTTAAACTGGAATTGTAACCTTTTTTTGTATAAACAGGAATGATACATGTTTTCTATTACCTCAGGCCTGATTTGAAATTAATTTGCAAGTGAGAGTATTAATTCAGGCCTTACCTACCTATGCATGTTTATTCCGCTTCCCTACATTATTTGATCCAGGTCTAAATTGTCAGATATTTTTATCGAAATAGACTTTTTTAACAAAAATTGTTTTGACAAATTGGTTCATATTCTTGTATCTTTTCCTGTTTGTGTTTTTATGTGTTCATTTTTGTTATTCACAATTTTATTTTTTGATTTTTTGATTTTGTTTTTGTTAAAATTTTGAAGTTAGGCAGAAGAGCTAACTGTTTTAACAATAATGTCCTCCATAGTTATGAGCTTTGGCAAATGTTTGTGTCGAATTAATAACAACGCCAAGAGAGTACCCAAATGCAAACTATGAACACTACAGCAAGACTTATTGTGCTGACTTTTATTGCATTCTGCTCTCTCTACCTCTTTACACTCCTCGCTTTACAAAGGGCTACATTGCATTACACACACTTTGAAGAGTATGTTAACATAACACCTATCCCTGTTGTTACGAAACCTATCCAAGAGATAATTACCAATGCTGCCCACAAAGTAAAAAGACTTAAGATAAGAGCAAATACTGACTTTGAGCATATAAATGCCTATTTCGCTAATCAAGCCCACATCACAAATAATATGTGGTACCGGCACATGACAAAGGTGGGGAAAAGAAAATATAAAGGAGAGCAGCTATGTGTGGTCTCTCATTCCCTATGTCATGAGTATCTTTTGAACATTCATAGCAACTGAAATTCCAGCAGCCAGAGCCCAATGCCTTATGCTCTTAGCACTCTGCACTTCAAGAGGCCAATTTCAGGAAAGGTGGGCCGCACTGCGATGGATGCCATAAATGGCATTCCCATATGAAGAAAGCTACATCAAGATTGAAGCAATGATGGACGATTGCTGGAGCTTAGACAAAATGATACAGTATATAGTGGTCAGCCCAAATAAAGGGGAAGCAAGAGTAGTAACTCAAAAGGAATTGCAGTGCCCAAACACAGGGAAAAGGAAACAAGAGAACTGTCATGTTTTTGGAGCTGACCTCATCTGGTGGTGTATAGATAGATGTTCACAGGAGAAGGATGAATGGAAGGGATGTTGAGGTGCAAAGCACAGGCACTCCTAGCGGTTCCAGGAGAAGTGGCCAAGAAGGAAAATTATGACTGCCTCAAAGAACGTCTAGTGAGTGCCAAGCTGCTCACGTGGGTTGACAATGAAGCAGGCCTTATATCAATTATACCAACTGAGAATGCTTCCCTGTGTTTCCAGAATGAGGGTTCAGTGAAGGTTGGGGAGAATAAAGGATGCAAACAAACATCGAAGATACCGGGAATGAAGGTTGGTACTGCAGTAATAATGGAACACTACTGGGCCTGTGGATCCAAAGCATACATGCAATTGCTACCAAACTGGGGAGGTATATGCTCTTTAGTACAGCTAAATACACCAGCTTTAGTAGTGCCTCAGAAAGACATACAAGTGGGTGGGTTTCCCAAAATAAATGCACACCAAAAGAAGAAAAGATCTGTGGAGCTGACAAGAGTGAAGCGAGGATACTATGTCTCATCCAAAATGTAAGAAGCACTCGATGCAATAACACCACAGCACAGACTGTTCACTAGAACTGAAATGTTCTTCACATCAGTTGTTCCTGGGGTCCAGGCCAACACAAACACCAAATGGCACCAAATAACATGATGGGAACTGTTTCAGATGATCAATTTGATGGTTAAGGGGTTCAACCCCATCAAAGAAGAATTGCAAGCTGTCAGATTCATGACCATCCATAATAGATATGTTTTGGATGGCCTCACAGCTATGGAAGGAGGCGTGTGCAGACACATTGGTCTGTCTTGCTGCACATACGTGCCGTCCCACGATGGAGAACATTGGACCCTCAAAGAAGCTATCATGCAATTATCAGACTTACATGCCAAGATGGAAGAAATCACAAGCCCAGCAGGGGAAGATGAAGATTGGCTGACTTAAATCTTTTCTTGGATGCCATCATGGATAGCCAATGGGCTGAAAGTATTGGCAGCTGCCTTAGTGTTAGCACTACTGGCCTTCTGTGTCATTAGAGAAGCAATACCACAGTGAAGAAGACTACAAAGAAGATAATTGGGATGAAAATATTACTGGAATCACACTAGCAATAACACAGTGAAAGAGACTACAAAGAAGACAAATATTACTGGACGTAGAGACAAATACAGACAGAGAGAAACAGAGTTTCCAAGTAATACAGTCTGACTTGTAGCAATGTACCCTTTTCCCTCCCGGCACAAGATTCTCATAACCTCCGGATCCACGTAACTACATGGGACATTGGGAAAGGTGTAAACCCGATGGAGACTGCTGCTATGTGACCTGTGGTGTTGATGAACAAGTGACGTATGAAGGTCACCCTGGAAGAATGGCAAAAGTATGGATTCCAAAATTGTACCTAAGCAGGGAAAATATTCAAGGAAGTGCGGTTGATTGCTCAACCAAATGCGTGATTGAAGAGGGAGATCTAAATGTGGCCCTCGTATTACCGGTCCCACCTCATCTTAATGGAACAGAAATCACAGATGTACATCGTTCATGGCCACCTCCTCCCCATCACTGATGTACCGCAGATGTAAGAAATGTTATTCACGCAGACAGCCATTTAGAGCCTATACTGATGACATCACCAAAGAGATTTGTTTGCAATCATGGGGCAAGTAGACTGACCATAACCAAGAAGCAAGTTGATGTCACAATTAAAACTACGATGAAGATTCATTAAATATGAAGCATAAACATCACTCCTGCACAAAGTTACACAGACACTTAGGCCACACTGCTCTTAGAGATGAAAAGCATGATTATGACTCATTTCGCTAGAGGACAAACACACCTGTGCTATGCAGTAACCACAAGTTGCACAAGAATACATATCAACTGCTTGCTGACGCTTAAATGCAACTAACCTGAACCGCCATGTAAATAAAAATGGAAGCCAGAGCTGCATTAAAATGAATGGAAGGTGCTGGTTGGGATCCAGGATACATAGAGAGGGCTGACATGCTGACTTGCTGAGATGGGCAGACCAGTCTGTCAGTGCAGCTATTTTGCACTGCCTTGTCAAGGAAACTGAGGGAGGGAAAGTTTCAAGTTAATAGAGAGATGGGTCACCTACAAGAGTAAAAGCCAAAAATCCTCATAAATGCAAGCAGGAAAATTAAGTTTGTGGTCCCTACTCACGTGACTTGAAACCTCTAAGACAGAGCCTATTCATTGGAATCAGACTGAGACCGTCATTCCCATCCAACTGAAGACAAGATGATACAAAAAGTAATACCAAGATAAAAGATTAATGTTCTGTCTCAAGGTCTAGAGGATTGGAAATGGTAACTTTGTAGGTATAAGCAGCACCTATGTGAATGTTCCCGCCACCTTTAATGACCAATTCTTATCTACCGTCCACGGTAGCTCACGCTTTGTTTTGCGAGGCCCAGTGACAGCACGCTAATCAGACATAACTGTAGTTGTGATATTTAGGAGGTGGTCGCAGGAGGAGTCACCACATATGGCTACTCGCCCATATGTATTCCATATGTAGTTTACCTCACTAACCAGTCCCATAATCGCTTGGGTTTTTGGCAATGTACCTTGTGTTTTGTTATGCCACAAGGCCTTAAAAGACTGCCACAAGCTTGAGAGTGACGAGGAAGTATTGGAGAATTGCTTATTGTCCATAACTTGATCCCTGTACTGAAGGCTTTCAATAAACAGTGAAATTTGTCACATTGTTGGACTCTTCCATTTTTGGTACGTCAGATTTCCTCGGTCCAGTTCCTCTTGCTTGTAATTAGGGAGATTAACAAATCCCTCGCCTGATTTCAGTTTTCTTTCTGTGCTGGTGATTTATGTTCCCAACTGAGTTTGGGGAATATTTCTGTGTGTACCGTGCTCCCCTTCTCACTCAGTTCATTTTCTTTTGCTTTGCCACCCCCTGAGCCTGACTTGGGTTGATGGGTAGGGTGTTGGATGTCTCACCTCCTTTTGGCAGAATACATCTCAGTCTACTCCATGCCTGGTTTATTTTACATTCCCTTGGCTCATGTCTAGATTTTTTCTGTTTTGCCCGGGGACATTCTGAGAGATGTGGTTCTGAAAAAGAGAAATGGGCTCATTATGAGTATGGCAATGGGGAAAACAAGTTGTGGTAATGGAATTACTGCCACTTTCCCCGCTCCACCATACTACAAGTTTGGTCCTGGAATGTCATGCTGGAGGTACATCCTCCCACCTTCCGCTGATAAATCGGCAGAATAACCATAGCAGTCATTCTGTCAAAAACCACCATGGAGTCCTATGGACCCCAAATTAATGCGGACTAACACTGCCACCAATACTTGTATTCTGCCTGTAAATCCGCCAGACCAAGTGGCTGTAATGGTAATTACATTGGCGGTATACCTGCAGATTTACCACTAGAATACCACCCAACTCTGGTCAGAAGAGAAGCTGACATGCATTTTGGAAGAGACAGTGGAATCAGCATTGAAATGAACACTGCAGGGAGCAGGGCCTACCCAAACCTCACTCCGTGTCTGGGGTTGGAGCAGCTTTTATAGACTCTCTGGTAAGTTATCTTATTCCAGGCCTGGATAATGATAATGATGTGTTATTTACATAGCACCTTTATCCAAAGTCCTTACTCCCCCCCTGAAATGGTCATGACCCTTACCCTGTTACATAAGGCCCTACCAACTGACCACACAAAATCATACCAATGTTTTTGGGGATAAAAATACATAAAAACCAAAACACATAATAAGAAAAGAAATCATAAGTAAGGATCCAGTATCAATTCAATATTTCATTACAAAACTGAAGTAAATAATAACATCACATTAACAAATACATCAGAACACACTAACATCTTTAAACAATCTGAAATCAAAACTTTAAAAAATAATAAGGCAAATATGATTAATACATGACCATAATAGATGGCAGAGCAATACAATAACCATTGCAAATGAGAAAACACCAAATTCTATGAAATCTCGGCTAGAGTTTCACATACCCAGATCTGATGGTCCAGACCTTCTGGAAGGGATTCACAAACACACATATTATGAAAATAATACAAGCTGATTTACACACCAAGGGATCCTTTCTTCGAGATCTTTCATTGAAGGCTATGAGGATGATTGAATGATTGATTGATTGAAGAATTTGAAACACAAACAACAAATTAGCTATTTAAAGAGGAATGTTTTAAAGGATTTACGGAAATGGATAAGTGATTCCGGATCTATGTGATCACTGCGTCCACACACAATTGCGACCCCTTTTATCCCCCCCACACAGATATGGGGGCGACCCCTATATACCCCCATATTACTATAATATCCCATACCCCCCCACATATATATGTGGTGTAAAGAGGGTGTTTAAAAAAAAATAAAGTAAGGCATTTCGGCCGTCGCAATTATGAGGTCACCATTCTGGGCCATTCGTAGACTACTCCACAGTATGCGGCCATGTACTGTGAACCGTCTGTCTCCCCAGCCAGTCACTAGACATGCGCTATCCAACCTTTGGCTCTCCAGATGTATTGGACTGCAATTCCTATCAGGTCTACACAGCATAGTCAGTGACGAGGATTCAGAGGCGTTCTTGTCTATAAACATCACCAAGACCATAGATGCAGCAGCCAAGCAAATTGGCCTTCATTATAAGTTTGTCTGTGCTGTTAATAAATTCAGGTAATTTTGTTACCGCCACTTTTTTTGGCAGTAATGGCATTACTGTCATTTTTTCCGCACCGCAAAAGTGAGTTTAGAAGTAAAGCCTTTGGCGTCCTGCGTGCTTTATAAATGTTAATAAATTAATAAATAAAGAAAGTGGAGGATCGCCCCTAGCAAAACACTGGATATAAATACTGTACTTTTCCTCCTATAATCGGTGGGTTTAATCAGCCAAAAATCCCCGTGCACATATGAGGAGATACACCACCCTACGACCACTTCTAATCTAGCGGTAATGCCACAGGACTGACTGGCAGTAGTGTTAAACGTGTTTGGTGGTAAATCGGTGGACTTGCCGCTAACCTCATAATGCGGCTCAAAGAGCATTTCATCTCAAAAGGGTGTGTCTTTTGTCCTGTCTCCTAAGTCTTGTCGTGTCCATGTAGCGGCCCGATGCCTACGGGCTTTGGCGCTCAATAAAAAAAAATACAATAAAAATAAATAAATAAAAGGGTGATGCAGAGTTTTTAACCTGCACACTCAAGAACGGCTGCGTGTGCGCCCTCTGGTGCTCAAACATACGGTGACTAACCCGTATGTCCTGGGTGTGGATGGAAGGGCAGCGTCTGTCCTGCCCAGTTCTCTCCCTGATAGTGTGCGTGCTTGCAGCCCCACCGCGTTCCTCCTCAGTTATCTCACTCGAACAGACCCTGTGCAAAGCGAGCATGTGGCAGCTGAAAGCAAAGGCATGCGAGATGGCATTTCTGGCAAAGGTTGCCATCAGATGTTCCCTGAACTTGCCAACCCACAGGCATCCGAAGCAAGAGGCGCTTTGCAGACTCTGCCGACTGGCGGAATCTGCGCGGCTGAGAGGTGGTAGGTACGCGCCTTGCCAGGGCGATGTGTCAGAGTGCTTTTCTGGCCTGGTAATGAAGGCGAGAAGACGTCTTTTCTGTGTTCTTCATAGTGCTCTGTATAAATCACTCCCCGCGCCAAACACATGAAACATATCACCCACCTAACGCCAGACACCTTGCTTCAGTGTGTCGAATTTGGACAAGCTGCACAGTGCACTAGTTGTTAAACATGTGGTCTTTATCAGAGGAATGTAGCTTGTTGGCAAAATAAAAGTTATGTTGATTTTGTTGGCAAGCTCTTTTAAGTTATCTTATCTTGGTTTGAGAGTCATATAAGGAAAAAAAAAACCTGCTCTGAACTGTAGCCAGTGGAAGTTTCCTCCCATTGTTTGGAACTCAGATACATAAGGTCAGTGTGTCTGCTGCATTGAAACAATGAAGGAATATGTTTTGCTGCCTTGCTTTTCACCAAGGCAAGCCGAATACTCACCTCTGCCCCATCAAGGGGCGTAAAATTGCAGTGACTCAGCAAAGCTGTCACATATAACTGATGACTGGTAGAGTAACCAAAAGCAAGTGGCCATTTCTACAGCTAATGTGTCGCAGTGAGAGGATGGGAAGTGCCTTAACTCTCCTTTCTTTGGCTCTTACTTCTGCCTACACAGCTTGTCTGTTTGAGATATAATGGGGCGTGTATAGAATCATAATGCCACCAGTCGCCTGCATCTGGAGGGACATTCACTGACATAGTGCAATGTTAATACGCCAAGACATGGCAGGCATATTCAGCTATCTGACACATTTATATATTTTAGAGCAATAGTTGCAGTGTGTCTGTTACAATGTCCCAGTCCGTGGGATTTTGATTGAAGGGAAGGTGTACCTACTGGGGGGATGCATTGATCATGAGGCATACAATCATGTCCTACACAGTGTTTTGTCTGAATTTGTGTCAGAGGTCCTGTGTGACAAAACTAATCCAAGATGGCCGCCGTTACGGATATGGAAACAGCCCGAAACTACATATATCAACAAGAAATCTGCTAACTTCAGTCGGGCAACTTCATGTTTCAACAAGATCATAATATAGCTTGGCTTCCGGTCCTTATTCCCATCATTTGCTTGTGAAAATAGGGAACAGAATCAGAATAGGGATGTCGATGGGCACATGCGGGTGACATGAGTCGAATCTGGGGCTATTGGACAGAATTAGGTGACCTGAGTGTGGCCTGGGGTAAATCTAAGTGAGAAATGGACTAACGTAATGTAAGGGCATGAAAAATAGCCCCTAATGTAAAGAACGACCAAAAGAACAAACTCACAAACCAGCATACAACTGAGATTGACATGTCTTGTTTCTGTCACTGACGTTCTAGACTACTGTCACGTCTCAGTCAAGGAACATGGGAGTTGCACTCTCATGAAGTGTCCAAGAACATACACCAAAGTAGAAGATTCCAGCAACCTGCTGGTCAATATCATGACACAAGTGTCCCACTAGAACAACAGAAGACTAGACGTTAAATGGTACCCGCTCAATTCATACGATCAGAGTCCTCACTGATCCAATCCAATATCTTGAACTCCGTCCTACCCATCTCTTGCCAACTTACTCTACTCACAGTAATCTTACAGAGCAATGCCACTGCTCACATCTTGCGTTCTATCACAACATCCAGCACCACACACCAGCAGCTAACCCTACCTTACGATGCTGATTTCAAAGGACTGATTTTGGGCGCTCCCTTTCAGATAAAACTCATTCCCAACACAAAACACTTAGAATCATACAGACACCTAGACTCGGTACAACCGTCCATTTGCATCAAAAACTCTGCGTTTGTATCATACACAATCACTATGACATCTGATGCACCAAGTTTTTACAGCTAAATGCGATGGTGCCACTAAAATGGCAGCGGTGTGCGATGAATTACTACTTTACATAAATGATGAATTAGTTGGGTCTAACTGAGGTCAATAATCAGTTTGCAGGCAGTAACAGTCCCGGGAGGATAGCTCATGGGCAACGTGCTCACCTTGTAAACAAGACAACACGAAGCAACACCGGTTGGATCCCCGGGTCCGCGCTTAGAAACCTCTGGTTATTAAGCGCATTATAAATACACAACTACGGTAACAACGCCTCGATGCTTTGTGAGTGCTTTAAAAATGCTAATAAATAAATAAAAAGTGACAGGAGGCCCTACTGGAGTCATGTGTCAGTTTAAAGGGGTGATATTAGTGCTATCATGCTCAGAGAACAGTGATATGATTTTTGTGCAGTCCAGACCCTCAACATAACTGGCTACCCCTTTACTTACGCCCTGCACGTAGTCTGTTTAATTAACTATACCCATCTGTCCTGAGACCCCTCCCAGCTCTTTCAAATAATGCAGGTTAATCCATACAGCCAATTTGTTAGACCTTGGGCTTCATGATCGTCTTGCAACTAGTAGGATCACTAACCAGCTGGCATGTTCAGCCGGAAAGCATGGGGATGGGCTGATGTGTTGCCCAGCCCCCCTCCTAATTGGACCCCCTTTCCTTTAGCCTCTTTTTTATTTTCTTCCCACTGCCTTCTCCGCCCGATTACCTCCTAAAACTCACCCCATGATTCTTAGTGAACCCCTCAACAGACTTGTTAGACATGTATGCACCCCAGTGTGATTTCTCACCTAGCTAGGGACCCACTTTGTGTATGCCTCCATCATGATTTTATTCAGGGGTGTTGCTAGGTCTGGAAATGATCCGGGGCTACGCTAATGTCAGGACTGTCGGGACTCAGGGCTTGCTAAAGCCTTGTGCTTCTATCCGGGGCTACATTCAAAAGACCCGGAGATATATCGCCACCCACCCTCACCCGCCCCCTAGCAGCGCCTATGATTTTGACCCTAGCTTGACCTCACCTTTGGTTTTGATCCCACCTGGGTTGTCACTCCTGTTTGTTTACTCCCCTCGTTCTCCCTAAAAAAATGGCACAGCTCTAAATCTGCTACCACCATAAGCTGCACACACCCACAGATCACTTTGCACACAGTCATTGCATGTCTATCAATACAACACTGACCCAGATGGAGCTAAGCCATAGCTTGCCTCTTCATCGCTATGACACACCCTCACATTGGCAGCAGCGAGTCCAGTTGCCAGAATGCTGTGATCAATAAATCTTGGGGTTTCCCTTCTATTTAATGTGCATACACAAGTGTTCACAAAAGTCATGTGCACCCACACCTGTATTCAGGACGTGGGTACTCTGGGTGTGTACTTACCAAGATCTCAGCTTTTCCACCTACCTCCCCCTCTATCCCACTGACAAGCTCTACCAGTCTCTTTCCTTGCATGGGCATGCACAACAAGGCATCCACATTGTCAGTGGTGTGCAATACAATGCCACTGTACACACACTACACTGCATGGGACAAAACTGCCGGCAAAGTGACAGAGTTGTGGAAATGGGAGTGGCGGTGCAAAAGTTGGGGCAATGCGATCGACTTGTGGGCAAACCTTGGAGCAACAGGGCGTGGCATCTGAAGTATTTGACTATTCCAACTATGAGATTGACCCCTTTAAATGCTACATTATTTTCTATTAACCTGCCAATAAAAGGACAGATACCGCTTCCCTGTTTGCATGGAAGTGGATTTAAAGATTCATCAATGAATCTTGTCCTATATGCGAAGAGCAATTGTTAATCAGGCAGGGTGTAGAAGGCTTCTGAAAAGCATCCCAAGATGTTGTTTGACTCAAATAATTGTAATATATTGTGTATCTACCATTAGCACCCAGGAGGTGACAGAAGAATGCCAGTGAACTGATCAGAGAGCTCTAAATGCAGGCTGTACCACTCTGTTTTGCCCACTCTCCGGACCCCTAATTCCCAAGTAAACACCATCTTCCCTCCTGGGCGACTCCCCCCATCTCCAGCCATCAGCCCCAGATTTTGCCCATTTCCCAGACATATCCTTCTCCCTCTCCATGCTTTCCCGATGCCTGCTCCGCCACACAGAGTGCCTGTGCCAGCCTCAAGCCTATCATTGTCCCACTCCTGATGTTTCTCCTGGCTGCTTTAGTAAATGCCACGAAAAGGGAAAAGGGACTAGCAGTAGTACCCTTTTCTTATGGCAGCCATGTTCTTTTCTAGTTTTTTTGTTTTTTTTTAACTTTTGAAACGGCCACGGGTGCATATATCCAGTGCCTTAAGTGGCAATACAAAATGAGCCGGTTCCCATCGAGGGGGCGTGGCCTAACGGCGGGGGTCGCCTGATGGCCCGTTAGGCCACGCCTCCTTGACGAGCCTCGGCTCAATGGGCTACTGGCAACCCTGCCAGGCAGCCTTTTGTAGAGATCAGCACTCTCTCCCCCTAGGGGAGAGCGTGCTGATTTCTGCCTTTATTTTCTAAAGGCTTGCCTGGTAGGGGACAGCGTCTCGCCTATACAGCCTTAATGGTGGCACAGGCTCTCACCAGGTGGGGAGGGACAGCGTCACCATTAAGGCAGAATGGGTGAGGCCGCTGGAAGCTGAGGCCGTTTCCTGAAGACTGAAACTCCCGCGAATGAGCGGGAGCTTCAGGATTTAGATAACAAGACCTCTGCTTCTAGCGGCCTCACGTTTTCTCCATAATGGTGGCACCGGCCCACAGGCATCTCTTGTTGTATGGCATTTTTTTCTGAAGCCTGAAGCTTTCACACACGCGCGACAGATTCAGGCTTTTAAAAAAAAGCCTTTTCGTGTAGTGACCGGGGCTGCCAGGGCACATTAGTGGGCCCCGGCAGGGCCCCCCCTCAAAACAAGATTCCAGAGCCCCAGCCCACTTAAAGCCCTGCATATATATAAACACCTCCACTCGAGCCTGTGATTTGGTGCCAATGAAGCCCACGTGCTTGGTGCGTATTGCTCGATTTCTGGTTTGCGAGGAAAGGTTTTTAATTGTTGTTCTTCTACATATTATATATTGTACTACAAGCAAAATGTATTTATGCTATGGGTTTTGTAAGGTGCTAAACGAGACACCGCCATTCGTTGTACTTGATATAAGATAAGCACTACTGCACCTGTTTAAATGTGTTTACGTTATGATTATTGTATGTGGGTGATTTGGTGACACGTTGTACAGAGCGTACCCCCGAATAAACAGGATTTGGATGTAAAGCCAGACAAGAAGACAATGGGCCTCATTACACGAACGGCGGTGGACCAAGGTGCTTTTAGCACCTTGGTCCATGCCGGTAAAATACCGGCACCGCCTTGGAGGAAAGGGGAATTACCGCCCTATTCCAAGGTTGGCGGGGCGGTAATTCCCCCTTCCCCCATTGCCCTTCCCCATTCCCATTTTTGCCCCATAGGGCATAATGGGAATGGGGAAGGTGCTAATAACGGTACCGCAAATTGCGGTACCCTAATTAGCACCTTGGTCCCTTTGAGGGTTGGTTTTTAACGCCTGCTAAAAAGCAGGCGTTGAAGTACCAACCCGCAAAGGGACCTCGTAGTAAGGCTGTAAGGGTTAACGGTCACGGTACCATTACCGGTGACCGTTAACCCTTACCGCCTTCCCTGTAATGAGGCCCATTGACTAGAGTGGCACTGGATGTTACATTGCCATAATTAGGGCCTCATTACACGGAAGGTGGTGAACCATGGCGCTATTAGCGCCATGGCTCATGCCGGTAAAATACCGGCACCGCCTTGGCGGAAAGGGGATTTACCGCCCCATTCCAAGGTTGGAGGGGCGGTAAATCCCCCTTCCGCCATTGCCCTTCCCCATTCCCATTTCTGCCCCATAGGGCTCTATGGGAATGGGGAAGGCGCTAATTACGGCACCGCAATTTTGCGGTGCCGTAATTAACTTCGAGGTCCCTTAGCGGGTTGGTTTTTAACACCTGCAAAAAGCAGGCGTTAAAGCACCAACCCGCTAAGGGACCTCGTAGTAAGGCGGTAATGGTTAACGGTCACCATTACCATTAACGGTGGCCGTTAACCATTACCACCTTCCGTGTAATGAGGCCCTTAGACAGGAATCTGAGTGTTGAAAACATGAGGCGCTATGCGGGCAAGGGAGTAGAATATTCCAAATGAATTCACCTGGGCTAGATTACACAAAGTGGGCATGGTATACAGTGAACACAACGAAAATAAATAACGAATGCATTTCTAACGAATTAAAAATAACGAACAAATACCGTTTTTTTAAAGAAAATATATGTGGGGTCATGTTTTTATGAAAGTGAAACAAGGGTTTGGGGGGCAAAAGAAGTGATTTTTTGTTACTTTTTAATTTGTTAAAACATCATTCGTTATTTATGTATTTATTCGTTTTTAAGACATGGAACCAGTTTGCACTGGTGCAGGTGCAATACTACAGGGTTTTAGCTCGATGGGAAAAGTGCCCTAGAGAAAATGCATATTCTTTTCAATGCAATCATACACCAGGGCTAATGCTGACATGGCACAGTATTGGCACTATGGCAAACTTTGATGAACCACTACACTGCTTGCTCTATGGATCTAAGGGAACATTAGTAAGTAGGGCGACAATCAATGCGCGTCTTGACTCAAGTTTTTCTGCCATAAAACTAGTGAAATATGCGCTGTGAATAGTGAGAGACCGTTACCCTGGTGTGCTAGAATTTGTTTTTTTTTTGTTATCCTGTTTGATTTGTATGGTACAATGCAGTGCCAGTTAATCAATCAATGTGAGTGGCAGTTATCATGCAATTGATTTCCAACTCATGTTTCGTCATTCAACTTCTTCAGGGAAAAAGAAGGATGTTCAGAGAGCAGTTCTAGGAGAAGGTATCTGTCGGAAGGGAGAGGGACTGTTTAGTTGGGTAGGGGAAATGTGCACAGCCAAAAGGAAGCCTATCTGTGCACACACTCTTTTTTCTGGTATCAAGTGGTCTGTTCCCCAAAGGAGCTCTGATCATCCTGTAATGTTGACTTGAAGAAGCTGACTGGCACAACACGTGCTGGAACACTACTGCCCTGAGTAAAACAATTTGCAAAGCACATGTTGGCAAATACTTACATTTGAATTATCAGGGATAAAAATGTACCACAATGCGCACACACACAATTTCCCATTTCTACCACGTTTGGTGAATGCACAAAGGCTGACAGTGCCCCATTATTAATACCCTGAACGCATGTTTGCACCTTGGTGAGCTACTGCCCTAAAAAAGGAAAGTCCCTCTTGGTTTCGAGAGTCAAAAGGGATTGCATCCATCAGTTAATTTCCAACCCTGGACCAGACAACTTTGCAAACAATGCTATATCTATCTTTTCTGTTTCAAAGTGATGTATATTCTGTCATACTACAAAGCTGTGTCTTCAGAATACTGAGCTAGGTTTGAGGGAGCAAGTGTGTATTTGATTCGAAGTCTGAAAGTCTAATTTAGCCCTGTAGGGTTTCAGGGGGAGAATCAAACAGCCTTTAAGGGTGGTGTGGGAAAATCTGCTCAGGGAGCCCCATTTTTTATTTTCTTCCTCTATATTTTGTAACAGAGGTAATTGTGCCACTGTCATGATATCTTACCTCATGTTGTATGGTGATTTCTAAAGCGCCAAACCAAGGCCCTAAGGTATCTGGACGCTGCTGCACACATGACCACTAGTAACAAAAAAAGGAGCCCCTTTCCGAGGCTAAACAAAGAGGAATGTCTTCAAAGCTTTACGAAAAGAGAGATGGTCAGACAGCTCACAGAGGTGAGGGAGAAGAAGAGCGTTCCATAGCTTTGGAGCCAGAACTGAGAATGAACACCGTCCCTCGGGGCCCCTGCAAAATCTAGGCAGAGTAAGCAAGATCTGAGAACCAGAGCACAGGGCTCTTGATGGAAAGTATGGACAGAGTTTAGGTTCGAGGAACGGGGGGCCCAAGTGCTGAGTAGCTCGGTGGCCGGTACAAAGGGTCTTAAACTCAATGCTCTGCTTGACTGGAAGCCAGTGCAGCTGATGGAGCAGAGGTAAGGCATGAGTACACCTCAGGGCATTGAGTGCAAGATGAGCTGCAGAATTCTGCAGTATCTGGAGACGATTAAATAAGAACTCTGGCTGTCCCGGGTAGATCCCTTGGCAATAATCAGGTGATCCCATAATGGAAGCTGTGAGCACATGATATGCAAAACCCCACAGACCAGCTTCCTTTTTTCTTCTGTATTGGCGAGTGATTAGATGCCTATAGCACTATGCATGTTCACCCCTTGGTCATTAATAGAGGGCGAATAACCATGTATCTTTCAAAAATATACATATTTGAATACCTTGCTCAGGGGAAGCAGTAGTAGAATTATCTTTGGTCCTAGAAACACAGTTTGAAAGTGTAGGCACATGGTGTGACCCTCACTAATCAAGAGGGTTAATTAGAGAGTAGTGGTAGAAACACAGAATATCTGCCCACTCATGTACAAAAGAGTGTGAATGATATGCTGTTTCTGTAATAGGAGCTGCACATCTATGTATAGATCTTATTGTCAAAATGAACTGTTAGTATGTTGTTGTTTTTATACTGAAGCATTGTGAGCAGTGAATGGTTGTGATTAAATATTAAAATATGTATAATTTTGAAAGATACATGGTTATTCGCCCTCTTTTAATGACCATGGGGTGAACATGCATAGGGCTATAGGCATCTAATCACTCGCCAATACAGAAGAAAAAAGGAAGCTGGTCTGTGGGATTTTGCATAGCTTGTGTCGACTAGTCCTCACCCACACAGCCCCTAAAAAGAGGACACAGAAGCTCTAGATAGCTGAGAGCTGTGAACACATTACATTGTGGTACGTTATTCTATGTTACATTATTGTATATAAAAAGCCGAAAGGCTAAAAGTATATTATAAATAAATAAATAATGTACGAATTGTAAAAAGTACCTGTAACATTAATGAGGCCTCCTCTTGCTAATGCTCTTCTCCTGTCAATGCGGCAAATCTTATGAATTCAAGGTGTGTCAGAGGGGTAGTGGGTTTCCAGGAAGGGGGTCGGAACCCTAGTGACACTGGCGCACACCTTCCACGCACGATTGGCTGTGAGAGAAAACTCCCAAGGAAAGGAAAGAACGGGCCCCTATTGCTCTTTCTTAATATGTGGGTGGCCACACTGAGAACAGTCTCAGGCCTAACCCTACCGTGCACAGATTATGTGCCCAATCGGTCCTTTTGGATTTTTCCTATCGGGCAAAGAATGGTGTTTATCGCACGATTAGTGCTGTGGTTGTTTGCACCATACATCCGCCCTAGTGCCTCCAATGAGGAAGCAGCCTATAATGTCCTCCTCCCAAAGAAAACTCCTCTCAATGAACACACCTGGTTCCACATATGCAGTCACCAGACAAAAGATCTCCCCCATTTACGTATTGCACTCCCATATCCTTGTCTCGGGAGGATAGCTCGGGTGCAACGTGCTCGCCTTGGAAGCAAGACGACATAGTGCACCACAGGTTCGATCCCCTGGTCTGCGCTTAGAAACATCTGGGTATTAAGCGCATTCTAAATAACCTATCAAATCATAACATATCTTACTGGGCCTAGTATTGAGGCAGCTCCCAATCTTAGACTGTGTTTAGTTTCTGCTAGATGACAGCCAGATGAAGGAGGCAGAGAGGAAAGGGTTGGATGTTTTGCTCTGATATCATGGGATGGAGGACAGATTGCTATGGTGAATAGGTGGGCGGCTCTCTTCTTGTAAAGGGAGTCATTTGTTACGATAATGTAGTAAATGGGGCGATCATGGTATGAATGGCGGCCTAAACAAAAGATTGCAGAGGCCAGGGCAATCATGCTTTAATGAGCATGTGATCAACATCTGTAACCTAAGACCTATGCAAGTGACCAATGCAATCATCCTTCTTAAGCAAAAAGCGCCTAGATGCCTCCGAGTTAGGTGTGCTATACAAATGGCGAGGGGTCCGTATGAAGATTGGAGTATGACTATAACAGCAATGTCAAAACAGCAGGAACAAGTGATAACATAAAAATGTTTCAAAAACAAAACAGAGGAGAAAGGTTGATTTAAAATCGGAGAGACAAAGCGCCCAAATTCACCTAAAACTGAGGGAGTTGAATAAAAGTACTAGCATTTACGAAACTCAAGACAAAACTCCTTATAGAATCTGACGACCTAAGCACCCATATGCTCCAAAACTGTTGGCTGATGTCTGAAAAAGTCCCCTCAACATGCACCTGAAACCCCCAGCACTTCAATTCGCAAACTTCTCGCGCCCACAGACCGCATGCATACATCTAGAGTCTTAGGGGGTAGGTAATTCATAGAATCCAGCGCACAAGTGGCGCACGCGGCTGGCGCACAGTGTGCGCGTGCGAATCCCTGCGCCAGCCGCGTGCGCTAAAATCCATTTCCGCGCACAGCGTATTCATGGATTCCAGCCACCAAAACCAGCCGTGGCGCACAGTGGCGCAGCGACCCTGCAGCAGCGCCAGTTATGCCCCCAAGAACGCCTCTCGCGCAGGAAAAAGCCATCAATATACCCAATCCAGCGCAAAGGGCTGCGCTAACCCTGTACCAGCACAGCAAGCGGGCTACGTGTATCACTGGGGTGCGCGGGAAGTACCTCACGCGATTGGCCCTGTGCGAGCAGGGTACGCGTATTTCAGGGGTGCGCGGGAAGTTCCACATGCGATTTCATTATGGTACATGTATTTCAGGGGTGAGCGGGAATTACCGCACGCGAATGGGCCCGTGCGAGCAGGGTACGCGTATCTCAGGGGTGCGCGGGAAGTTCCACACGCGATTCCATCAGGGTACGTGTATGTCAGGGTGCGCGTGAAGTTCCACACACGAAATCAGCAGGGTACGTGTATTCCAGGGGTGCGCGGGAAGTCCCACACGCGATTCCATCAGGGTACGTGTATTACAGGGGTGCGCGGGAATTTCCACACGCGACTGGACCCGTGCGAGCAGGGTACGCGTATCTCAGGGGTGCGCGTGAAGTTCCACACACGATATCAGCAGGGTACGTGTATTTCAGGGTGCAGGGGAAGTTACACACACGATTTCCGCAGGGTACGTGTAT
Organism: Ambystoma mexicanum; assembly: GCF_040938575.1. NCBI lineage: Eukaryota > Metazoa > Chordata > Amphibia > Caudata > Ambystomatidae > Ambystoma > Ambystoma mexicanum. Next base: position 577,213,010 of record NC_090940.1, read on the forward strand.
ATCAGGGGTGCGCGTGAAGTTCCACACGCGATATCAGCAGGCCACGTGTATTTCAGGGTGCAGGGGAAGTTACACACGCGATTTCTGCAGGGTACGTGTATTTCAGGGGTGCGTGGGAATTTCCACACGCGATTGGACCCGTGCGAGCAGGGTACGCGTATCTCAGGGGTGCGCGGGAAGTTCCACACGCGATTCCATCAGGGTACGTGTAATTCGGGGTGCGGGGGAAGTTCCACACGCGAAATCAGCAGGGTACGTGTATTCCAGGGGTGCGCGGGAAGTCCCACACGCGATTCCATCAGGGTATGTGTATTACAGGGGTGCGCGGGAATTTCCACACGCGACCGGGCCCGTGCGAGCAGGGTACGCGTATCTCAGGGGTGTGCGGGAAGTTCCACACGCGATTCCATCAGGGTACGTGTATTTCGGGGTGCGTGTGAAGTTCCACACACGATATCAGCAGGGTACGTGTATTTCAGGGTGCAGGGGAAGTTACACACGCGATTTCCGCACGGTACGTGTATTTCAGGGGTGCGCGTGAAGTTGAACAAGCAATATCAGCAGGGTACTAGTATTACAGGGTGCAGGGGAAGTTACACACGCAATTACAGCAGGGTACGTGTATTTCAGGGGTGCGCGGGAATTTCCACACGCGATTGGTCCCGTGCGAGCAGGGTACGCGTATCTCAGGGGTGCGCAGGAAGTTCCACACGCGATTCCATCAGGGTACGTGTATTTCAGGGTGCGGGGGAAGTTTCACACGCGAAATCAGCAGGGTACGTGTATTCCAGGGGTGCGCGGGAAGTCCCACACGCAATTCCATCAGGGTACGTGTATTCCAGGGGTGCGCGGGAAGTGCGACACGCGATTTCAGCAGGGTACGTGTATTCCAGGGGTGCGCGGGAAGTTCCACACGCGATTCTATCAGGGTACGTGTATTACAGGGGTGCGCGGGGAGCACCACACGTGAATTGCATGTGTGGGTCCTCCCAGGTGTTCCCTCTACACCCTCCACGGCCCCTGCAGGTGGCTCACACCACAGGGGCCTACCCTGCACATGTCCTGCAGGCACACCATACACCATGGCCATGACCCCCAGCCAACCCACATGTCAACTTGCACTACTGCCCACCAACGCATGTCCCCCTGCACCCCCAGTCACCAGGGGCACCCTCCACCAGTCCCCCACTCATGTCTCCCTGCACCCCCAGCAGTGCAGGGGCAGCCTCCACCAGGCCCCCACTCATGTCTACCACCACCCCAATACCCAGCCACCAGGGGCAGCCTCCACCAGGTCCCCACTCATGTCTCCCATCACCCCCACCCCCCAGCAGTGCAGGGGCAGCCTCCACCAGGCCCCCACCCATGTCTACCACCACCCCCACACTCCAGCAGTGCAGGGGCAGCCTCCACCAGGCCCCCACCAATGTCTCCCACCACCCCCACCCCCCAGCCACCAGGGGCAGCCTCCACCAGGCCCCCACTCATGTCTCCCTGCACCCCAACCCCCCAACAGTGCAGGGGCAGCCTCCACCAGGCCCCCACTCATGTCCAACTCATGTCTCCCATCACCCCCACCCCCAGCAGTGCAGGGGCAGCCTCCACCAGGCCCCCACTCATGTCTCCCTGCACCCCCACCCCCCAACAGTGCAGGGGCAGCCTCCACCAGGCCCCCACCCATGTCTCCCACCACCCCACCCCCCAGCAGTGCAGGGGCAGCCTCCACCAGGCCCCCACTCATGTCTCCCATCACCCCCACCCCCCAGCAGTGCAGGGGCAGCCTCCACCAGGCCCCCACCCATGTCTACCACCACCCCCACCCCCCAGCAGTGCAGGGGCAGCCTCCACCAGTCCCCCACCCATGTCTCCCACCACCCCCACCCCCCAGCAGTGCAGGGGCAGCCTCCACCAGGCCGCCACCCATGTCTCACACCACCCCCACCCCCCATCCACCAGGGGCATCCTCCACCAGGCCCCCACTCATTTCCCCTATCACCCCCACCCCCCAGCATTGCAGGGGCAGCCTCCACCAGGCCCCCACTCATGTCTCCCTGCACCCCCACCCCCGAGGAGTGCAGGGGCAGCCTACACCAGGCCCCCACCCATGTCTCTCACCACCCCACCCCCCAGCAGTGCAGGGGCAGCCTCCACCAGGCCCCCACTCATGTTTCCCATCACCCCCACCCCCCAGCAGTGCAGGGGCAGCCTCCACCAGGCCCCCACTCATGTCCAACTCATGTCTCCCATCACCCCCACCCCCAGCAGTGCAGGGGCAGCCTCCACCAGGCCCCCACTCATGTCCAACTCATGTCTCCCATCACCCCCACCCCCCAGCAGTGCAGGGGCAGCCTCCACCAGGCCCCTACCCATGTTTCACACCACCCCCACCCCCAGCCACCAGGGGCATCCTCCACCAGGCCCCCACTCATTTCCCCTATCACCCCCACCCCCCAGCAGTGCAGGGGCAGCCTCCACCAGGCCCCCACTCATGTCTCCCTGCACCCCCACCCCCGAGGAGTGCAGGGGCAGCCTCCACCAGGCCCCCACCCATGTCTCCCATCACCCCCACCCCCCAGCAGTGCAGGGGCAACCTCCACCAGGCCCCCACCCATGTCTCCCACCACCCCCACCCCCCCAGTCACCAGGGGCAGCCTCCACCAGGTCCCCACCCATGTCTCCCACCACCCCCACCCCACAGCAGTGCAAGGGCACCCACCGCCAGGCCCCCACCCATGTCTCCCACCACCCCCACCCCCCAGCAGTGCAGGGGCAGCCTCCACCAGGCCCCCACGCATGTCTCCCACCACCCCCACCCCCCAGCCACCAGGGGCAGCCTCCACCAGGCCCCCACTCATGTCTCCCTGCACCCCCACCCCCGAGGAGTGCAGGGGCAGCCTCCACCAGGCCCCCACCCATGTCTCCCATCACCCCCACCCCCCAGCAGTGCAGGGGCAACCTCCACCAGGCCCCCACCCATGTCTCCCACCACCCCCACCCCCCCAGTCACCAGGGGCAGCCTCCACCAGGTCCCCACCCATGTCTCCCACCACCCCCACCACACAGCAGTGCAGGGGCAACCTCCACCAGGCCCCCACCCATGTCTCCCACCACCCCCACCCCCCCAGTCACCAGGGGCAGCCTCCACCAGCCCCCACCCATGTGTCCCACCACCCCCACGCCCCAGCAGTGCAGGGGCAGCCTCCACCAGGCCCCCACCCATGTCTCCCACCACCCCCACCCCACAGCAGTGCAGGGGCAACCTCCACCAGGCCCCCACCCATGTCTCCCACCACCCCCACCCCCCAGTCACCAGGGGCAGCCTCCACCAGGTCCCCACCCATGTCTCCCATCACCCCCACCCCCCAGCAGTGCAGGGGCAACCTCCACCAGGCCCCCACCCATGTCTCCCACCACCCCCACCCCCCAGCAGTGCAGGGGCAGCCTCCACCAGGCCCCCACCCATGTCTCCCACCACCCCCACCCCCCAGCCACCAGGGGCAGCCTCCACCAGGCCCCCACTCATGTCTCCCTGCACCCCCACCCCCCAGCAGTGCAGGGGCAGCCTCCACCAGGCCCCCACTCATGTCCAACTCATGTCTCCCATCACCCCCACCCCCAGCAGTGCAGGGGCAGCCTCCACCAGGCCCCCACTCATGTCCAACTCATGTCTCCCATCACCCCCACCCCCAGCAGTGCAGGGGCAGCCTCCACCACGCCCCCACTCATGTCTCCCTGCACCCCCACCCCCCAGCAGTGCAGGGGCAGCCTCCACCAGGCCCCCACTCATGTCTCCCACCATCCCAATACCCAGCCACCAGGGGCAGCCTCCACCAGGTCCCCACTCATGTCTCCCATCACCCCCAGCCCCCAGCGGTGCAGGGGCAGCCTCCACCAGGCCCCAACTCATGTCTCCCACCACCCCCACCCCCCCAGTCACCAGGGGCAGCCTCCACCAGCCCCCACCCATGTGTCCCACCACCCCCACGCCCCAGCAGTGCAGGGGCAGCCTCCACCAGGCCCCCACCCATGTCTCACACCACCCCCACCCCCCAGCACTGTGGGGCACCTGCCAACAGGCCCCCACCCATGTCCAACTCATGTTCCCCACCACCCCCACCCCCCAGCAGTGCAGGGGCAGCCTCCACCAGGCACCCACCCACGTCTCCCACCACCCCCACCCCCCAGCACTGTGGGGCACGTACCAGCAGGCCCCCACCCATGTGCAACTCATGTTCCCCAGCCAACATGTCATCACAATCTAGATCCCTGGTCCCTATGGTCAGCCTCCAAATGCAAAACACCCACCCGAGTATTGCATCCACCCACTCATAATTTGCAATTACATCACAGAACACCAATTGCAAGTTCCGAAACAAACACATTTCCCTCACATACACCCAATGGGTGTCAGTGAATCTCAAAACACATATCATGAAATGCATGAAACCAATGAGATACCACACATTGAAGTTCACCAAAAATAATATGTATGAACGGAAACATCAATAGAATAAAAAATGAAGAAACAGAAACGTGAATGTACAAAAATGAAAAGAAGCATGTCCGTCAAAAAAAGCAAAACCAAAAATAAAAATCCAAAGTAATGTCCAAAGTCAATGTCCACAAAACAAAATCCAATGGGAAATAAAAAAGAAAGCCATTGCTCCATGGTTAAAAATTGAAAAAAAAATACAATCCAACTGTCAACTATGTACATGGGAACAATCCAGGGTCCATTATCCCAACAAAAAAAGGAAACCTATTTAACTACACTAACTAATAAACACAAAATGTGGCCAATGTCCGAAAGGTCCAAATAAAATAAAAACAAAAATGAAACCTAACACTACCTAGAAACTATGTACACGGGCAGCGGGCTAGTTTCACGGCTCACTTGTGGATGTTCCGGGCCAGGGCATCATTGAACTCCTCCTCAATGTCCCGGAGGCGGTCCTCCTCCAGGACCCCGAGGGTACGCAGGGCCGCCGACGTCTCCACCTCCAAACCCCTGCGGATTGCCTCGAGGCACTCGGCACGCCTCAGGGCCCTCCGCATGGAGTTCTCCGCCCTGACCATTGTAAGCCGTGCCTCTTCCGCCCGCTGCCGCTCCGCATCTATGGCGTGGCCCAACTACTGCCACACAGAAGACACTCTCTGTCTTGGGTCCTCCTGCCCTCCGGCCGATGCCTGCCCCTCCGATGTCGAAGGCCCCGAGCCTTCATGGCTCCCACCACATTGCTGCTGCAGCTGTGCCTATGCCCGTGCACTGCCTCCTGCTCCCTGCACATCCTCCGCCGGCTGGGGTGCAGTTGTTGATGTGGCCACCCCTGCTGGACATCCGATTCCCGACTGTGGCAGGGATGCCTCCTCCACCAGCCTGGCCGCACCGTCAGAGGCAGCTCCACAGGGCACCCAGGTGACTGATGGGTGGGAAGATGGCACAGAGGACGACTGGCGCGTAGGGGGTCCAGTTGAGGAGGGGGTCGGAGCAAGCCCCATCAGACGGAGGAATCCGGCCTGGGTGACCTGTCCCAGCAGGCTGACGTGGTCAACGAGCCATTCGAGATGACTCGCAGTCTCTTCATTAAAAGACTGCAGGTCACCTCGCATGGCCCGTTGACGCAACGCCACACCAACCAGGACAGGCTCATCCCGGACCTGGATAGCCACGTCCACAGGCAGAGGAAGGCCAGTTGACGTGAGCTCATCCCCTGCTTGAAAACGGGTCTGGTCGTAGGCATCCCTGCTGGTGCAAGATGATGCAGGGACAGGATCGGGGACAGGATTGCACACAGGCACCTCCGCGGCGGCCTGTGCTGCCTCCTGTCCCTGGTCCTGCACTGCACCACTAGCACCAGTGGGATCCCCACCTCCAGACCCCGTCTCTGGTGCTTGCACGGCCTCCTCCTCCACCAAACCCCCCACCAACCTGGATGACTCCGTGCCATCTTCCCCTGTTGGGCCCTGTGGGGTTTAAAAGGAGCCGCAACTTGAAAGAATTGATCTCACGAAATGACGTGAGTTTAAGACCCAACAGACAGACCACACTCCCCGAAAGATGGGGTATTCCAAAACTAACTGGCCATTCGGCGTGTGGACACTGTTCTTGTTGTAACTCCACTTTTAGGAGCACAGAATTGAACCTGGGCCTCCCGACACCATGGCGCCAGCAACACTTCAGTAATTGTAACTCTAATATGCTTATTTACGCGATTTGGTGCCCGTGCAATCGTATGTATGTTGGCAAAACCGAACGTAAGATTAAAATCAGGATTGGGGAACATAAAAGTTGTATTCGGAATAGGACTCCGAATGCCCCCTTAGTCGATCATTGGATTGAATACATTCACAAAGTGGAAGATCTACAATGGAGCGTGATTTTGAGAATCAATCCTACTGGTGATGGCAATGGAGATAAAATTAAGCTACTCCAAAAGGAACAACATCTGATATTCCTGACCCGCAACGCTGAGATTGGGCTTAATGAAAAAATAGAGTGGGATGTGTGAACATGTGATGCCACTCCAGCCTTGTTTTGACCAACTTTATGACGAGTTGAGTGAGGCAAATTTCTTACTCATGTATAGCAATAAATGTCAAGATGGTTGTACCTTTAGGCACCCGTCTATTCTTTAGTTACAATATTTTATTGGAAGAGGACAGCTACACATTTCGCGATTCTGTTCTCTGTGGACTAGTTTTGTCCTTGCCCGGATATCGTCGTTCGTTAGGGACGCATTTTTTTATTTTTTTCTGCGCAATTTTTTCAGCGTTTGCCTTGGCCATTAGCCTACTGGTGGAGTTGTTGAGCCAGGGACTCCATCTACCAGCAGACCTAGCGGCAAAATTACATACCCACAAAGCAGTAACTGGCCAGGGTCCCACTCATCAGCAGGCTTAGTGGCAAAACTTTACACGTTTCGATTCTCTATTGTTACAATATTTTATTGTAAGAGGACAGTTATACATTTTGTGATTCTGTTCTTTGTAGACTAGCTTTGCCTTTGTTCGGAAACCGCCGTTCGCTATGGCCATCTCTCTCTTTTTTTGTGCTGGCCCATGGCCATCAGCCCATTGGTGGATCTGGCGAGCCAGGGACTCCATCTACCAGCAGGCCTAGTGACAACATTACACACCTGCTAAGCGTTAACTCGCCAGGGATCCCATTCACTAGTAGGCCTAGCAGCAAAACTTTACACCTGCAAAGTATTAACCCGCCCTCGACCTTGATAGGCGAGTGCGCACACACCCATGCTGCCGATTGGTCAGTATTTATTTAAAAAGCACCTTTTCCGGGAAGCTCTTTAGAGGACATCCTGCTTCCTTCAGGATTCGAGTGCCGATACGTACCGAGAGCCACAGCGCAATGAGGGGAGTATAATGATCTCGTCCCGAGGACGTTCGGCCACATGAGATTTCAAACTCTCAATAACAGGTAATTGCTGGACGGGGTTGCGGCTTGAGGAGAGCCGTCGTTCTTTTGATATTGTACAACAGCATTGTAATCTATTTACATATTCCTTATTGATCTTGTGCCTTACTGGGTTGATGAAGTACGAGGTTCTGATTTAGACCTTTTGCCTTTTTGTCTTTGCTCTATATAGGACCCGTTGCTTCGACCTTAATTATGATCTGCTTTTGGGATTGTGTACCGTCATTAAATGCCGGGCGGATGTTTAAGTGACTCGATCTAATCCAGCATAACTTTGGGTGCAACCCCCCCCCCCCCTTTTTGACTGACCTATTTAACATTGCACAGGTATTATTTTAAACGACTTTAAACTACTTTGTGCACACTATACTGCTATGGGTAGGTTACTGACGTCTATGATGTTTTTGTATTTCTGTCTTTTTTAGACCTGATCAACAGTCCTTCTTAATTGTGTGGGAACAGTCCTGATAGGCCTGTCTACACCCAACAATGAGATATTCGTTGAAATGAGTTCAATTGAGATCTAACCCAATTTTAAGAAGGTAGGCACTCGCGTAGGAGTCTGGTTTGCTCCTGGTCTGAGGGGGTCTCTGTTGACATCGGGAGACTGTAGTATTCTCCCCTGACCATAGGAGTGGGTGCTGCAAGATTTATTATCAAGATTTTATTACCATGATGCTTTCCAATACCCCGCAAGCATGATGTTGTAGGAACCTTAGATACAGCATTGCCCCTTGTGGGCCGTTGGGTTTTGTTATCATACCTCAAGCTAGAAGGTATAAGTGTATGTGGGGGGTGAGTTAGATTAAGAGAGCGGTGAAGGTTTCGTATATAAAACCAATTCTAATTCGAATAATGTGGACTAGTACCTGTTCCTCCTTTTCTTCGTTTTTCTCCCCCCCCCCACCCCTTACTTGTCTCTATGGTGGTTCCTCTTTGTCTTGTTGTATTTTTTACAACTATGGGTAGAAGACTTTTATGTATTAGATTCAGCTATGACAATGGCATTAGGCTCACGATGTGTTTAGGGACTGGAGTTCTTTCAATGAAGTTAAGTATACTCCACAGAATCATAGTTGTTAAAGATTCTGGTGGGACTGAAGTCCATACGTTGAGACTTCGATTTACCCACACCCTATTTTTTGATTGTTTTCAGGTGGCAAGCATCCTCTTTTGGCCTGTTCAGTAAGTGAGGAGCTGGTGACAAGAACAATTTTACTGCATCCATCAACCCAGCTCGGCCCTGCACCGTAGCAGCACAATCACAGTGCATATCGGCGACCAGCCTTGGACTATGTCAGAAGGCTTTGCCTAGCCTTTTCTTCATAAATACAACGGCCGTTGAGCCGTCTTGCTTCAACTTTTTACCTATATACATTATTGTTCTCTTGTGAATAGTGTTTGTCCTTGAATATGAGCCCCTGATGAATTTCCCTTGAATTTAGTAGATGAATGTGAATATGTATGAGGAATGAAACATGTCGGGTTGATTGTGTATGATGCAGTGTGAGTACTTTGGTGCAATTTAGCGTGGAGCACAGTGTGGGCGAATTAGCTGACCCTAGACTGTTCAGCTTATTTAATCTAATATTTTCTTATAACTATAGATTCCTTTTTGTATTCTGTAGGGTGGAACCCGAACAATATTGGTTCCTTTTTTATGCCACTGTAACTCATATAGTATCTGTTTGAGGTTGTGTGATGCATTGTTTACATGTTTTTATTGTATTGTGTTTATGAATGATGAATTGTATTTGAGAACAATTCTTTTCTTTTATCTATTGATAAATTATTGAATAAAAACTGTTTTATACTATGACATGATTTTTTTCTCTCTGTAAGTCTACAGAGTAGTACTAACCAGGCTATATGTTTCGATATTCCGTTGTGGAGAATAAAATTCCCTTGATGCGTGGTGCACGATACCTGATTTGGTTTTCGATAGATGCAACACCTGAACAACACACTGCTCACCAAACTTTTTGTATGTTTGTAAAGGGTTGATTCCCTAGTTTGGAGGAATGTTTGGTGTAGCAGTATAAATATCCTCCTACCTCTCCTTTTTGTGTCAGTTGGGCCCTGTGGGGTACCAGCTGCCCCTTCTGCTGCCGAGGAGTCCAACTCCAACCTCCGCCTCTTGGACCTCCCCCCTGCAGCTGCGGCCTGGGACGCGGCACCGGACTCCTCACTCCCCGACGAGATGACAACCTGGGTGGGGAGCCGGGCCTTGCATCTCCGGCTGGCGGTCGGATCCCCGCCGCTGTGCTCCACAGCACCTTCTCCGCCCTCTTCATCAGTTGACGCTGCAGACAGGGAGAAACAAAACACAGGCATCAGGGCACTGTACAATGAACACAAACACACATGACAGTTGTACATGGGTGGCATTGGCAAACCTCAGACATGTCATCACAATCCCCAACACACATGTCATTACAACTCGCACACATGAGCCATACCACAGCCATATCGCAACTGTCACCACCATCCATACACATACAACAGCATGAGCAGCCAAAGGTGAGCCAGACATCACATGCAACACAGGAAGTGCACCACACATGTACACACACCACCACACTTGCATGCATGTGTACACCTCTGCCAAGTGTCGCACTGTTCAGACGGGCATCCATGTCACATCTGCCAATCAGGCTTCCACATACCGCTGTCACATGCATCCATGTTGCATCACTGTTGCACCCTTGTCAAATACACACACATGCACATGTACACAGTGCTGATGCATGCAGCCGAAAACAACATACATGCGTGACATCACGGACATGTCTACTTACATACACATTCATCCAAACATGTGTGCCCACACAACTGCATTTGGCATGCAAGCCTACACACACAAGCACCATCCATGTCTCACACATTACAGCCCTCGCATGTGTCAGCCCCACGGCCCTGTACACCCCCACCCATACTCGACCCCATACAAACAGATGTGCAACCTGCACACTACTGAATAATCACCACACGCACTGCTCACAATCAGGATGCATGTACACTCACCGCTCGACTCCAGACGGGTCTGCTTCTCAAGGACCTGGACGTGGAGCGCTGGGGATATGCGTTCCAGGACCCTCATCTGTCCTTCCGACAAGTGCCCCGGCGCCCCTTGGCATCCGCTGCCTTCAAGAGGCGCCGGGCCTTGTTCAGGGTCCTGGACCTGAAGTCCTCCCAGCGCTTCCTGACATGTTGTAAGTCACGGACTGCCACCCCCTCCGCGTTGATGGCAGTCACGATGTCAGTCCAGATCCGAGTCCGTCCTTCCTTGTCGGCGCGGAAACTTCCGAAGAGGGCATCATACTGCCCCAGGACTTGCTCCACCAGGACACCAACTTCGGTGGCACTGAAGCTGGTGCCCCTCTGCCTCTCTGGCCGGGGGTTGTCAGTAGTCACAGATGGTGTTTGCCCCGACATGACAACCCCAGAGGCAGGAGTGGGTGGGCAACTGGGTCCTGGGGCTGGGCTGTGGAGCGATGGAATCCCAGTCGGGAGTCTTCGGTTCCAGCAGGGGTGGTCACAGCAACAGCACCCCTAGCTGATGTGCAGGCAGCAAATGGCAGGGCACGTGGGCAGCAGGCAGTCAGGCAGCAGCAGATGGCAGGTGGGAGCATGCTCGGGGCTCTGGGGGGCAGTAGTTCGGCCTTCTGGGCAGGAGTGTGGTCTTCCATGTGCTTACGCGTGGCAGCTTGATGCAGAGTGATTTGACACGTGAAAAATCTGCACGTCAGCGTGTAATTCGAGGAAAGGCCCTTAGCGCGTAAGCGCGTCTGCACGCATACGCATTTTCATTGGACAGAAGGCCCCTCAAGCGCAAGCGCCCCTGTGACGTGACGCGTACAGGCGTGCATGGGCATTTTAGCGCGCGTGAAAAACTGCACGTCCGCGTGTAATACGAGGAAAGGGCCCATGGCGTAAGCCCGCGTGGAAAACTGCACGTCCGCGTGTAATACGAGGAAAGGCCCTTACTGCGTATGCACGGCAGCACGCATATGCAATTTCATTGGACCAAAGGCCCTTAGCTCGTGAGCGCGTCTGTGACGTGACGCGCGCAGGTGTTTCCCTCATTGCACGTGATAACAGAACACACGTGGATTTCCACCAATCGTGTGTGAAAGTTCCCGGCACCCCGGAACACACATACCCAGGCTAATCGAAGGTGGAACTTCCCGCGCACCCCGAAACACACGTACCCAGGCTAATCGCGTGTGGAACTTCCCGCGCACCCCGAAACACACGTACCCAGGCCAGTTGCGTGTACGCTCACTCCCCTCCGATCACACGCGATGACACTCGCACTGTATCCGAATACGGGAAACCCGCGCACGGCAAAAGACTTGCACAGGCGTCAACGCGTCTGCCACATGAAGGCAGGCGGAAGCGTCCCCGCGCACAGCATAAAAGTGCGCGCAAACAACAAACGCGTATATACAGCTACGATGAATGCCCCATTTGTCGCTGCACTGATCGTGGGACACCGCAGGAGGAGGAGAATAGCCAGGGCACGCATTTTCGCACCACGGACAAGCCTTTTTGGGATGCCTGACGACCAGGTCTATGGCAGGTATAGGTTTACACCCCATATCATCCTAGACCTGGTCAGGGAGTGGGAAGATGACCTCACATCCCCCACCCTTTGCTCCCAAGCATTGAGCCCCTTGGAGAAGCTGCTCAATGTCCTGCATTTTTTGGCCACTGGGTCATTTCAGCGGACCACTGCCATAGTGGGGGGGGTCTCACAGGCCACGCAGTCACGCTGCCTACACCAGGTACTGGCAATCATGACAGAGCGCCCCTCAGTCCGCAGGCACATATACATGCCCAGAACACCCGCAGAAAGGCAGGCCGTTGTCCTGGATTTTTTCAGGGTGGCACACTTCCCCAAAGTGCTCGGTGCCATAGATTGCACCCAAGTGGCCCTACGTCCACCTAGGGCCATTGAGCACATCTACCGAAACCGCAAGCACTGGCATTCCATCAATGTACAGGTGGTATGTGATGCAAAGGGAATCATCACCTCTGTCTATGCAAACTACCCTGGCTCCACCCATGACAGTTTCATATACAGAATGTCCGCCCTGAGCCGGGCCCTGGAAGCTGGGCAGCATGGCGACACATGGCTCCTAGGTCAGTACAAATGCCCTTGCACATGCATGCAAGTCACACACAGACAAATATCCAAACCCTAATAATCTCAACTATTATCACCTCCCAGTGGACAGTGCCTACCCTCTGAGCAACCACATGATGACGCCAATCCGGAACCCCACCACACCACCCCAGGTAAGATACAACGCCGCCCATATTGCAACCAGGGGCATAGTGGAGCGCACATTCGGAGTGCTCAAGTCACGTTCCGCTCCCTTGACAGCTCTGGTGGGCAACTACTCTATGCACCACCAGTAGTGTGCAGGATCATTGTGGCAGCATGTGTCCTGCACAATGTTGCAACACGGCAGGGCGTCCCGGTGGACATGGTGGTGCCCCCACATCCCCAACCACAGGTACAGGCGCGGCCCATGAGAGGGGACAGGTCACGTTGCGAGGAAGCCCGGACCCAGCTTGTGGCCACATTTTTCACCTAAACTCCCACCCCTGTGGAGTGCACACAGGCCTGGCACATACCAGGTGACAATCGATGATGACAAAGAGACAGTTAACTGTCACAACCCTACCACCCTGAGAAAGTTGTCATGGAAGTGCCACATCGTCTGCATCCCTAGCTACTTAAACACAAACTATCCTGTGTGACCAAAAGGCACACATATGACATATGACATGATATGGGCCATACACAAGTATTCCAAGGCGCAATGAGGCAGGGAGGGAGGAAAAAGGGAACACAGAGAACGGTACTACTAGGCCAGGTGTCATTGGGATCGTGCAAGTGCAGGGGTAGGGGGAATGGGAAAAGTGCAAGGGGAAGGGTGGGGGGGAGTCCAGTACAGGGGAAGTATCCCAAAAAAATAATACATAGGTCGCCTTGTGGCAACTACAAAGGTAAGTGCAGACAAGTGCTGGGAAGGGAGGGCTGTCGGGATAGAGAGACAGTACTGCAGTGCAGGGGTTGCCAGGGTGGCAGTGCAAGTGGAGAGTGGCTGGGCCAGGGACCGAGGTCGGTGAGAGTGGCCCAGTTGCAGCTCCTGTGCAGTTCCAGTGGAGAATTCTGCAAGGGAGAGGCAGACAGTAAGCAGAAGCAAAGAGGAAGGTCTTGAGGTGCTTCCAGAACTGGAGATGATTCCCCTCAAGTTCAAGTCAGGCCGGATGTCTGTTCCAGGGGGAGGGCCCTGCTGCGGAGAGAAATCTACCCCCAGCTAGTTGCTCTGAGAAGCAGATGACACGGACATGCAAGGTGTGCATCACACACACACCTGCAAACCAGGCCATGGCGATCACTGTCATGTCACTCAAACCCTCCCAAACATCAACATGACATGGCACGCAATACCCATACACCAATGCAGTAACGATAAGGTACACATTGCCATGTCCTAAATGCACAGTGGCATCGGACACTGCTGCCTGACCCGGAATCAGATGAAATGACAGACCAACAACCTCCCACCCAAAATAAGTCATTTCCAAATGCATTACTACAGTCGTAGACGTAACATCACAATGAATGCCTGTCTACATGCACATTATGCATTGCAAAATCAACACTGCAGCTCATGTGTGCAGTGTCCTACTCCTGCATCACACTGCTCAGCGCACAGCACAGTGAACAGCCATTGTGTGTGATGCACACCCTGAGCATCACATCTAAGTGACAGACCACGTCAAACATCAAATTAGGCATGTACTGGATCCATGATCGGTCACAGAACATGTGCTGCCGGGACACAGTGGGCACCAGAAGGCAGACAGTGTACACGTGGATATGCAAGGGTGGGAGTACATGTAGTGCATCAGAGCGCAAGTGTGTGATTCTGCAAGGACATGCACTCCACATATGCATGTGCACTCAAGTGACCATCAGTGTTCCCTACACATCACATGTGAACATTCACCATGTGTACACCCCGGGATGTCAAACCACAACTATCCCCTCGCACCTGAAAGGAAAACACAACACATGAACAGGCATTGATCAGCAGAACACAACATGTACATAGGATACCACCATTACTATGTCAGAGTTCCCATCACACTGCAGGGCAAGACAACTATCAACAACAACCCCCCCCTCCCTCACAAATGACCATGACCCACTGAACAACTGCACCTGGGTCATGGAGCCTCCAAACCTCAATTCCACCTGGCCACAGGATCACCTTTACCCTTCATCTCCCACCTTGTGTGTAAAAAGATGCCTGAACCCTCAGAATCCACACTCATTTCCAAAATCACAAAATCCAAGGCATAAAAACGAACCCGAACACCCTCCAGTAGATGACTTGATGTAGCAGTACCTCACAAAGGCCAAGTACTACCACAATGATGCAACAACCAAGGTAGCACAGCAAAACAATGTCACGACAGGATGTGAGACATGTGTGGTACATGACATAGGATGATGCACCATGAATGGATGTGTACTGTCACAGGTCCCCTGTACAGGCGCGGGAGTGTCACGAAACAACCACCCCCACCATGTCCCGGGTGCCTGCAAGGTCAAACTCACACAGGCCCCTGAGACCCTGGTGGGGAATGAGGTTCAGGGATATGCAGTCGGGACAGGTGTTGACACACTGGATGACTGGAATGAGCGGCAGGAGAGGGTAGGAGGAATGACACATGAAACTAGGGAATGCACGAAAATGTACAACCTGCATGAACACATACACAATCCAAACAAACTTGGACATCATTGTCATGGCCTTCTGTAGTCCAGGCTCAGGAGTGGTACGAACCAACCACCCCCTCTAGGGTTTTGGCGCCTGCAAGTTCGGGGCTTACACAGGTATCCGCAACCCCAGTGGGGAAAGACGGTCAGGGAACGTTGCTTGGATAGGCACGGGAAGCAGGAACACCGGGTAGAGGGTACAGGTTTCAAAATTGCATAGGATCACGGGTGATTAGGGAGAAAAAAACATGCCAAATTGAACCACACATACATCCATGCATCAGTACACTCCCCAGCAAGCCTATGCAGAGCAGTTCGTAAGAAAAACAACAAGACACTTAGCTCTGGTTTTGAGTGCTGGCCTCCTGCCTGCGCACTCTCAGGTCCGGTTAAAGGAGCACTGCAATGCTGCAAAGAGAGACACAGTCAACAACCTGTACGTGCCAATTGCACAAAAAAACAACACCAAAAATGCCCCATAGCAACAGACTACTCTACAAACAGACAATCTGTGGTTGATGCTTTGTACCCATATATAGCATCACCCCTGTGACGGGTCATACACAGTCAATGCAGTAAGGCAGCCGCTGCTGGGTGCGTGGCAAATGGAACACCAATGTGTCACAATTCACACAACATGCAATGTTCCCTGGGTAAGCAGACAGACCCATATAGAAAGCCATGACTACAGAGCAAGTTGCGTACCACCATGACCGAAACAAAGTTGGCAGTGAAGTACGTGGAAAAGACATGCACTGCACCCGAGTATGTCCCTTGCTGTATGTCCCTGTGAGCTGCCCCTTTCCATGTCACGGAAGGCTACATGGTTGATACAAGTGGCTCAATGGACCTTGGTGTACTGGAGGGTATGTGCCACTGCCCCTGCATGTGTCCCAGACAACCCTACTATCAGCAGCCATCAGTCCACAAACACATCTGAGCTGCATTGTGTGCTTCAACACCAATATTCGTCTAAGATCACCCTCAGTGCTGTGACTAAGCCTGCATGTGCAACTTGCCTGGTGCAAGCTTTGCTGTGTCGTGGCCCCCCTGTGATGCTCACCTTGCCTGGAGTTCCTTGGAACATGTCAGCAGTTCTAGGATGTGGGTCTGCAATCACTGTGCCTCTGCTTCTGCACACATGTGCATGTGGGCACCAACAAACGGGTCCAGAATTCCGTCGTCCAATGGGCCATGTCTGCTGGCAAAGGTGCTCTGGAGGCTCATCCCCCTGCAGAAAACGCATGAAACACATGATTAATGCTTCAAAGTCATCTGTGTGTGTCTCATCAGGCATCTCATTACTTGACCATGTCAGAGAGTCACATCACAAATCACACCATCAGTCCGTCTTTCACCTCCAAAGTGTGGAACACTATCTAAAGCATGAATTGCAACAAGCACATGTACAGGAAAGATATGAAACATACTACACAATGCATAGCAATCAATGTCCACATTAATCATGACACACCCCATCTAGCAAAAGCTGAACAGTGGACAATGACACCTAAATCATCCCCACTAGGGGTGTCAACACAAGTCACACGGCACCAGACATGCCACAGATATGACAGTCCAAAGCCCTTGTGTAAAATGCTGTAACACCGAACCATCCTTGCGAGCCCATGGATAAGGGAGGCAGGAGTGGCATATGTGAGTCAAGGAACCCAAGCAGCAAACACATACACAAGACAACCATGAAGGGCCCAGCTGGAACAGACAGTGGATGCCTTCAAAAGCCACAAAGCACCGCACTGTCACATGAAAGCACAATAGACTAGCAATTTTAAACTAAATCAACTATTAACTAATTACACTAACTATGGAAAACCTACATTACCTATTTAAACTAACTATCAAACAGAAACCTAACTAACTAAACTAAAAGAAAAATCAAAAATGGCCACATACGACCCGGGGGGGTGGGGAGGCACCCAGGAGGGGGGAGGTACAGGGTGCTGCTCAACATCCACATGCGATGATGCTGAGCCAAAAAAAAATCCTCCATGGGCTCAACGCCTGCACAGCACGACCTAGGTGGGAGATAGATGGTCGTCCGAGTCTGGCTCATCCTGGAAAGGAGGACGTGGCACAGTAGCCTGGCCACGCCTAGCCGCAGCTTGCCCCTCGTCGGCAGCAAGTCTGCCGGACGGGTGAGCCTGGTTCTGTGTGGCGATGTGACGTAGGTCTGCATGCAGAACCTCCCGTGATACAAATGCTTCCTCTTGCAAGGTAGCACGTGTAACACGGAGTTCCTCCTGCAAGGCCTGGCAGGACAACCGCTGCACCTCCCGGCAAGCCTGTAGCTCAGCCGAGATGGTACGCTCAAGCTGTGCAAACCTCTCCTCTGCCTGCTGCCTCTGGGACATCATAAGGACACCCAGAGTGGATCTGAGGGAAGCATACTCCTCCCTCAGGGCATCCATCTGCGCCTCTGCGTGAGCAGCAATTGCTTGACGCAGAGACGACATTTCAGCCTAGCGTGCCCTGTCTGAGGCCGCCATGCCCAGCCTGAGCGAGCGGGCCGTGGACCGTGCCGCCTGCTGCTGGAGAAGCACCTGCCTAGCACTGGGGAGCACAGATCGGGCCACATGCTCCATGCTCTCAGCGATGTTCTCCATTGCTGCCCCCTGCCAATCGAAATTGGCAGTCATGTCTTGCTCCCACTCAGTATACAGCGGTTGCGCGCGGCGACCGCGTTGCCGGGCTTGACCCCTGCGGGACCCAAGGACCGGGGGTTCTCGCTGTGTTGGCACCGCCTGCGGCTGCACGACTACATGCGCCCGTCGACGTGATGTCCCAGGCACATCAGTGACTGGTGTGGAGGGTGACCCTGCGTCCCGATCCACCACGGGTGGAGGAACCAAGACTGTCTGATCCCTCAGTGCAGGTGTCGCAGACAGAGGAGTGTCCACATCAGAATCACTCACCCCTGACACATGGACTTGATGCTCATCCAACTCAACATGGACGTCAGAGTCGTCATCAAGGCTGGACTCATAGGCAGCCAGAGACAAGATGGACTGCAGCACTTGGGGGTTTTCATGGCCTACCACCCCACGACCCCCACTAGTGCCGGGTTGATGTGGCGTTACCAACCCTGTGTCTGGCATGACAACACCATCCTCTGCCTCCATTGGGTCATCATCTGAAAAATAGAGAGAAAAAGGTCAATGCACATGTCAGAAGCACACGACACACACACACCGACAGCAAAGGCATCTGGCAGACATGTGACACACAACATATGACCTGGCATGCATGCTGGGTATACTTTGAATTGCTTCTGTGATCAGACCTGTTGAAAGGTGGCAGTTTCCATGGAAGTGGGTCTATGCAGTGCAGAAAATGTGTACGCCACTCACTACCTACATGTACAAGCACTACATGGTGTGTGCCAGGAAATGTGAAGGCAGTGCAATGTCAAATTCAGACATCACGTGCATTGTGCATTCAATGTGTACCATGTCTAGAAGCCAAGCACCCCTCCACCCCAGTACCAAAGCAGGGATGCCTAGCATGGTATCAAAAGGCAGACCATACACCTGTGTATTAACAGGCAGTGTTGACTGGCATCAACAGCTTAATGTGATTCAAATTACAACACTGCAAATGATGCTGGGACAGTGGGCAGGACACATGATGGAAACTCCGGAGGCCGCCCACGTGTGAAGAAGACACAACAAGAGTTGGACAGAGTCATTGGCCATTGAACAGGCTGAGGCCTGTGAGCCACACAGATTGTCAGAGCCTAAACATGTGTGCAACGCAGGACTGAGCCACAGTTGACATGGGAATGCTGATGAGATGGCAGGCAATGTATGTAACCGAGGACTTATATTACAGTGTTCATCCAGTCAAGGACACATAGGGGCATGCGTGCAATGCACATGGAGCATGAATGGGCACTCATGTACCTGCGGGACATCTGACCCATGCACAGTACAAGTGAGATACCCTGCATCGAGTACTAAGGCTGTATCACACGGCATATGTCTGGCAGATTCTACGCTGGAAGTTAGCATCTACACAGGACACATGAACAAGAAAGTACGCATTGGCAAGATTGAAGCAGACCAGTGCAAAGGTGGAACTGGGGTGCAGAGTGGCGGAGGAGGGGCAAGGGAGCATGCCTACATGGAGTCCCGCATGCAGGCAGAAGAGACATGCATGATGGTAGCATTGCATTACTTACACATCAGAACCATGTACACGTCACATGTAGCAGCAATCATGCACAACACATCCCACAAGTGAAACACACACGTCCTCAACAAACACGCATCAACACTCACTGGACTGGGCATAAAAGTCCAGCTTCTATCCCACTCCTTCGACCAATTCAGGTGGTATGAACTCCACAACGAGAGCCTCATACGGAGTGAGTTCTTCCTCCTCTGGTGCAGGCCCACCGCCAGTCACCAGAGTCAAGTTGTAATTTGAGGCACGCTTGGTCTTAGTGCTGCGCTTGATGTCATTCCAACGCTTTTTGCACTCCTGCGTCGTGCGCACCTCATGGCCGAATGAACTGACATGTTCCGCAACATGCTTCCAGTGGGTGTCACGTTGGGCAGCCGTGGTCCGACTATTGGCACCCACTAGCATGTCACGGCTGTGGCCCCGCACGTAGTCCACGAGGAAGTCCAGTTCCTGCTTACAGAAAGGCTTCTTCCTCGACGTGCAGGAGGTCGTGGCTGTGTGTGGGGTCCCAGCCTGTGCTGCAGGTGAAACCTTCCTCCTCTTGGACTGTGGCGCAGACCCTGGCTGGTAATGCCGCCCTGACCAGTATGGCCAGTGGGTTCGGTGGATTGAGCCAAGGGAGTGGCAGGTGGAGGGATGACCAAAGGCCTGACTTGTGTCAGTGGCAGCTGGGTGCCCACTAATGGACCCTGCGCAGCAACATCAGCTGTGGCAGGGTCGTTGGCCGCAACGGTCCTGGTTGGCAGACTCACAACCGGGGTGCTGTTGGGTGCATCTGCCCCTGCACTTGCCAACACCCGGCTGTTCGGGGCAGCAGATGACATGACTGCCCCAGGGACACGTGTCTTGGTCTGAGCAGCCCGGCCTGCCCCTATGGTTTCCCCCCTGTCCTGTTGGAGATCTACCAAGGGCTCTTCAAGTGCCAACGCAGCCTGCGCTGGCAGACCCTGAGCCTGGGTGGCGGTGTCCACAGCTGCACCTGCAGCTACCACTACCCTTGGGCCCGTGGCAGTCGATGGAACGGACTGCCGGGTCATATGGGTGCCAGTGCCAGATGCAGGAGCTGCATCCCCCGGAACCACGGGGGTTGGTGGCATGGCTGCACCAACACATGGCACAACATTGTGCTCAAGTGGCGCACCCCTGCCTCTTCCCCCTCTGTGGCTGCCCTGGACACCCTGGAGTCCCCCTACTCCCTGGTCACCACGGCCACGTCCCCGACCACGCCCGCCACGAGGAGTACGCCCAGCTGAGGCGCCCCTCACCTTTGGTGGCCTCCCAACTATGGCACAGATGTAGTAGTTCTGGCACAGATGGAGTGGTGCCAATGGGAGGTGTACACCACAATTGACCTGGGCAATTGGGGTGAAGGGGGTGGGAAGCAAGATGTTAACAACCCCCCTCCACCTGCAAGGCTGTATGTGACCCCGGTGACGTGGTGACGGGTCACGCAACGCTCAGGCACCCCAAAACTGCAGTAAAACCGTGCACGCAACTCTGCAGCCTACGTGCGTGGATTCAACCTCCCGCAGTACGCGGTGGCACCCAGAAACACGAATAACATGTATGCGTGGGACACGCAGGCTACTATGACATCGAAAATGGGTGCGATACACAGGGGCACCCGCAGTGGGAAAAAGAGCGTGTGCGACTCACCGTCTGACTAGCGTGATGCAGAAAAACATGCGTAGCCAATACCCCCGCCAAAAGAAGAGATACGTCCTTGATAGCTGTGAAGTTGTGATGGCGCGCGAAACAACAGGAAGCAGCAACACACGTCGGTCTCCACGAAAGGCACGTACAGCGAACTGCTGGGCCCGCTCACCTTTAACCCGTGCTGAGGGAAACGCACGCGCGCGTCACGTCACTTACGCACATGGGCCCTTTCCTCGTATTACATGCGGACGTGCAGTTTTTCAAGCACGCTCACGTGCATGGGCCCTTTCCTCGTATTACACGCGGACGTGCAGTTTCCACGCATGCTTACGCGCATTGGCCTTTCCTCGTATTACACGCGGACGTGCAGTTTTTCACGCGCGCTGAAATGCCCATGCACGTCTGTACGTGTCACATCACAGGGGCGCTTGCGCTTGAGGGGCCTTCTGTCCAATGAAAATGCGTATGCGTGCAGACGCGCTTACGCGCTAAGGGCCTCTCCTCGAATTACACGCTGACGTGCAGATTTTTCACGTGCCAAATCACTCCGTATCAAGCTGGCCACGCGTAAGCACACGGAAGACCACGCTCCTGCCCAGAAGGCCGAACTACTGCCCCCCAGAGCCCCGAGCACGCTCCCACCTGTCATCTGCTGCTGCCTGACTGCCTGCTGCCCACGTGCCCTGCCATTTTCTGCCTGCACATCAGCCAGGGGTGCTGTTGCTGTGACCACCCCTGCTGGAACCGAAGACTCCCGACTGGGATTCCATCGCTCCACAGCCCAGCCCCAGGACCCAGTTGCCCACCCACTCCTGCCTCTGGGGTTGACATGTCGGGGCAAACACCATCTGTGACCACTGACAACCCCCGGCCAGAGAGGCAGAGGGGCGCCAGCTTCAGTGCCACCGAAGTTGGTGTCCTGGTGGAGCAAGTCCTGGGGCAGTATGATGCCCTCTTCGGAAGTTACCGCGCCGACAAGGAAGGACGGACTCGGATCTGGACTGACATCGTGACTGCCATCAACGCGGAGGGGGTGGCAGTCCGCGACTTACAACATGTCAGGAATCGCTGGGAGGACTTCAGGTCCAGGACCCTGAACAAGGCCCGGCGCCTCTTGAAGGCAGCAGATGCCAAGGGGCGCCGGGGCCACTTGTCGGAAGAACAGATGAGGGTCCTGGAACGCATATCCCCAGCGCTCCACGTCCAGGTCCTTGAGGAGCAGACCCGTCTGGAGTCGAGCGGTGAGTGTACATGCATCCTGATCGTGAGCAGTGCGTGTGGTGATTATTCAGTAGTGTGCAGGTTGCACATCTGTTTGTATGGGGTCGAGTATGGGTGGGGGTGTACAGGGCCGTGGGGCTGACACACACCAGGACTGTAATGTGTGAGACATGGATGGTGCTTGTGTGTGTAGGCTTGTATGCCAAATGCAGTTGTGTGAGCACACATGTTTGGATGAATGTGTATGTAAGTAGACATGTCCGTGATGTCACGCATGTATGTTGTTTTCAGCTGCATGTATCAGCACTGTGTACATGTGCATGTGTGTGTATTTGACAAGGGTGCAACAGTGATGCAACATGGATGCATGTGACAGCGGTATGTGGAAGCCTGATTGGCAGATGTGACATGGATGCCCGTCTGAACACTGCGACACTTGGCAGAGGTGTACACATGCATGCAAGTGTGGTGATGTGTGTACATGTGTGGTGCACTTCCTGTGTTGCATGTGATGTCTGGCTCACCTTTGGCTGCTCTGCTGTTGTATGTGTATGGATGGTGGTGGCAGTTGCGATATGGCTGTGGTATGGCTCATGTGTGCGAGTTGTAATGACATGTGTGTTGGGGATTGTGATGACATGTCTGAGGTTTGCCAATGCCACTCATGTACAACTGTCATGTGTGTAGGTGTCCATTGTACAGTGCCCTGATGCCTGTGTTTTGTTTCTCCCTGTCTGCAGCGTCAACTGATGAAGAGGGCGGAGAAGGTGCAGTGGAGCACAACGGCAGGGATCCCACCGCCAGCCGGAGACGCAAGGCCAGGTTGTCATCTCGTCGGGGAGTGAGGAGTCCGGTGCCGCGTCCCAGGCCGCAGCTGCCGGGGGGAGGTCCAAGAGGCGGAGGTTGGAGTTGGACTCCTCGGCAGCAGAGGGGGCAGCTGGGACCCCACAGGGCCCAACAGGGGAAGATGGCATGGAGTCATCCAGGTTGGTGGGGGGTTTGGTGGAGGAGGAGGCCGTGCAAGCACCAGAGACGGGGTCTGGAGGTGGGGATCCCACTGGTGCTAGTGGTGCAGTGCAGGACAAGGGACAGGAGGCAGCACAGGCCTCCGCGGAGGTGCCTGTGTGCAATCCTGTCCCCGATCCTGTCCATGCATCATCTTGCACCAGCAGGGATGCCTACATCCAGACCCGTTTTCAGGCAGGGGATGAGCTCACGTCAACTGGCCTTCCTCTGCCTGCAGACGTGGCTATCCAGGTCCGGGTTGAGCCTGTCCTGGCTGGTGTGGCGTTGCGTCAACGGGCCATGCGAGGTGACCTGCAGTCTTTTCATGGAGAGACTGCACGTCATCTCGAATGGCTCGTTGACCACGTCAGGCTGCTGGGACAGGTCACCCAGGCCGGATTCCTCCGTCTGATGGGGCTTGCTCCGACCCCCTCCTCAACTGGGCCCCCTACGCGCCAGTCGTCCTCTGTGCCATCTTCCCACCCATCAGTCACCTGGGTGCCCTGTGGAGCTACCTCTGACGGTGCGGCCAGGCTGGTGGAGGAGGCATCCCTGCCACAGTCGGGAGTCGGATACCCAGCAGGGGTGGCCACATTTACGACTGCACCCCAGCCGGCGGAGGATGTGCAGGCAGCAGGAGGCAGTGCACGGGCAGAGGCACAGCAGCAGCAGCAACGAAGGTGGGAGCCATGAAGGCTCGGGGCCTTTGACATCGGAGGGGCAGGCATCGGCCGGAGGGCAGGAGGACCCAGGACAGAGAGTGTCTTCCGTGTGGCAGCGGTTGGGCCACGCCATAGATGCGGAGCGGCAGCGGGCGGAAGAGGCACGGCTCACAATGGTCAGGGCGGAGAACTCCATGCGGAGGGCCCTGAGGCGTGCCGAGTGCCTCGAGGCAATCCGCAGGGGTTTGGAGGTGGAGACGTCGGCGGCCCTGCGTACCCTCGGGGCCATGGAGGAGGACCGCCTCCGGGACATTGAGGAGGAGTTTGATGATGCCTTGGCCCGGAACATCCACAAGTGAGCCGTGAAACTAGCCCGCTGCCCTTGTACATAGTTTCTAGGTAGTGTTAGGTTTCATTTTTGTTTTTATTTTATTTGGACCTTTCGGATATTGGCCACATTTTTGTATATAGTTTATTTTATTAGTTACTGTAGTTAGATAGGTTTCCTTTATTCTGTTGGGATAATGGACCCTGGATTGTTCCCATGTACATAGTTGACAGTTGGATTGTATTTTTTTTTCTATTTTTAACCATGGAGCAATGGCTTTCTTTTTTATTTCCCATTGGATTTTGTTTTGTGGACATTGACTTTGGACATTACTTAGGATTTTTATTTTTGGTTTTGCTTTTTTTGACGGACATGCTTCTTTTCATTTTTGTACATTCACGTTTCTGTTTCTTGATTTTTTATTCTATTGATATTTCCTTTAATACATATTATTTTTGGTGAACTTCAATGTGTGGTATCTCATTGGTTTCATGCATTTCATGATATGTGTTTTGAGATTCACTGACACCCATTGGGTGTATGTGAGGGAAATGTGTTTGTTTCGGAACTTGCAATTGCTGTTCTGTGATGTAATTGCAAATTATGAGTGGGTGGATGCAATACTCGGGTGGGTGTTTTGCATTTGGAGGCTGACCATAGTGACCAGGGATCTAGATTGTGATGACATGTTGGCTGGGGAACATGAGTTGCACATGGGTGGGGGCCTGCTGGCAGGCGCCCCACAGTGCTGGGGGGTGGGGGTAGTGGGAGACATGGGTGGGGGCCTGGTGGAGGCTGTCCCTGGTGGCTGGGGGATGGGGGTGGTGGTAGACATGGGTGGGGGCCTGGTGGAGGCTGCCCCTGCACTGCTGGGGGTGGGGGTGGTGGGAGACATGGGTGGGGGCCTGATTGAGGCTGCCCCTGGTGGCTGGGGGGTGGGGGTGGTGGGGTACATGAGTTGGACATGGGTGGGGGCCTGCTGGCAGGTGCCCCATAGTGCTGGGGGGTGGGGGTGGTGGGGAACATGAGTTGGACATGGGTGGGGGCCTGCTGGCAGGTGCCCCACAGTGCTGGGGGGTGGGGGTGGTGGGGAACATGAGCTGGACATGGGTGGGGGCCTGCTGGCAGGTGCCCCTGGTGGCTGGGGGATGGGGGTGGTGGTAGACATGGGTGGGGGCCTGGTGGAGGCTGCCCCTGCACTGCTGGGGGGTGGGGGTGGTGGGAGACATGGGTGGGGGCCTGGTGGAGGCTGCCCCTGGTGGCTGGGGGGTGGGGGTGGTGGGGAACATGAGTTGGACATGGGTGGGGGTCTGCTGGCAGGTGCCCCGCAGTGCTGGGGGGTGGGGGTGGTGGGGAACATGGGTTGGACAGGGGTGGGGGCCTGCTGGCAGGTGCCCCACAGTGCTGGGGGGTGAGGGTGGTGTGAGACATGGGTGGGGGCCTGGTGGAGGCTGCCCCTGCACTGCTGGGGGGTGGGGGGGTGTGAGACATGGGTGGGGGCCTGGTGGAGGCTGCCCCTGGTGGCTGGGGGGTGGGGGTGGTGGGAGACATGGGTGGGGGCCTGGTGGAGGCTGCCCCTGCACTGCTGGGGGTGGGGGGGTGGTAGACATGGGTGGGGGTCTGGTGGAGGCTGCCCCTGCACTGCTGGGGGTGGGGGTGGTGGGAGACATGGGTGGGGGCCTGGTGGAGGCTGCCCCTGGTGACTGGGGGGGTGGGTGTGGTGGGACACATGGGTGGGGGCCTGGTAGAGGGTGCTCCTAGTGGCTGGGGGTGCAGGGGGACATGCGTTGGTGGGCAGTAGTGCAAGTTGACATGTGGGTCGGCTGGTGGGCATGGCCATGGTGGATGGGGTGCCTGCATGACATGTGCTGGGTAGGCCCCTGTGGTGTGAGCCACCTGCAGGGGCCGTGGAGGGTGTAGAGGGAACACCTGGGAGGACCCACACGTGCAATTCACGTGTGCTGCTCCCCGCGCACCCCTGTAATACACGTACCCTGATGATATCGCGTGTGGAACTTCCCGCGCACCCCTGTAATACACGTACCCTGATGGAATTGCGTGCGGAACTTCCCGCGCACCCCTGTAATACACGTACCCTGATGGAATTGTGTGTGGAACTTCCCGCCGCACCCCTGGAATACACGTACCCTGCTGATGTTGCGTGGGCTACTTCCCCCGCACCCTGAAATACACGTACCCTGATGAGATTGCATGTATGACTTCCCGCGCACCCCAGAAATACACGTATCCCGCTCAATCGCGTGTGTAACTTCCCGCGCACCCCCGAAATACACGTACCCCGCTCAATCGCGTGTGTAACTACCCGCGCACCCCCGAAATACACGTACCGCGCTCAATCGCGTGTGTAACTTCCCGCGCACCCCCGAAATACATGTACCCCACTCAATCGCGTGTGTAACTTCCTGGGCACCCCTGAAATACACGTACCTCGCTCAATCGCGTGTGTAACTTCCCGCGCACCCCCGAAATACACGTACTCCGCTCAATCGCATGTGTCACTTCCCGCGCACCCCCGAAATACACGTACCCCGCTCGATCGCGTGTGTTGCTTCCCGCACACCCCCGCAATACACATGCCCCGCTCGCACAGGCCCAATTGCTGTATGTTGCCACTTTTGTGATGCGCTGGGACTCTACCGCCTGCCTTCGTGTGGCGGACGTGTTTCAGCTTGTGCGTGTCTTTGGCTGTGCGTGGCTTTGCCCTATTCGATTCCATGAATACGTGTGGTTCGAGTGCGTGTGGGCGCTCCGTCTGCTTCCCTGCAGTACATCCCCAGTTACGCCCTTATTTTCGCGCGTTGTTCCCCATTCCGCGCGTTACGCCCCGTGTCCCGCCCACTTTCTGGTGTATGCGCCGAGGTTGAGCGCTTTCACTGTGCGCGTCGCGCACGCCTTTCGGGATGTTGCAGTGACTTGTGCGCCATGCAAGGGTTTGGCGCACATCCCGAGGTGAACACGCGCAGGGACTTCCATGAATCGCACGCGTGCGCGTGTGCCTGTTTCTTTGCGCTTGCGCCTGCTTGCGCCTGCTTGCGCAACGATTTTCGGCGCACGTTTGTTCCATGAATCGGCCCCTAAGTGTTGATGTGAGACGCCTAGCAAAGGCGGCTATCACAGTTTGCACTTTTTTCCCCACCACACACCGTGCTGGAATGGACCACCGGGACTTTCCCTGGTAGGCTTCGTTGGAGTCGTGGCGGAAGGATACATAAATCCTGAACGAACAGCCAGGCCTGCCTGCTTTGTATCCCTCTGGCTGCCGCATTTCTTTGCCTTGGGCTGAAAGGCCGTGAGCGCGCCTGTGCATGTTTTGAGGGGCACGGGCACCGTGCGCCATTGGGAACTGCACGTGCCCTGCAGCCATGATGTCTGATGACTGGTGCGCTCCCATCACATGCACAGACAAATTGCGCAGGTGCAAGCTGCGCTGTGGTCAACGATCAACTTCGGTGCTGCTCTGCTGACTGAGTGCTACAACGCAGTGGTGTCACTATGGAGGGCCTGGGGGTCCCATGCCGCCCCCCTCTGAAATCCTGGGCTCCGCCTTATGTCCCCCCTACCTAAGGCGAGCAGTGACCATGTTCTCTGTTTGCAGTGTTACTTGTGACACTAAGGCGAATGCCTGCATATCACAAGGCAAATATTCTCCTTTTGTCTCAAAGCGAGCAGTGATCTTCGTATGCATTCCGGCATGGTATGAACATGAGCACGAGCCACTTCTCAGGTGTTCCTGCCCGGCTTCTGCACAGCGACCTGGATAGTGTGCAGAGCAGCTTGCAGCCCCTCCCATCATAATGTAGTGAGGAAACTGTTAATGATGGGCCATAAGTCACTGAATGGTTTCATGCCTGCATTCTGATGGGAGGGGAGGTGCAGTGGGGTGAGGGTAGTTGGTGTGCACAAAAGCCGCTCTGCAGGAGTGCTTGTGACATCATACATTACCTTTCATAGCCGGCCTCCTCACTTGTGCCTGTGGCCCCACCTACTTTTGTCTTTGGCCCCCACATTGCCCCTCCTAAATTTGATTCCTGATGACATCACTGCTAAAACGACTGAAGAGATTTACAGCCTGCGATAATACCCCCACCCACCAATCTATTGCTGTCCCTCCAGCGGCTGTAGGAGCGGGATAGATTGGTCGGTGGGCGGGGGTGTTAGGGTCTGGACTGGAGCTCACTGGGATTTCACTGACTGGCATGATTACAGGTGTGAGTCGATTGTGAATCGATTGCTCGGTCACAGTGGGCAGGGGTGTTAGGGCCTGCTGGACTAGTGTTCGGAGAGATTGCAGTGGAGTGTGCAGGAGTGGTATAACTCGGTGGGTGGTGTGATAGGGCCTGTAGAAGTGTCTTCTAGGAAAATTCCACTTGCATGAGCGCATAATTCCCCATGCAAATCATGACCTGTAATCTTGTGCCTAATTGCACATCCGGTGGAGGAAGGCTTGAACCAGGCAGGGTTAGTTGAAGGTGGCATGCAGCTTAGAATCTCTGCAGAACACACATGGGGTGGGGACCGGAGAGTTAAGAGAGGTGAAGCTGTTAGCCTCCAGACCAGCTGACTTTCTCTGGCAAAGCAAGTACTGCTGTTAGCAAACCAGCTTGGTAAAGCCTTATCATCCCCCCTCCTCAGCCCCCATGAACACCTGACATACAGTCCTCGCAAGGCAAACCGAGGTCTGCTAATTTGTCATGGGGAACTAATCTGGTGCCATTGCCCTGACCCATAGGTTGAGGAAACTACGTCTCAGGTGCAAATCACCATTCCTCAGGACTCCTGTCAGTGTCACAGCCCTGAGGCACAGCACTTATGAACACCGCTCAGTGTGACTGAGGAGCCACTGCTCAGCCTCTTCTCAGCTCTGCCCAGGCCAGGCCTTACACATGAGCAATGACACTGGAGCTGCTTCTGTTCTTATTAGATTCATGTGTGTCTGCCGGTGTGCCCGCGCGTGGGACAGCCAGGGGCGAGCAACATCGTGTGTAGGAAGTGTGGCGGCCTATAGAGCTGTGCGAGGGCACAGCAGGCTCCGTCCCCAGGATAGTCTAACCCTAGATCAAATGCTGACAATACAAAGGAAGGATATGAATCTGCGTGTACATTGTGAGAGGGTTGCACGTAATCGCCCAACAGTACTCTTTGTCTCCACCCCTCCACACAGCCACCATTTTGTTCCTGCTCTCATGTGATGAGTATCACTCCCCGAATAAGGGATCGTGCGACCGCGGGAGGGGTTTAGAAACGTGCTACCTACGTGGCGCGTCTTGTAAGGGACTTTGAATCTGCCCTGGGATTGGATAAGCTTCAGCAGCATTTGCAATGCTCCTCTACTACCTGCCACTGAGGAGAGAGATACTACTGCACTGACCCTGTTCCCAGCATGAACATAAGTTTTATTACAATATCCTTCACATTTGCAACTTACTACCACAGCAGAAATCAGACCCCCCACCCCCGCACCCAGCCTGTGCATCAGTTGAATTACACAGTACACTGAAACCAGCATAATGCATAATCTTGCCCACATCTTGAGCATCACTGGGAGGTGGAAACTGAGAATAAGGTGAACATGACTGCACTGGGAGGTGTGCACTGGGAATAAGGTGAACACCACTTCACTGGGAGTTGTACACTGGGAGTAAGGTGAACATCACTTCACTGGGAGGTGTACACTGGGTATAAGGTGAACATGACTGCACTGGGAAGCGTGAACTGGGAATAAGGTCAACACCACTTCACTGGGAGGTGTACACTGGGAATAAGGTGAACATGACTGCACTGGGAAGCGTGAACTGGGAATAAGGTCGTGAACATCACTGCACTGGGAGGTGTACACTGGGAGTAAGGTGAACATCACTGCACTGGGAGGTGTACACTGGGATTAAGGTGAACATCACTGCACTGGGAGGTGTACACTGGGAGTAAGGTGAACACCACTTCACAGGGAGGTGTACACTGAGAATAAGGTGAACATCACTGCACTGGGAGGTGTACACTGGGAGTAAGGTGAACACCACTTCACTGGGAGGTGTACACTGGGAATAAGGTGAGCATGACTGCACTGGGAGGTGTACACTGGGAGTAAGGTGAACATCACTGCACTGGGAGGTGTACACTGGGATTAAGATGAATATCACTGCACTGGGAGGTGTACACTGGGAGTAAGGTGAACATCACTGCACTGGGAGGTGTACACTGGGAGTAAGGTGAACACCACTTCACTGGGAGGTGTACACTGGGAGTAAGGTGATCACCACTTCACTGGGAGGTGTACACTGGGAGTAAGGTGAACATCACTGCACTGGGAGGTGTACACTGGGAGTAAGGTGAACATCACTGCACTGGGAGGTGTACACTCGGAGTAAGGTGAACATCACTTCACTGGGAGGTGTACACTGGGAGTAAGGTGAACATCACTGCACTGGGAGGTGTACACTGGGAGTATGGTGAACACCACTTCACTGGGAGGTGTACACTGGGAGTAAGGTGAACATCACTTCACTGGGAGGTGCACACTGGGAGTAAGGTGAACATCAATGGACTGGGTGGTGTACACTGGGAGTAAGGTGAACATCACTGCACTGGGAGGTGCACACTGGGAGTAAGGTGAACATCACTGCACTGGGAGGTGCACACTGGGAGTAAGGTGAACATCACTGCACTGGGAGGTTGACACTGGGAGTAAGGTGAACACCACTTCACTGGGAGGTGTACACTGGGAGTAAGGTGAACATCACTGCACTGGGAGGTGTACACTGGGAATAAGGTGAACACCACTTCACTGGGAGGTGTACACTGGGAGTAAGGTGAACACCACTTCACTGGGAGGTGTGCAGTGAGAATAAGGTGGGAAGGGGTCTAACAAAGGCTGTCAGTGGTGCACCAGCACCGCAGTAGATTAGTAGAGGTTGGTACTGGGGACCGGTTACGAGTAAGCAAGAGGTGCATGGAGGTGGTGAATGGGGGCCTGAGTCAGGCATGGTATGTTACGCTTTAAGGATGTAAATGAGGAACATGTGCTAGGGCAGATGGTTTTGCATGTAGGTTAATGAAGTCTGGTAGCACTGAACTGCGATAGGATGCATAGATGTTGGACAGTGACTTGTGCATGGGAGTGCAATTAGGCTTTTAATGGAGGATTAATACCAGGGCAGTATAAGAGTTGGATTGCTTTGATTAACCGGGTCAGGATTTGCAGAACTGAGGGAAGCTGGAAATGGGTGGTGGGGGTTAAGAAGGATGGTCCATAAGAAGTGCGTGTCTATGATTTTGCAATCTTAATAGCACATAATTGTATGTATCTAATGTAGCACTTCATGCCGTTGTCTGACCGTTTCTAAGTGTTATAGTGAATATTATGATTTGATATGATATGGCATTTATAAAATGCCTATACACAAGTGTTTCAAGGCATGACAAGGCAAGGGGGGGGCAGAAAGAGGACAAAGACTGCAATCTTACTAGGCCTAGTGACATTGAGATTGAGCAAATGCAGGGGAGAGGGGAGGGGAAAAGTGCCGGGGGAAGTGGAAGTTGGGCAAGTGCCAAACATGGGATCAAAAACAAGTAGTGCGGCCAACAGGAGGCAAGTGCAAGTGTTAACAGTGCAGACAGTAGGTGTCTAATAAGTGCGGGTAAAGGGGACTGTAGGGTTGCAGATACAGACCCCAAGTGCAGGGGTTGCTGGGAGTTAGTGCAGGTGTGCAACTGGACAAGCAGGGACCTGGGTCCGAATGTGATCAGTGCAGTATCAGACAGGAGATCAGAAGGAGAGAGGAGGAGAGAAAGCAGAGCAAAGAGGAAGGTCTTGAGGTGTTTCCGGAACCAGAGAAGGTTCTGCTCAAGTTTCAGAGAGGCAGGGAGCTTGTTCCAGAGGGAGGCCTCTGAAGAGGAAAGAGATCTACCACCAAGTCTTTGCTTGGAGAAGTGACTGACCCTCAACAAGTTGGAGGTAGAGGAGCGAAGAGCTCGAGTAGGAAGATATTTCCCAATAGAGAGTTGGAGGTATTTCAGTCCCAGGCCCCAGAAGGCCTTGTGGACAATGCAGGGGTTCTTGAACTTGATCCTTGCAGCCACTGGGAGCCGATGGAGAGATGTCAGGGCTGGAGCAATACGATCCCTGGGCTTGAGACCAAGGAGAAATCTCACAGTCGTGTTCTGGATGAGTTGTGAAGGCTGGAGAGTAGAGACAGGCAGATTTAAAAAGAGACTGTTGCAGTAGTCCATCCTAGAGAGAACCAGAGCTCTGGAGACAGTGAGCTTCAGAGGTAAGGTGAGGGGTAAGGTGAGGTAAGGTGAGGAAAGGAAGAATACCTCTGAGAAGGTGCAGGTGTGAGGAGAGAAGGAGAGTGCGGAGTCAAAGATGACCCTGACATTCTTTGTCTCAAAGGTGGGAGCAGGAAGTTGGCCAAGAGTGGACGGCCAGAGAGTGACAGGAAAGGAATGTGCAGTTGTGCTGACGAGAAGGATCTCTGTCTTACTGGAATGAAGGCAGAGCTCATTGGCGGCACACAACTGCTGGATTGCAGACATGCAATCCAGGATGAGAGAGGGAGAAGAGGTGGCAGAGGGGAGCCTGAAAGCGAGCTGTCATCTGCATAGCACTGAAAGTTGGAGCAGAGAGCAGCAATGTGGTGGGCGAGAGGTGCCAGGTATTGGTTGAACAGCCAAGGAAAAAGGTTAGACCCCTGGGGAACACTGCAGGTAGAGAGTAAGATCAAGGAGATGTAGGACCCAAGTTGAACCTGGGTGGGTCAGTCCGAGAAGTTTTGAAGTACCAGGCCAGGGCTTGATCAGTGATACCGACATTATCATGTAGCCGGTTGAGCAGGATGGCACGGTTGACTGTGTCAGAGGCAGAAGAGTGATCGAGTAAGATGCGGACAGGGGTTTGATTAGCATCAAGTTTAATTAGCAGGTCTACACGGATGTTCAGGAGAGCAGTTTCCATGCTTCTGGCTGCTCTGAAGCCAGACTGATGGTCATGGAGACAACCAACAGATTCAGTGTGAAGATTAAGCTGGAAGATGGCCAGCTTTTACAAGAGTTTGCCCATGGAAGGAGTAATGGAGACCGGGCAATAGTTAGCGAGACAGGAGGGGTTGGGTGAGGGTTTCTCGAAGACAGGGTCCACAAGAGAGTGTTTCACGGTGGAAGGGAAGAGTCCAGTGGCGAAAGAGTAGTTGCAGAAGTCGGCCAAGACTGGAGTGAAGGTTTCAATGTGATCCTTGATGGTTTTGGAAGAACAGAGAAGAACCTGTTTTGATGAGACTTTCATAGATCCAAACCTGTCTAGAAACCTCATCAGGGTTGAACAGAGGAAAGGCAGAGAAGGGAGGAGGAGGAGAGGTGGCCACAAGGAGGCCAGAGGTAGAGGAGAAGGTAGTGGGAGAAGGAGGAGAGGAGTAGATGGTGGACTTGATGTTGTGGGTTTTAGAGATGAAATGAGAGGCCAAGGCTGTGCAGAGGGCCTGGGATGGGACTGGGGATGTAGAGACTGCCGCAGGATTGGCCAGCTTCTTGCAAATTTGAAAGAATTTGACCGAGTTGTTGGATGTCGCAGAGACATGGGCTTGGATCTGAGCTCTCTTCTTGCTGAGGACAGAGTGTAGGTATTGCCTTTGGAGCAGGCGGCAGGCCAGTTGGTCATAGGATGAACAAGATGCCCGCCATTTTCCTCTCAGCCACCCTGCACTTGCGTTAAGGGTGAAAACGTTTGAGTTGTACCAGGAGTTGCACTTGGCTTTGTGCTTCAAGCACATCCTTATGACGGGGGCAAGAACATCAAGAGTATCAGAGATAGAAGAGTAGAACTTGGAAAGGGCTCTGTCAGGCTGTGAGTCAGCCAGAGGTGCAGGTGGGGGAGAGAAAGTGGCGGCGATAGCCTCAACTGACACATGCTTCATGGGTTGATGACCGAGAAGGTGGGTGGCAGTGTCGGGGTAGGCTCAGCCTGAGGGTTAGAGAGAGAGATGAGAGGAGAGGAGAAAGTGGTCACTCCAAGAGAGAGGAGTGGTGAGTCGGATGGCGAGGTGAATAAAGTCTAATGGCGAGGCTCATAGAGGCTGTTAATGGTCCAGTTGTTGGGGGAGATGAGGCTGTGTAGATGCTTGTGATAATGGTGGTGGCAGTCTCCCTGAATTCAATATGCTTTTGCGGGAGTGGGTGGGTTCGCACATTGGCTTCTGTTCCAATCCCCATTGAATGGACAGAAGTGCACAAATTCTGAATGCATACAATTACACAGTCTCCCTAATTTAAATGTTCAGTTAGAAATGTTCTGAAATTAAAGATTTACACAGGGCCTCAATCTAAAAGAATACTTCAGAAAAGAGTCTTCCTGAACTATGAGGGTCTCCACAACTGAGCACTCATCCCATAAGTGATCTACAGCTCTAAAACTCCCTAAAAATCTATCTGCTTGAAAGCGTTGCTATGTAATTAGATTCCCACATCTTCAATTCACCCAGACACCAACTATAATCCTGAATTTCCCTAAAATTGATAGAATGGGGTGAGTTTCCCAAACAGCTCAGCAGTTAAGCCCTCTGCATGACTTGCATTACACAATCCTTTGTCTTAGTGCTACACTACCACACTAGAGCCTGTGCAACTGCACAGAGCAAGAGCCTCAGTTATCTTACATAGTTCACCTTTCTGCCACATTAAAACTGCATAAAGCATAACACTGCACCCAGCGCGAGCAGGAGTTGTATCTCACGAGATGTCACTGTTGTGCCAAATTATCACTGCATAAAGCAAAATAGTGTGTCCAGTCTGAGCATGAGTTGAATTGCATAATATGTTGGCTTCATGCACCATTATTACCACATAAAGCATAATACTGCTAGCCTGAGCACGGGTTGCATTTCACAGAATTTCACCATTGTGCCACATTTCCACTGCATAAAGCTTAATACTGCATACAGCCTGACCTTAAATTAACTTGCATAATATTCAATTTAATGCCACATTACCATAACATAAAGCATAATAATGCATCCAGTCTGAGCATTAGTTGAATTGCATAATAATTTGCCTTCATTCCACATTATCACCACAGAAATCATAATACTGCTAGCCTGAGCACAAGTTGATTTTCACAGTATTTCACAGTTGTGCCAAATTTCCACTGCATAAAGCATAATGCTGAACAGAGCCTGAACTTAAATTGAATTGCATAATATTAAACTTCATGCCACATTACCATAACATAAAGCATAATGAGGCTTCCAGACTGAACATGAGTTGTATTACAGATTACCACAACATGAGACATAATACTGCTCCCAGCCTGAGAACGAGTTGCATTACACAATACATGGTTTGGAATTGAAGGCAGCTGGGAGCTATTTAGCTCCTGCTTCTAGCCTAGAAGAGCCTGGTTAGCTTGACACCAACAGCTGCCAGGAGCTATATTTGGCTCCTATCTCAACTGGTGCCTTCCAAACATGTAAATGCGACATTAACTTTGAGTATTTGCTAAGGTAAATAAAGAAGAATTGGAAAACATCTAGTACACTTTCAAACACAATGGCTCAAACAAAATGGACAAAACATTAAAGGAGCAATTCGGGTAGCTCCTGGTTCCCGTGCGGTAGCTCCTGCCTACAGGGTGATGACCGATGCCCAGGATCTTGTTTTAGCTCCTGTTCATTGAATCTCAATTTCGAACCGTGCAATATTTCACCTCTGTGCCATATTATCACAGCATTAACCACAATACTGTGCCCAGACTGAGCATGAAAAGAGTTTCATTGCATAATATTGCACGTTTCGTGTTTGCCACATTTCCACTGCAGAAAGCTTGCCACAGTGGCAATCTTAAGCATAATTGTTATTAGATTTTTTTTGAGGGAGATACCGAACTCAGAGGACCCATCCAGCCGCTCCAGAAAAGGTACCCAGCCAGCACACAGTGTGTCCTGCCAGGTTCTTCCAGAAAGCTTCCTAGGTGGGAAATGCCAGAGAGTCTCTGAACAAAGGACAAGGCCATTGCCTGCAAACATTCTCCTCAGCTTTGGGCCCTCTGCCTTAAAGGATGACACAAGCCCTGCGAAGAAACTAGGAGGCGTGCCACAACAAGCATCAACCAGCATCCATCCTTTAAGGACATTTTTGAGGCAGTCGAGCCCTCGAACTGCAACAGGGTGCACCACTAACAGTTGTCATGCTGCAGTCACTAAATCTATCCAAGACGCCTCGACCAACGTTCCAAATCCACCAACCAGCACAGAGACCACGATTGTTGACTCTGTGCCGCGGTGTAGGCCAGCCTGCAGCCATCCATCCAACCTCGCTTATCGAACTGCCTGCCACCTGACACCCACAAACTCTGTCGTAGGAGCTGCAAAGCATCCTGTGTACAGGAGGGCGGAGCGCCCTCTGACGGGCTCATGAGATCAGAGCTCACCTTCAAGTACTTTAAGACGAGAGAGCTGCACCTTAAGGAGGATGGGGTGCAGGCTTCTCTTACTCCAACACCAATCAATAAGGACAATTCAAATGGTTTAGCAAGGGGAAGTCTGTTTAATGACAAGTACAGAAAACAGAGAATCATTATGTTTATGTTTATGTTTATTATTTGATAATGCGCACAAAACCCAGGGGTAGCCGGGCGCAGCGGGTACAAGGTTACTTAAACGTAGGTTACATACAGAGTATAAAAATCATATCAATACAGTACATACATGTCAATATAAGTAGTTGGAATGAGAAACTAACATGTTACAGTATTGAAAAAGTGTACAAAGGTAAAAGGGGTGTGAGCAGAATCGTCTTAGATTGGGTTACAGAGGTATCATGGCTGTTAGGTACCATGAAAATTAGTTGTCGTTGGACCAGAGCCAGTTTTTTACCTTACATCTGGAGTTAGAATAGGGTAGGTTAGCTCTCAGCGTAATGGGCAATGTGTTCCAAGACTGGGCAGCTCTGACAGGGAAGCTTGCTCCGCCCACTTTGGAACGTCTAAATCTGGGATTTTCGAGCAAGAAGTGGTTGGTAGCCCTGGTGTGGTCGCTGGAAGATTTTCTAGTCAGTCTAGCCGAGATGTAAGGGGGGGCTGTGTTGTTGAGCCCTTTGTGGGTAAGCGATAGTGTCTTGAGCAGGACTCTGTCGCTGATTTTAAGCCAATGGTGGTCTTTCCTGATGTTGGAAATATGTGCTCTACGGGGTATGTCAAGGGCTGCTCTAAGAGCGTTATTTTGAAGGATTTGCATTTTATTTATAATGGTTTTATTGGCTCCTGAATAGAGGGCATTACAATAGTCCAGTTTGGACGTTACTAATGCGTTAGCTAGCATGATGCAGTTAGTTTTAGCGAGGTAAGGTCTACAGGTTCTGATTAATTTACAGGTGTACTCTGTGGAGGATGCCAGGGTGTTAACTTGTTTTTTAAGAGATAAAGTGGAATCGAGGTAAAAGCCTAGAGTTTTTACCTCGGTAGCCACCTTGATTGTGTTACCATCTATGTTGAAATTGCGATAGTTGGGACTACATTTTTTTAGGTTGGAGTCGGAACCCAAGATCAGTATCTCAGATTTGTCGTCATTTAGACAGAGGCCGTGGGAGGCCATCCATGCCTGAATAAGGAGGTACATTTTGTTTACTAGCGCTGTGTCTTCGACAAAGTTGCCTGATAGTGGTATGAGAATCTGCGTATCGTCCGCATAATTAGCATAGGTTACCCCTAATCTGTCAAGTTTGTCGAAGAGAGGCTTAGTAAAGATATTATACATTGTCGGGGAGACACATGAACCTTGTGGGACACCACAAGTGATCTGGATTGGATCAGCTGCCGCTACAGGGGAGAACACTCTCATTGTACGGTTAGCTACGAATGATTGTACCCAAGCTATAGCTTCACTTGAGAAATGGGCAGCCGACGCTTAGTGGTTGCATAATACTGCATGATCCACCAGGTCAAAGGCTGCTGATAGATCAAGGAGGAGGAGCATAGCTGTGCTACCTTTATCCTTCAACTCGTCGATTTGTGTCTTGAGGTCGATAAGGGCTGTTTCAGTACCGTGCAGTGGTCTGAAGCCAGATTGCGGTGAACCTAATAGTTGGTTTGTCTCCAAATAGTTTTGGATTTGGAGGTAGGCTACTGTAAGCGGATTCAATTCAACACTACAGCTAAGTCAATGCCTAGTCTGGGATGCTGAGGGAAACCCTTATTGATATATTTTTATGTCCAGTTCGTTTACTCTGGATGACAACCCTTATATAACACCCCTCGCTCAGAATCCCCCTGACCCCGCTGAGCCAAGAAGTAGGTTTGTTTTGCAAATTTAAAAGGTTTATTTGAAAATTAAACAATATATATCTATCACACTTTTATAGTAAATTAATATTTGATAGCACACTTGTGAAGATGATAGTGATCAACAATGGATAATGTTACAGTGGTACACTCTTTTTGATGGCTTAGAAGTGATATAGAGAGGATAAAGTAGCTGAGAATGCTTTTATGGCTTCAAGGACAATGCAATGAACAGAAAATAAACTTGATTTGACTTCAACAAAAGACAATGTAATCACTTTTCTTTGACAATTCACCCCCCCCCCTCTCTATGCAAGGTAAAGAGATGGGAGGAAAGCACACAGTTCTCAGGAATGCAATCAAATATAATTCAGTTCCCCCCTAGCAAGCTTAGAGGAAAACAGGTAGGAATTTTAAACACAGGCAAAATCCTTTTAAATGTGGTGGCAATGAAGTGAAAAATATACTCAAATTGCTTTTGATTCCCTATAGGAGGTTCAGGGTGAGTGAGAGATACTTAAATTAATTCAGGATCACGTTAGCAATGCTCTGTGAATGATTGTCAGGTTGCACACGAATTTCAGCAAGGAAAGCAAGGACAAATATTTTTACACGTGGCTGAAATTAAGCAAAATGTCTAATCGCGGCAAATTTAGTCACGTGCGTCGAGCACAATTACGGAGGCACTATAAGGAGTAGAAAGTCGGTTCTAGGTTCGTCGGAAAGATTAGAATCTTAGCTTTAAGATGACAGTTAAAACGCGCTCCTAACAAACGGTTCCAGAGATACAGTCGATTTAGTAAAGGTAGTTTTTCGGATTTTAATTTTTAAAACTCAGAATGACAGATGACAGTTTTCAGTTTTAAAAATGACAGAATGACACGATTCTAGGAGGCAGTTCTAATAGGCTAAAATAGTTTGGATTAGATTATTTTAAACTAAGAGATTGGTTTTGGCACAGTGCTAGTTGGGTACTCACACTAGATTTTGGACAGGAATGCGACTTCGTCACTGATCGGGTTTGGCTGGACTTCTGCTAGCGGTTCTTCACAGCGATCTGATCTCTGGGTCTCCGGTTCTGTTATCGGTTCTGCTAGCGGTTCCGGATACAGCGGTCTCTGGTTCTGCTCTTAGCACTGCACAGTTCTGGTCTCTCTGGATCTCTGGTCTCTCTGGATCTCTGGTCTCTGGAGATTGATGGATTTGAAGTCTGGAGTCTCCCGGCAAAGCGTCCCGCAAGAAAGTGGAAAGTGAATGTCCCTACCTGGGTTCCAGTGGCTCTTTTTATGTGTTTAGAAAGTGGGTGGGTCGGCTCATTCTGCATACCCAACCCTCTCAACTTATCATTGCCCAGTTCCTTCTCTCTTCCTTGATTAGGGGAACTGGGTTGTGAGTCAGAGTGATGAGGTAGGTTTATGGTCAGAGGATACATATTTTCTGTAGCACCAAACCATCCGATCCCTGTCTTTGTACGATGTCGTGTCCACTTATGACAGAATTCTCCCCTTTTCATCCAGATAACAACCTCTAAACCTTTCCAGATTTTACACAAATGTGCCCCAGGGATATGGGTTTCAGATGATAAAGTGTCAGATTTTTAACATGCATACATTTGGAGTAACAACCTTTTTTTCCGCTACTATCCCCAAGAACATATCACAGGGTCCTAACACCTCTTAAAATGTGCACAGAAAAATCACAAGAATGATGATGTTATTTATATAATTTTGACAAGTCCGCACTGTGAATTATCCATCTTTTTAAAATCATGCTCTGGTCCCAAAGGGGTGTGGTTTTCCAAAGTGCATGGTGGAATTTCTGGTTTGTCCACTTCCCCCAAGCTCAGCTTGCTCTCACAGGCACTGCCCCTCCCAGTTTCTCCCAAGAGGAAGCCATTTTACGACCCCCCCTAATATAACATTTGCCTGAGCCAGGGACAGTGCTTTGTTTAGTTTCCTGTAGTCCCCAGGTGCTCCTCCCCTAATCCAATCAGAGAGGTGTCATCTCCTTTTGGCAGGGGCAGCAGAATGCAGCCAGGCCTGGGAAGAGTGGCTGAGCAGGTTTCACTCCTGTCGGGGGTAGTTGCTGGGCAGAATTCACTCTCTTTCAGCCAGGCTTCAGCTAAATGTCACTTTAGTTCCCATTTTTCTACATTCAACCCAAACTTACAATTTTTACACATGCAGCTAGAACACTGATTCTAAGTTCAAAACTATGACATTTAAACAATTGCAACCTATGTGACACTCACAAGTAGGTCACTCATTTATTTTAAACATTTCGATTTTAGTGACTTTCTGTCCATTTAACTTAAGCTGCTGACCTCCGCAGCTCAGCCAGTTTTGTTATGAACGTGGTTTTGGGCTCTTTCTCTTTCCAGATTTAGTATGCACGCAAGAATACATTCTGCCAAATGTCTGCTGATGTTCATTGAGATTTTTCAATATCTTGTGATGTTTAAAATAGACATTTTGAGCTTGCATTCAGGGAAACAAAGGTGATTTTAAAGCGCTTTTTTTAGCCACCCGGCACTGCTGTTTTTCCTTTGGCACCCATTCCACTCATGGCACCCCTGGCCCATAATGCTTGCACTGGTGGGTGGCAGGTCAGGGGACCACTTTGTTGTGCGCAAAACTGCGCGGTTCTCCAGGATTCTGGTGCAAATGTGGGCTTTTCCGCCCTCTTGGATTTCCTAAACCCACAGCACCAAATGTTGCAGCATAATAGTCCAAACGTGGGTCAGGACACCCAACACTACTCTATCAATGATTTTGAGGAGAAATGGGACCGTAGTAATAGGCCTGTAGTTCGTGGGGATTGATGGTCAAGTGTCTGTTTTTTGAGTAGGGGCAGTACCCAAGATTCTTTAAGGTTTGTAGGTACAGTACTGGTGTTGAAGGAGGCGTTGATAAGTTTCAAGATGAAGGGTGCTAAATCTCTGGCTGCATCCTTGATGATTTGCGCAGGGCAGCTGTCGCCTTGGCAGTTTGATGGTTTAAGGGATAGAATGACCTTTTCTGTTTCCAATATAGAAATATTAGTAAACCTGAAATCATCAGTGATGCGTTCGCCCGTCTCGCTTCAACTTCCACAATCTTCATTCAAACAGCAATTTTTATAGGCAATATTCGTCATTGTTGATGTGTAACACTTGACTGTTTGTCATGCAAGTCTATTGGTTGGAAAAGATAACTTAAGTATAGGTACTATAACTGTATACGGTAACGGAGTGTGAGGTTGGATAACTCTTATTGGGTGGGCGTCTATGCCCATCCCTCCACATCACTCGTGCTAGACGTCACTACAAGTACAACGTCTCATTGGTTCTACTAGCTATAGGACCCTAGATAAGTTGGTCCATTGTGATTGGGTCGGTTACACCCCTAGTCATACATTTACACTTTAATTAGCAGCTTGCAGAATGGTTACCCAGATGGGGCATGCCCCAAGATTCACCCTGCCTCCCTTTCATCAATCAGTTCTTTAGGGCTATGTGTTAATTAGTTGGCTGAGGATGGCCTTGAAACTGTAGCTTCTTATCAGGGAAAGTTATGGCATCCTCTGGTTTTGGGTGACATCAGACGTTGGTACCTCTTCGCGCTTGGCTGGTCATGTGTCAGTACACCGTGAAGCTGCTTCATTTTCCATCTATTTGCGTATTTGATTCTCTCTTCGGCCTCGCCACCTGCCTGGGCCTCCTTATCTCGACCTTCACGGGCAGGCTGCTATGGTATTAAGTTTCGATTCTTCGGAGTTGCCGCTTTCCTCCCTTCCTGGGGTTGACCTCGAATTCCTAGGTATGAACTGCTTCTTGCTAAGTTTCGATTCCTTCATTCTTCCTAACTTTAGCTGGAATATGAATTTTGGCCTGTTTGACCCCTAGCACCCTGGGCTTAATTCTGCTTTTGTAAAATGGAGTCGCAATTGCATAATGTGCTTCGTTGAGGTAGATATATAGTTGGCGCTTGCCGCTTTATTCTTCTATTAAGCTTAGCAAGCCATACTGTTTTCTTAGCTTCTTGCATTACAAGCCTATGTACAGGCTTTAGCTGGTTGCATATTTACATCCTGCTTTATGGTTGCGTTTCTTTATATTTTGACATCGTCTTAACTTCTATGTCTGTGATGTCTTCATTCATGGTGTTTCATCTAAGTGTGTTTTCTTTTGATTGTTGTTTGTTCATCTGTATGTCTGCCTGGGCCCTCGTGATGTCATCATTCGCCTTCGATTAAGGCCCTTTGGGTCTCTTCTGGGGCTGTCTGAAAGTAGTCTTCATGTCATGTCAGCTGTTGATACAGTTGTCCCAATGGGTACCGT
Organism: Ambystoma mexicanum; assembly: GCF_040938575.1. Lineage (NCBI taxonomy): Eukaryota > Metazoa > Chordata > Amphibia > Caudata > Ambystomatidae > Ambystoma > Ambystoma mexicanum. The sequence goes on from NC_090940.1 coordinate 577,255,920, forward strand.
GCTGTCCATGGTTGTCTGGTTATTGGCACTTCAACAGGTATCGCATTTCCGATGGGCACTGGACAGAGCCCTAGAGCGGCTACCTGCTGGTTTATTTGCTCATCATACGTCACATATCTCAGTGAGTATGTTCCTGGTATTTCAAACTGGGTGGCTGGAGTGCAGGCTATATCTGGGACTTCCTCTACACTTGGAACCGGCTTAAAACTTTTGAGTGATCAAGATCATCTTAACCACCAGGTACATTGTGGTTCTGTCCCCCTAGTACTTCTCCGAAGGCCCCTAGCGACATTTATGTTCCCTTGATCCCTTGGTGCTGAAACCAAATAAACTTGAACAGTTCAGACTGATTGCTTTACCGACTACCCTCCTGTCAGTATCCATAGTGCATCCATTTCCTTTGTGAAAATGTCTGCCCTCTGTGTTCCTTTACTGGGTGGGTTGGGTTGTATTTTGTAGTGTGCTAGAACTGTCTGTTGTATTAATAATAACTTAGATATGTGTATACAACTTTGACTGGACAGTCCCTTTTATCATTGGTTAATAATTGTATTTTCGCTGTGTTGCACCTAACCAACGATCCACAACCTTGCAGAGCCGTTGACGCCTTGCAGAACCTTGATGAGGTTCCATCCACGTTAACAAAATTGGTCAATGAGGTTTATAATGTACTTGTGTTTCCAATCTGTACGGATCCCTTCTGGTGTACTAGAGGTGTGAGGCTGATTGCTTGTTTAGAAACTGATATTTATCCTTGGACCACTGGTGCTCTGAAAGTTGATTGGACACAACCACCCAGCGGCACAAGTCCAACTTGTTCATTTTTAGACGTTTTCTCGTGCTTTACAGTTAGAGGCACTGCGTTTCGATACTGTAAAACAAATCAAAACACTGTGTTGCGCTAATGAGATGTGCAACACAGAAGCTGGTGTGCAGGAAAACCCATGGTGCAGAAGTATCGATTGAGCTGCAAAAAAGAACCTGAACTTTATGTGAACAACAATGGAATATGAAAGGAAAATGTGTCCTAGAGTCCATGCATTTCCATGTATTTAGACTACATTTTTAGAGCAGCATCGATTTCAAGCAAACCGATTGGTCCGTTTTGGTCCTGGGCTTGTCAGGCAAGGTGAAGTTTACTTGGAATGTTCATGGCAGCTTGTGAAGCTCTGAGATGTCTGCCTCTTGGTGCGCTATGGGTGTTGTCACACTCTGGGAGCCTCACCCTCCAGCACCACACTCAGTCCTCTCTCCTGCACTGACAGAGGCAGATGCCCAGATCACGCTTTTTGCTTGTTTTTTCTCATTCTTTGTTCTTTTTATTTTATTTGCATGACCTCTGATGCCCTTGTAGAGGAGGAGCCAAGTACCCCCACTCCAACCGCCCCGCCTATATTACCTGTCTGTTGGAAACCAGAGTATGAGACATACACGGAGCAGTTGAACAGACAAAGAGCAGAATATGGACTCTGTGCACTACCAGTGAGGGTACCGATACCTAAGAAGATTTGGGAGGCAAGCTGCCCATTGAGAAAACTGTACCTGCATACAAGACAATATGATGGCCATTTAAATGAGATTCCTGAAGAAGCAGAGCAGATAAAGGGCAAAAATGAATGGTGACGTCACAACTGAGCTGAACTGATTCACGTAGAAGAGATGCAGGGACCAGCAAATGCAGATATTCTATAAGGCATCAAGAAAGGATCAGTGACATCTTGGGATCAAGGTGAAGGAGCATATGCCACAGAAACAGATAACGATATTAAGCTAGTTATACGTGTACAGATGCAACAGAAACACAAGCAGCAAAGTAATATTAAAAGCTAACTTCAAGCTTTATAGTAAATAGATTGCGGTAAGCGCCAATATAAATAGATGCATATGAACGAGTAAAAGATGGATGTTTCCACTATGCATTACAAAACAGTGCTGAACATTAACAAGAAGGCCTCATTTCAGTTTGTCACAGTTAAAAAGCAAATTGAATTTACAAATGAATCTCAGCAAAAAGTAGTTGGATGAGCCAAGAAGCCAAAGTCTTATCAGAACTGTAATTGGCTGACATTGGCTGCAAATCGTGTGAAATAACAGACACTCTGTTTAGAAGGCTTGAGCAAAACAAAAGACATCAGAGGACTATTATAAAATAATAGTATATACACGAAAATGCTCAATTTCATGGTGTCCAGTCACATAGAAGAAGGAAGTTGGCCGATCGAGGTGGTCACACCTACGTACGAGGGCAGTATGTGCCCACACTCCTTAAAATTCTCAGAGCACAGTACAAATTCAAGGCTAGACTTCAAAGCACGAATTGACACTGGACCATTGAGGTGATGATGGATTGATACATTCATTGGTGGGAAGCTAGTGTTAAGATGAGCCCACCAGCACCTGGACGTTCAGTCTGCATTCTGCTAGACATAGGTGGAAAAGTACTGATGGGTGTTAGAAGCCAACCAATTATAGAGGACTGTGTAATCAAGGGTCCTATAGTTTGTGCATCCAATGGAACGTTGTGTATTTAGTGACGTTTATAGTGGCCATTTTAAGGGGAGGGCTTAGTTGCCCCACATGTTGTTAAGTACCCTATCACTCTCCTTCACGGTTCTATATTGATACGGAACTTATGCTTAGATATTCACTTAGAGCCTTATCACTCCCTCCGATGGGTTTTGTAGTTTGCCACGTAGGATGACGTTGGTAATTGACACAGGTGAGCACCTCACTGATGACGATTTTGCATGATAAAACCTCAGTTTTTACTAAAGATGAGTTGAGTAAGAGGATCGAGCGAGTGCTGATGTTTGTTTTATTCCCTGTTTTAGATACTAGATATTAAAATGGATTTCCTTTTGCCAAATTACTTGAGTCATTTTGATTATTGATGTATAAATAAAATCTGCATCCCCATCCATCTCCAGGGTATTGCTACTCATCTTAAAGGGCTGGGCATCCCAGTTCACCCTGGATATCGTTCTTACTTTTATTGAGTCTGGGATTCACTTGTGGTTTGTCTCTCTATCACTGAAGAACTACTTTGTGAGATCATGAATTTATTTTAAAAATGACTTTTTAATCCTATATGTTTAAAATATTCTGTAAATGCACTCATTTTAACTAATTGTGGCGGGATACTCCTACTGCCCTCATAGAACGGTTGGATCACCCTTGTGCTCGTTCTGTCAGGAAAATACGGGGCCACATTGGAAAACATATCCAGAGCCACTTTTAGTACCAGGGCCAGCCCTGCCAACCCATGTTCACTTTTATGTGGGTTTTTTCGGCGCTGAGCACACTTCCGGCTGCACAGCCCGCACGTACACCTTCACCGGACCCTCTCCCCCTGCATTTACCCATTCCGTCCACTTGCATTTCCCGGTACTCCTCCATTTTGGACTCTGCTCCATAGTCTACAGGTCTGATGCATATTTTAGCATTCATCCCGACACATCTCTGCACTATCCGCTTTCGAATATTTTCCCGGTTCAAAGTGACTTTGCACCGCTGAAAAGTGACTTTGCACTGCCGACACAAACCCTGATTCAAGGAACCGTGGAAAGTGTATTTTTGCTGTGCACAAATAACTGTGCGCTGACTTTGCCTGGGCTTTGCACGGCAAACATACACTTTGCAGGGTTCCATGAGTCAGGGTTTGTGTCGGCAGAGCAAAGTCACTTTTCAAGAGTGCAAATTCACTTCGAACCGGGCAAATATTCCATGAATCGGGCCCTCAATGTCTACTCTAACCCATCTTGTCACAAGCCACTGATGTTTCACGTGTTAGATCTTCCTATGGGCATGTCCCACCTGCTGTTTTATTCCAATTGACGGAAAATGACATTTAGTAATGACTTCATTATTAATTAAATCTTAATGTCATCACTGCTAAGTCCAGCATTAGGTGGGGTGGGGCTTCAATGATTGTATATGTAAATTAGGAAGAATATAAGCACCCCAAAAGATTTCAAACCACTTTTGTAAACATCAAAATGCAATAGCTCTGAGGACCCTAAATCCTCCTTGGGCCTGATTCATGGAATATTTGCCCTGTTCAAAGTGACTTGGCACTGGCGACACAAACCCTGATTCATGGAACCGTGCAAAGTGTATTTTTGCTGGGCAAAGTCGTTGTGTACTGTAAAAATTATTAGGCGCTGACTTTGCCCGGACTTTGCAGTGCACAAATACACTTTGCACGGTTCCACGAATCAGGGTTTGTGTCGGCAGTGCAAAGTCACTTTTCAGCAGTGCAAAGTCACTTTGAACCGGGCAAATATTCCATGAATCGGGCCCGTTGTGTCAAACAATCAGTATAAATTAATAGGACATGGGCACACTGCGCACAAGATGATACACTCGCCTATTGTTAGTGAGATACACACCATATACGCGCAATCCTGTTAAACGAAAACATCTTGAATGCATATAAACAAACACACAGTGCCACGCATACATAGTTTCCCTTCTCGTAACACACACCCCATAAAGATTTGTTTTAGTATTTTTATTGTGTTTTTTTAATAGAGCTTAATGCCTTCATGGTTGTACATCTAATGCGTTTTTATTTCTGGGTACAGATTGTGGAACCAGTCAAGTTAGAGGGTTGATCCCTTGTGGTTAGCATGTCTTAACATGTTATTCCGCCCTGCACTGCAACAGTGTTCTTTTTGACTGAACACGAATAGCACTGGCGTTTCGTGCTATTTACTCAGGTGGCCGTCTCATTTTCCGTTTGTTTTCGTGGGTTGGTTACAGTTCCAGCTTCCTGGCCCTGTTTGTTTTAAATGGCGATGTGTTCTGGTGATCTCACGCGCTTGGGCCCCGGTGATCTCCTCTCCACTCCATGCTCCCAGGGCAGCAGCAGACCACAGAGGAACTTGCCTCACAGGCCACTCTCTTGGACCTCTGTCTGGCTTGGACTGGCTGCTCCTGCTGGTTGACTTTCCCTGTGAAAATCATACTCTTTACAATGTCATTGCAAGGAATTCGAGACACATCTGGTCTTCTGGTAAAGACATTTGATGACATTGTGCTCTTCAGATGTGTGATATGTGCAAACAGTTCTTCCCACAATTGCGGCATACTTGCGGGACGATGCCGCGCATCATGCATTTGATACCAGCGTATCATTCCTTTGAGGTCAATACACCAGTTATTACAGTACTGAGAACAGACCCTTTTGAAACACTATATACAATGACCAAAGAATTATTTTTATGGAAGGGCATATCATTTTGAAAGTGCACACTCTTGCTTTATGGCTAAGGCTACGGCTGTGCAGTTTAGTGTTGTCTGCAGTCACCAGCAGTTGTCTTACGAGAATAGAAAATGTCAGGTACGAGGGGTACATGCAGTTGAATCTTGTGTCACCTCTCAAAGTCATTGATATACATAGTTTTATGCCTTAACTTCAGATTGGATTTTTCTCAATTTCATATTTAACATAGAGAGAGAGAGAGTGTGTGTGGGTGCGCGCGTGCGTGTGCAAACGCGCGCATATAAGAAACAACTCCTTCTTCCAACAGCAGATGAAAATAATTGACTGATTCTCTGGCACTCATGAAACAATACCTTCTTGCATGCATCGTGGATATACGTGCAGACCTGGGAGCGGAAACTACAGAAGAACGTGAGCCTACCTGTAAAGCAATTAATGTGAGAGTATAGGAATTTGAACATGATCTAATGGCTATGGAAACAAAGAAACAGCTTTTCAATAGGTTCATGAAAGCCTCCCCATGACAAGCAGTCTCCCAAAGGTGGACATGGCAGTCAATGAGATAGCCTTAAATTGCATAGAAGAATTAGAAAATCACTGCAGGAGGAAAAACCTGCATTTAAAGGGACTACCAGAAGTACCTGACAGAAACAGCTTGACAGGGTGGATGTAACAGCTTTTTCATGCTTCGCAACACATGCTATCGTAATTATACTAATTGCCCTTTGAATCTGTAGCGGGAAGAAGGGGGGGGTCAGGAACTTGAGGGTTGTGGGTGCCTATCAGCCTGATAGAAGGCATCTATTGGATTGACTCTTAGTGCCCTTTTAGGTTCTCCATTAGCCATGCATGTAGGGATATGAATATTCATGGAGATGTTTGTAGGACATTGTTCTTGTTTTGTTATTTGTTTTGATGTGGCGGTTAGCTGGGGTAGAGTGGTAGTGGACAGAAAGTTTTCCTCTTTTTTTAATCTGAAACACATGGATGTCAGTTTCAATTCGAAACAAGGAGAAGAGGTTATGATAGATTTATACTATTAATCATACGATGGAAGGTTACCTCGTTAAATATACAGGCTTTGCATACCTCCATATAAGGATTAAGCTTCATTGTTGCATGGGAGAACAGGGCATACAGTTGGTCGCCATTAAAGAAACGCATTTAACATCTCTAGATGGGCACCAGCTTAGATCTGGATACTTCCCAAGCCATCATTTTGCAATGGCTAGGGAAAAGGAAAGGGAGGCATGAATTCTGTTAGCTGACCATTTCCCCATCACCTTAGAAGACAAGATATTTGATATGGTAGGCAACTATGTAATATTACTGAGGTCCTTTCAAAAGAGCAACCTTGCTTTTGCCACTCTGTGAGCAGCAAACAAGGCCTAAAGATAATATTTCACAGCCTTCCTGCTAGATTAAGGGCTCCATAATCCTGATTGGTGATTTCGATATGGTAGGGGACACAGACCATTATAAAAGATGTGGGGGAGCAATCAGGCATTGAAAGACATGATTAAAGCCAAAACAGAACTGGGTTATACTTTCTGACTGCAGGGTTGTCCAACTCCAGGCCATCGAGGGGCAGGAACCTGAGGGTTTTCAGGATATCCGTCATTAATATTCACGAGCAAACATGTGCATACATTTACAATCATTGTATGCAAATGTATCTGATGCATATTAATGAGGGGTATCCTGAAAATCTGACATGGATCCAACCGTCGAGGCAGGCAGTTGGACAACTATTATGAAGTAGACCAGGCCATCGAAGAGCTATGACAACAAACCTGAAAAGCATCACTGGGACTGTTGCAGGGCACAATGTTTCTATCTGAACCGGTCATCTCTAAGCTGGACAGTGGCAACGGCCTACACAAAAGCCAAGATGCCATGTTGGCCTTTCTGAAAGCTGCCCAGCACTCTTAAATAGTGCTAAAAATACTCCACCACATCGATCCCATCCTCAAGAAACTCTTCCCGGTACCCATTCATGCACCTATCATTTTGAAGACAGCCCACATCCCCTACAAATCAGTCACTATGAAAACACAAGGCTCCCTTGCCGTAAAACGCACTAGCTGCTGCGGCCACTACACCAAAAGAAGCCATGACATTGCCTGACTCATCAAAAAAAGAGCTGCAATTGGGTGGGGGGAGGACAAGGAAGCAGGTATTTTCCTGATGTGCACTGTGTCTCTGCAGCAAATGACCAATGCACATAGTGCTGTCCTCCTCTGTTCTATACATCTGCAAGTTCGTGAAAACTCTACTCCTCAAGGAATGTCTCACGGTTTATGGTCATTTCATCTAAAACCATTGAATCTAATGCCAATCCATCAACATTTTTCAATCTAAAAAATGTCCATCTAATGCATTTTTTATGCATTAAAACCCCTGTGTTTTACCCTTTTAAAAAATGCACCTGCTCAAAAATGAACCCTTTACCCCCCAAAAACATGCTTTAGATGGACATTTTTTAGATGGAAACATTTTGAAGCATGGTATTAGATGGAATGCGTTTAGATGAATTGACTAGATACCATGTCTCACCAATTGACGATCGCCCCAATCAACCCTAAGGTACTCCCTCCAGAGCTCCCCCAATATCGCTGCTCCCCTACCCTTTATAGTTTATCTGCTACGCCCCGCACCCTACCTGTAACCCCATGAATGCTCCTCATTTGTACAGTGTTGTGTTGCTTCTCAGGTAAATGTGGGCTACCTAAATATCATGCATACATACTAGACAGAACAGCAAGAGCTGAAAACGTTGATGCGTTGCAGTCGAAGTAGAGCGAAACAGAGACAATGGCCCTCATTACGACCCTGGCGGAGAGGGGTTTACGCCAGCGTAATGCATGGCTTACCTCTCCGCCAGATTACGACTTTCCGTAGCGCCATGGTGATTTTTACGCCCGGATTTTCCGGGCGGAAAAATCCATTGCGCTACGGGTCCTCTCGTTAATTACGCCACCGTAATCTACGGTGGCGTAATTAACGCCTTCCCCACTCCCATTATACCCTATGGGGCAAAAATGGGAATGGGGAAGGGTAAATGGGGATTGGGGACTTACCGCCCCGCCAAGGTCGGAATGGGGCGGTAAGTCCGCCAACCCCCATGGCGGAGTTGGCAGCTCTGCGCCATGGTCCATGGTGCAAATTGCACCATGGATCTCCGCCAGGGTCGTAATGAGGGCCAATGTCTGCGCCTAATCACGGAATAGGACCAGGAGCGCTCGCTTCACGCCTATAGATGACGTCATGTTTTGCCATTATTCTCCATACTTTAAGCACCCGGGCTAGGCGGCCAGGATAACCCTCATCCTCAAACAAGCTGGCATTCATTTGCTTCTGAGTTTACCCCACGCTCCGCGGCAACGTTGGCACTGAGTTCCTGGCAACTCGTATACCAAGCTGCCCTTTCCTATACCTCTGAGAAACAAAGGCCGCCGTGGCACAGGGGACGGAAAATAGCGCAGGAGAAGCCAAGAAAGGGATCAGACAGCGTTAAGGAAAGCGTTCCGCCAGATACCCCGTGAAGACGCAGACAGGCCCCCGAGGTAGGGCTGTTTCTTTCCTGATGAATGGCGCTCATTTCCGCTCTGCCCTTTCACAGCACCCCAGGAATGTAGGGGCAGCCTTGATCACTCTATCAGCAGGGGACATATTCATAATACTAACGCTAATAACCACTGTTCTGTCGGACTTCATATGCTGCTGGGCACTCTCCCAGCTTAAGAAGTCTTTTTTTTGTTCTTTCTCCTTTTGTTTTTTTTTTTAAATATATCTGTTTAAAGTGCTGGGCTGTGGTACATTCTTACGTAAATTGGACAAACATACGCTGCCCTAGCACTTGAGGGCTTAAAACTACCATACCTTCATGTCTGGGTGTTGTACATTTTTAAATGCTAAATGTTGTGTATACTAAAAGACAAGCCTTACTTATCAACTAATGAGCTCTAAAACAAGCAATGTTTAAGTACATGTGCATGTTGAAATTGTGTGTGAAATAAATCAGTTGGTTGAGAACCTGTTGTAAGCGTTGCAGGTCTAAGGACCGAGTTTCCTTAACCGGCCACAAAAGCCTCTAATCAAGAAAAAACACCTATAGAATCCAACAACCTGGGGAGAGGCTGCAGGTCACGTGCGCAGGCCCAAATGAAGGAACAGAAGGGGAGCAGTGCTTGGGAGGGCGAGCAGGTAAGTGTTTGGTGTTGGGCGAGTGTGGGCTTGGTGGAATGTGGATAGGGGCTAGGAGGGCGGGGGAGCCATTAATTCAGATCTGGTGGTTTTGAAGGAGGCGGGGAGGGTGGGGAGATTGAATGCCAAAGGCTTGTGTGGCCAGGAGGGAGGCAGGTGGCGGCGTCTCATGTTATGGAGTGGGGATGGGGAGTGTTTAAATCCCCCACTTCCGTGCAGCCAAAAAAGTACCCTTTTCCGAGCTGCCTCAAATTGGCAACCTTTGTTACTAGAACCGTTGTCAGCCGCTTGCTGAACACTATATGCCATATATTTCAAGCTTTTCATGGGTGACCACTGTGACAAATTAACTTCTGAGGCACCAGTGGTCCAGGGATGAATATCGGTCTCTAAACCATCAATCAGCCCCACACCTCTAGTAACCCAGAGGGATTGAAACAGATTGGAAACACAAGCAAATTATAAACCTCCTTGCCCAATTTTGGTAACGTGGATGGAACGGCAGGCTTATCTCTTAAAGGTGTTGAATCGGCGGTTAGTTACAACACAGAGAAAATACAATTATTACCCAATGATAAAAGAGACTGTCCAGTCAAGGTTGGATACAAATATCTACTTTATTATTATTATCACAGCAGACATTTCTAGCACACTACGAAATACAACCTACCCTGTATAGGAATGTAGAGAACAGGCAGTTTCAAAGATGGAAAAGGGATACACTCTGGATATTGACAGGAGGGTAATCGGTATGGTAAATTATTACAACAGTTCAAGGATATTCAATTCAATCACAAAGGGAGCACTGGGTCATACAAAGTTACTAGGGCCATTGGCGAAGTTCCAGCAGGATAGAACCACAATGTACCTTGTGCTGCAGGAGTTCTTGGTGCTCGATAGGGTTGAGTCGGTTTCAGGACACGTTGCAGCTTTTGCGACAGAGTTCAAGACAGAAGCTTGCTGCAGAGCCTAGCAGGGCACACTGTGTCCTGGCTGGGAACTGGTTCTGGAGCTGCTGGGGGGGGACCTCTGGATTTGGTATCTCCCTCTGTTCCCTGGAAGCTGTTTGGGAGAGGGATCTTGCTTCCCTCTTGGAGGTCCTGGCCTTCCTTCACTGGTGGAAGATGTAAAGCAGATTTTATCTTCAGTCAGGTTCCAATGCTTAGTTCTTCTTGTTACTCCTTGCAAAGCCTTCGGATTATCTGCTAAAATAGGAGTTCAGCCCTCTTTTAAAGCCAAATGGGCCACAGAGATTGGTGTCTGCTAATCCTACCTTAATGAACCAATCCTGGCTCTCCACCAACAATCTCCTGTATGCGTGGGGTCATAACCAGAGTGCTTTGCAACAGAAAAGGTAAAAGGGTGAAACCATGTATTACTAAATCCCACCCATCTTCCTGTCTGTTGTGGATCAACAGGTCTCTCTGGTTAATGGAGCTCTCTGTGGTTCCTGATTAAAGGGGCAGGTCTCTCTTGAAGCTGCAGCAAAACCACCCTGTCTGGCTGTGCCAAACCACATACTCAAACCTTCTGAATGGAGTCCACCTCTAGGGATGACTACTATAAACATGCAGTCCCAGACATGGCATTTCACTGTCAATCAATACTGAGGGAAGGAGCTGGTATCCGGCTGTCACAGTGCATATGAAAGGGTGTTGGGATTTCCTGTCTCATTTGTTAGCCTCTACAGCCAGGCCCCATGTGGGCCTGTTTGAAATAAAATCTGATTAGTATGCAAATGATGCCACCAGCAGCAGGGCTCAACAAAAGTACAAGGTGGATCCATGAAGCCTTTGTTAGTTAATTAGGCTGGTTTGGCCCTCCCCCTTCTGGAGATGCATTGTATTCTCCACCTGTCAGATCCCAACTAAATATGACCTGGGGACTGCACCCATAGGCTGTGTCCACCCAGAATACACTGGTCTGTGTGCATATTGTGTGATGACCACAGGGGACATGTGTGCAGATTAGCCCCACACTTTTTTGGGAGGTTGATCTACCATCATTCAATTTTAATTAACATTTCAAAATGCTCTGACGAGCGCACACCCACTGTGCGGAAGGTCAAATTACTCACAACCAAAGATTTCTAGTTGATCCAGAGGCTATCATATCATTTTGCTTCAGCTTTATTGCAGTGAAAACGTCCAATTGATCCTGGCTGTATCTTGCATAGGTTTTGTTTTTGTTGGTGTCTGTCGGGATCAGAAGACAGTGAGTAACCAGTAGCATTCTCTTTGCTCCACTGGACATAAAGAGGTTAATTTAACAAGAATATTGTTTCTGGGCAAAATGCGTGCTTACTCCCACCTGAAGAGTTAAATCAGGTGGAACTTAGTAGTCAGAAAATGTGTACATTGCATCATTTTAATTAGAAAGATGAACACTAATGATTTCAGTTGTGTGGTCTGACACTATGGGCTTGATTTATAAAGAGTTTTTCAACCAGATTGCAAAATTGTAAAACGCATTTGTAAATCAGGCCGTAGGTTCTCGTTTCACAGTATACAATGTCGAGAGCCAGGTGAATACATCATTCATGGCGACTGCCCCTCCCCTACCCCAATACTGTAAAGGTGAGAACAGCTATGCACTAAGGCCTTATCTCATACGAATACAAGAAGGAATGAACCTGATGTAACTAAAGATGGCGAGCACAAGTGACCTCACTGCTAACTGACACACATGAGTACAAAATACAAACGCAGACATGCATTCACCATGAAGAAACATGAACACTAGGTCAAACATGCATTTAGACACAAAGAATATGGCTTGCACCATACAGACATGAAGAATATAACATAACCAATACATACGCAGAAATGGAACATGAACGATATACACATATAGCATGCAAAACGTAGAAACGCAATGTTAATTTTTTATTTTTTTTTTATTTTATTTTTGTTAGGTTATATTACAACCCTTTAAAAACAGAGAGAAAACAAAAAACAAGCCAAAGTTTCTACATTCATCTCCAATCAATGCCAGGCGTCATCTCTACATCGGTTCCCTATGTCATGGCTTATGTTGCGGACATCGAAAGCGGCCCAACTGTTGAATCCGCCAAGGCATCGCGTAGATAGTCTTTTATAATGCGAAGGAAAGAAACCAGGGCATAGAGCACCCCTCTGTTTGACCCATCAAACAGGGCTCTCCACCAGTCTTCGCGGGTTAGGCACTGAAAATTCTTTGTTATTGGGCTGAAGATATTAGCTCTTTTAGACTCAAACTTTGGACACATTAAGATTAAATGTTTAAGAGTTTCCTTAGAGGTGGAGCAGAAACGGCAAGTGAGGTCCAAGTCCGGGGATTGGGACCAGTAGCAAAGGCGTTCTTTGGTTGTCATGACATTCAACCTAAAGTGAAGATAAGAGGCCCGAACCCACTGGTCTGGAAAACAAGCCAAGTATGATGGTACACATCCATATGCTCTTGCCTCGGCTGGCACTTCACGCATAGACCTAGAATTGGCTCGTTTATCACAGGTCTGGATCCAGTCATTTCTCCATATCTTTAATTTCGCGGCATCTGGGTTTTCAAGCAGCAGTTGCATCGTGATATCATACGTGCTAAGCACGTCATGGCATAGCTTGTTCCATTGAAATGCAATTGAGGGGGCCTTGGCAGACTGTAAATTGTTTAAAATGTCCAACTGGGGCAGTGTGATGTTTGCGTTTAATTTCCTGAAAACGCTTAGGAGGTTCCAAGCGACTCTCGCTTGCATAGATATGTATCCAAGTTCATATCTAATACACACTGTGGCGGTGCCTTTTGGAAGATTAAGCACTCTAGACCAGAAGATATTTTCCAAGGAATTCCACACCTCAGAGCCGCACCCAAAGGCGTTTTCGCCAGCGTATATCAAAGACGGTACCACCTTCTGCTGGAAAAACATTAGCGTAGGTCTTAAGCTAAATTTTCCAAATTTTTTGTTAATTAAAACTGCTTGGCATGCCAATTGACGGCATTTGTTCTTGGCTGAATCAACCCAGGGGGCGTCATTTCTGCTAGCACTTAGCTGCATTCCTAGGTATCTAGTGTTGAACACACGCCCAATGGGTTCTTTGTTCACATACCATTTAAGATTCTGCCGAGTCGAGTTGAATCCTTGGAGTCTTTCAAGGACCATGACTTCGCATTTCCCTCTGTTGATAACCAACCCGTTATTTGTTAGGTATTTTTCTACGGCATTCAGTTTGCGCTGTAAGCCTATAGGGGTTAAGTCTATTAGAATGATGTCATCTGCATAGACTAAGTAGTCAACATGAGAGCCGTGTAGTTTTGGCGGGAAAGTGCGGAGGTCACGAAATACATCCTTGATGTCGGATATGAACAAATTGAATATGATTGCCGCAAGCGGGCAACCTTGCTTGACACCTCGAAAGGTGTCAATAGGTGAAGAAAGGTTGCCCTTTTGGTCTAGGCGAACTCTGATGGTCGTGTTCGTGTGCAGTTCATGGATGGCGGCCAGCAGGCTTGCTGGGCAGTTCCATTTGGTCAATTTAGACCAGAGTAGATCTCTATTAATACTGTCAAACGCCTGGGACAGGTCCACGAAGGCGAGATATATCTTGGCATTGGATCGTAATGCTTCCATTTTCAATAGGTTTAATGTTAAAAGGTTAATACCGCAGCCCAATCCTTTTACAAAACCAGTTTGTCTAGGGTCCATCTGATTGCAATTTGTTGACCATTCCATCAGTTTTTGTTGGAGGAGAGTAGAGTAGACCTTGCCCAATACATCAAGAAGAGCAATTGGTCTGTAATTCTTTGGATTGCGGCGGTCGCCTTTTTTGAAAATGGGTATAATCACTGCTGATTTCCAGGACACGGGAGTCTTGCAGTTCATGGCAATCCTTTTGAACAGTAACTCACAAAAGGTGGTCCATGTTTCAGGGTGAAGCTTGAGCGTGAAATTCGTTAGGCCATCAGGACCAGGGGCTCTTGAATTGTGCAAGTTCTTAATGACTCTCAATATATCCTCGTAGTCGAAGACCAGGTCCCAATGTGATAGTACGGGAGGCCTCCAAGCAACGACCTCGTTGTTATTGCAGAAAAGGTTTGCATAAAAGGATACCCACTCAGCCTCAGCAACCAAATTGGCCTGAAGAGCATGTTGAGGCGCAAGATTGTCATTTATCAGTCTCCAGTATTCAGCGGCGTTTGAGCTCTTCATTTTTGATAACATTAACTCTGCGTCATTCTGCAGCATGATACACTTATGAGACTTGAGCCAGTTCTTATGGTGTTGTTTAAATTTTCTCACAAGGCCATGGGCAATACTGGGTACTTGTTTACGGGCCGATCTTATCTGCCAACGTAGAAGACGTTTTCGTTGTTGCACCTCGAGGTCGAATTTGTGCTTCAGAGAGAACAGACTTTTGCCCATTGAGGTCCTGCATTCACGGTATTGGGTTAGCAAATAGTCGTAATCCGTAGAATCGGAGGTCTGGAGACCCCTCAAGATGTTACTTGTTTCAGAGGAGTCCAGATTTAAACGAATCCTACCAGTTCCTGTTCTGATATGAAAGGCCCAAAGATCTCGAGGGTTTTCAACCGTTTCCGTGAATGTCAAGACCACCATATCATGGTCACTGTGCTGCATTGATTGAACAAACAAACTAGTCGTTCTCATATGAATCCTACTGGATACAAAGATGTAGTCCAAGGTGGACTTGAGTTTGCCTCGACGCCAAGTGGGAGCAGCGGGAATATCACCCAGCGTTTGACCATTCAGCATCATAATGTCACGTACCTCCATTTCTAGGCACCATTGGGTTACCGGATGGAGTTCTAAGTTGTTTCCGGTCTTCTTGTAACCTGTTTCGTTCAAATGATTAAAGCAGTCGATGTTAAGATCTCCACAGACTATCAGCTCGTGAGGGGGGCCGGCTTCCATATACTCATCCAAGGACTTTGTAACTTCATCTATGAAGTTTTTAGTTCCATGAACCTCATGATTCCAATAGAGGTTAAAAATACAGATGGAAGTCGAGGTTCCAGCGGGTGAGCTACCCACCCCGACCGTAGTCACCTGAATATATGGAGAAATGTCAATTGAATTCAAAATCCGGAGACCAGAGTTGATCCTAGCAGCTACAAGGAGGCCTGCCATCGGTCTCCCCCTGGTCTGTTTGAGAGCCGGTGTAAAGGCAATTTCAAACCCTTCCAAAATGGGTTTTTCACAGAGCCAAGTTTCTTGTAGGCAGATAAGATCCAGATCTTCGGCCCAGGCGGTGTTAAACAGATGACTGAAGCCTCTTGTATTCCAGGAGCCCAAAGTAAGGGCTTTTTTGTTGTTAGAGTGCCTGAGAGCCTGGCGTTAACGAGGCATGGTGTTATTTAAGGTTTCAGCAACCCACGCCCAGTCGTTCCCTTGCGCCAAAGATGAGGGGTCAGACACTAGCCGATCTTCAGTTGGGTGCACTTGGCTAGCTCCTTGAATTGTAATCTTGATGTTGTTTTGACTAGGTGTCTCAATCATCGGCTTCCAAGTCTTCTGTACCAGGGGTAATGAGCTTAAGTGCGAGGCTGCAAGAGCCCGCTCACTTGAGCGCGTTGGTGGAATTTTATCATCTCTGCCCGCTTCTATCGGGTTCGCAGCTTCACCCAATGTCTCTGCTGGGGCCCGTGTTGGGACTAGTGAGATGTCAAAACCTAGCGACATTAACACCGGACCGGCTTGGAGCAATGTATCAGCTATGATTTTTGATTGAATGTGTAGAATAACTGCATCGTTTTTGGTTTCCTCGAGGAGTTCTACAATTTTCAAGTCACCAGATTCAATAGCCCGCAGACTTGGGACCAAGTGACATAGCCACAGAACATTGTGGCGATTCATTATCAAGTCATCAGCAGAATCAATACGTTCCAATAGTACCTGGTGGTAAGAGGACGCCTTCTTCGGATAATTACTCGTAGGGGGTTCTTTTATTGATTGATTTTTCAGTGTAGGATTTCCTTGTAGAACCCCCATGGCCTTGAATTGCGACGGGTTCATCTGAATAAGGTCTTGTACTTTAGTGCCTGAAGGAACAGACTTTAAGGCTTTGGATGGTTGCTGGCTAGTGTAAAGATTGAAAGAAGATTGAGGTTCTGGATCTTTCGATTTCGGAGGATCTTTGTTACACTGATTGCAGATCTTCCGGCGTTTCTCCTCGAGCATCATGAATGGTTTAGAGCAGCTGTTCATGTCATCTGTTAAAATTGAAGTTGGCCCAGTTACTTCACATAAAGATATAATTCTTGATGCTTTCCGGGCCGGCACTTTAGGCAGAATGGAATTGAGGCCAGGCAGATGTAAACCGATGTCAGGCTGATTGATTATTTGGGGACAGACTGCGTTCGAGGGATCTGTGGTGTTGTCAATCTGTTTAGATACCACGAGGGGGATAACCGACAACAAATTGTGCTCCGCAGTCTCGTTCGCTTTCGTGGCTACTTCATCCTCATATGTCGATATGTTTAACAACTCCTCCGATATACCGCGTAAATCGATTATCGGTTCGATGGCCGGATCCAGATCGATGGTAGTAACATTTGACAGCGATTCACATGCGTCTTTTTTATTTTTTAGAGTTGTTTTGTTGACAGTTACATTCAGAGTTTTTAGGTTGCGCAAGAATTTCCTGGGATCATTACCTCGGTTCCTTTTTTTCATGGGCATGTTTTTTGATTTTTTAGGTTTGTTGTTTCTACAGTTTGCAGTTTTCGAGCCAGAGATAGACCGGCTTGTAGGGTGTTTAAATATGTCAAAAACTGCAGCAGCAGCGTCGGTTTCAGAGTTTAGTGCATCGACCGGTACCTCTATGTCAGAAACAGAACCAAGATTTAGATTTGACGAGGCAGCCAATTGAGGATCATGAAGCGCCAAGTTCTCTACAGCTTGAGTTTCCAGGCAAATAGCCTGAAAATTGGTCGAGTCAGATGGAGCCAAGTCAGTGGTGGAGAGGTCAAGGTCGGCCGTTTGCGGGCCAGAAGCACATGGAACAAGTAACAACAAAGAATGCTCTTGACCTTCTTCAGCTGTCGCCTTTTCAATATTAGCCAGCTTATCTGCGTTTCTCATGCGATCAAGAGCAGTGGCTTCTGCAATCTGGGCACACGTGGCTACAGGTATCCGAGAAGATGAACAAACTACAGGATTATTTGAGGTTCGAGGGCTCTGTACATCTCGGTCTTCAAGAACTTCAATATAACCAGGATTGTCGGCTTTTTGTTGAAAAAGGTGTAGAGCCTGTTTAGCCACTTCAGCCAGTAGTTTTCTGTCTAAGAGTGCATTTTTGTTACTGTCTGTTAAAGCAACTAATGCCAGTTCCACTTGTTTGTTAGTATGTAGGGATGAGTTCTTTAGAGTCGTTTGAGACGTTTCCAGTTCAGCAATCTTCGCATAAACACCACTGAGCGAAGCTGTTAGGTCTTTTATGTTGTCGTTTATATGTTCGTACATTTTTAGAAAAGGAGCCAAGGCAATTGTGGTTGATGACATGATGATACTTTGAAGCTCTTGCATACTTGGAGTATAGCGTGCGTTACCAGAGCAATCCATTGTACGGCCCTTGGATTGTCTTTTGCCCACTGGAAATCGTCTAATTTTGGGAAAAGGGCGCTCCATTAAGGATGAGTCCGATGAAGACAAATCTGACTTGTCTTCAGATTGCGAACTCACGCCTAAAGGTCCATGCATACATTGATGTGAGTTAGACGATGGGTCATTTTGCGATATCACCATAGCGGGCTTCTTCTGTGAGCATAGAATGCTCGGTGAACCACTCGAGCGTCTACTTCTCCTTCTTCTTTCGATCAAATTGGTCGTAAGGAGGCTCCGCGAGGGACTTTTAGCCAGCAACACTGATGGAGGCACCCCGTCCACAAGGTTATGGGACGCTCTCGTAGGGGTTGTAGCCCCTGGCAAGCAGTTTTTTATTGCCGAGTTATTCAACCTGCTTTTGTTCAAGTGCTTAAGGTCCATTAAAAGTTTATTAACCACTTCTAGGGAGTTTCTGCGGTTAATTGGGTCTTTTTCTTGAGGAATCAGCACCCTCACCCCCTCGGCATTTGCAAGGGAATCACAAGCAAAGGATTGTGAGTCCACTTTTTGAACCGGGTTGAACACTTCATTGGGTGTGAGCGCTATGTCAGGCGCACTACTTTCGTACAGCGTGTTTAGTGGAAACACTGGCGAAGGTAGCAACTTCTCATGTGCACTGTAGAATCGTGTGCGTGGGGAGCCATTGCTTGCTTCTATTTGTGTTCGAGCATCTACTGCATCGCAATCACCGGTAATCACATGGAGCACCTGGGCTCCGGGCCTCGCACCAGTGAGTTGACAAGAAGGCGTTTGCGTGGTAGCAGGGTCGTAACGCGTTGAACTCATGTCATTTAATGCAGTACTGGCTGGAAAATCAAAAGGGCCATGTGTTAGGGCCGATTCAAGCATAATCATCGGAATGGACTGTACTTCATGTGAACTAGCGCACTTGTCAGGGATCACATCACTTTTACTTTGATGCGGGGAGCGGGATGTGAAAGCCTGGGGTGGGATCATTTTTGTAGGGCTGGGCTGGGCAATAACACTGTCAATAGCCGACTGTAGAGCAGGTGCCACAGCCACTCTCTCAGCCCCCAATACCTCTGCCGCACCTCCCATTTGCCAGGACTGAGGAAGAAGATCTCGATCCACTCGTGAAGTAGTAACCACACAATCACTTACTATCTTTTCATCGTTGTCGTTGTCGTTGTCGCTAGGCGTAGATGTCGAGTTCGCGGCTGGATGCGTCAGACGCTCATCTTGGTTCTTGGACTGTATGCAGTCAGAGACAACTGTGACAACAGAGACAACAGAGACAGGTGTG
Organism: Ambystoma mexicanum; assembly: GCF_040938575.1. Taxonomy (NCBI): domain Eukaryota; kingdom Metazoa; phylum Chordata; class Amphibia; order Caudata; family Ambystomatidae; genus Ambystoma; species Ambystoma mexicanum. Next base: position 577,275,210 of record NC_090940.1, read on the forward strand.
TGGAGCGCCTCCGAGGACTCCGCTGAAAGCCATGAATGTTCGGAGTCAGGGCACGCCGGTTCGCGCACACGCTTTCTTTGGGCTCGGGTCTTTACAGCGTTACTCACGATCTTTCCTTTCTCCAGAGCCATAAGAGCGCTTGTTCGCATTATGGCAGGGACTGAAGCGGAGATGAGTACGGGGATGGGTACTGTAAGCAAGAGGCCAGGGGAGTCTATAGACGCACCCCGGCTTCCACGGACTTCCTCGGACTCCTCAGACTCTGCCAGACTCCGCGCCCGCTCCGCGGGGAGAGGCAGTTTTTAAGCTGGAGACACTCCCACAGCAGCAGTAGAAAGCGAAGAGTCACTGAACACTCCTGGTCACTCCTCAGACTCTGCCAGACTCCGCGCCCGCTCCGCGGGGAGAGGCAGTTTTTAAGCTGGAGACACTCCCCCAGCAGCAGTAGAAAGCGAAGAGTCACTGAACACTCCTGGTCACTCCTCAGACTCTGCCAGACTCCGCAATGTTAATGAGTCGCCATCTTGTTTAAAATGGATGGCAGAGCCACATTGGAGTGAATGGGAAGCCTTGGGGCTGCAGGGAGATTTGACTTGCTGAATTCATTGAACTGCAGATCCGTACAGGACAGACAGTGGCAGCACGGTACCCTTCCAAGGTTACTGTGGAATAAGGGGTATTTGGAAGGCTCTGAAGAAAACAAAATATAATAATTCCCAAGCGTAAGTCATATTTGTTCTAGATTAAGTAAAGAACAAACAGCCTTTGAATGCCAGGTGCCAAGAAGCCTAGCACTTTATGAGGAAAGTATCGACTAATCCAGTGGCCAGAAAAGATAACAACACTCGTATTAATATTAGCTAAAATCACAGTAAAAGCCGAGTAAACCTATTAAAAACATGGTCTTCTCATATATGTCCTATAATTGGAAGACAGTGTCTGTTCAGCAACCCCAGATACAGATATGCACCTGCCTCGACTCCGCACAAATTCCCAGAGCAGAGGCATTGGACAAGGCCAAGTACAAAGCTGGGTGCCCTGGCTCGTGGCCTAGGAAATAAGGGATGCTGTCTTATTTCATTAGAAGAATCAGTTCCTGGGTTTCGCTCCCCCTACCTCTATTTTTGCTCAAGTGCTGATCACCCGCCAAGTGTTCGCTGTTGGTAAAACAGATACCAACCAATCAAAACGCTCAATGTGATGCCACCCTGTAACTGTTGCATTAGCCAATTACCTATTGCTGAGATTATGTCTTTCGTACCTTTGTCAATTTAGGGGTGGTTTAAGGTGGGGCCCATCTGATAGTTATGTCCAATGAAGAGACTAGCCCCTATACATTGTATATGTAGACAATTTCTTTAACCAATCTCCCAATCACATAGGTTTTTTCAACTAAGATTGTGGTGTTATGTCAGCTATGATGTGTTTTTCATTTATGATCCATTGCTCTGTATTGAAACCATTGAGAGCTCTTGAGACTTGTGCGCTTACTGCTGTCCCTGCTTTATGTGGATTGTTAATAAAGTAGGGTTTGCCATTTACTTTGACTATTTCCGTTAATTGGGTGCAGGCTTTCCCGGCCTTTATGTTCTGTTTCTGCGGGGGCTTCCCAGCAGCCCTTTACAACAATGTATTCTGTGCCGGACAAAAGAATAAGTTGTATTTTAATATAGACATTTTTCACTCAAGAAATCCTTTCGAACACTGCCCCAGTTTATGCCACATAACCCACATATTTACTTCCATTGTCGCTCAGTTTTGCACAAAAAACCATTTCAACCTATAATGTTCCCATATCTAATTTAAATAGGTTTGAATAGGTTTCCGAGAGTAAGAAGGAAAAAAAAAGGGCCACACACCACTATGTGGAATTTGACATGTTCAGTGCACAAGTCCTTTATCAAGAAAGAGTTTTCGGAGTGTTTTTTGCACGTTTATGAAAGTCACAGTTCTGATAGCGTGCATCAAGTTCCCATCCACATTACCTCTTTACACACCATTTCACACCCACTTTGTTGGGCTTAGTGTAGCTTACGTTTGCTTAAGGTTATGCAAACGTGAATGACCTTACACTATCTTAGGGCCATATTTTAATTTCATATGTGAATTGCAAGTACTGGTGTAAATGGGTAGTAACTTACACTGGGCTAAATCTCACTTAAGCCTCTACAGACCTTTGTGATAAAATGTTACCACAATTTTCTGCGTAAACTGTCATGTGTCGCTGTTGTGTTGATATTTGCCTTCTTTCTGGATTGTGTCTGATTTCAAGGGTGAGTCCCTTTCCTTTCACTCACGTGTTTCTCTCATTTAATTTGGCATGCACTGATCAGTCCCTACGTCTCCTTTTGTTTTTCAATTTTACAGTGGAGCACAAGCCATCTTCAGTGGCGTACTGTATGGACAATGTGTGTCCCCTTCTTCACTTTACATTCCTTTTGCTTGTGTGATGTGTACTGAGCAGGCTGGTGGCAGGGAAACCATTTTCATCTTTTTTCTCTGTGCATAGCCGTGTACCTTTTTTTTATTTGCAGCCCTACTGGCTTTCAAGTAACATCTACTTAAAATAGCTGTTTCTAATGGCACAAAACCTCCTATGTGTGCAATGGTCTTGGTTGGCCATATTCCTTCCGTCTGAGGTCAGAATTGACGCATGCTCTTTCGTAGCAATTCAGCTCTAGACTTCTGATAAGTACTTTCTGGATGAAACTTGGATTTGGGACTGTGTGGTCCCAACCTTCACTTCAGCCAGAGTGTGACCTGATGCCAGTCAGAATGTGAGTTTGGTAGGCTGACCCTTATTAGAAAACCCTCACCTTTTTTAAAGTTGCAAGTCAGTTCCAATTCGATTTCAATGCCTTTATTTGACGTCGGTTGCACCGGTGGCAGCGCCCAGACTGACATCTCGATGAACCGAGAGAACCAGGAGATATTTGATCTCATCGACTTTGGGATCCAACTATCGAAAGATGAAGTACTGTCTGAGACCCAGCGGTGGACTGCTGCTGCATCCAGAGTGGAACAAGGCATCCGCCATGTTTCAGATATGTGCCTTAAAATTTACTGGGAAAACCTGACCTTGTGCTTCCTTTTTGACTGGTTGGGCCAGGCAATCTAGAGCCCTGAACTGCTTCCATCACTGCTCCACTGCCAAAGCCATGGCCAAGTCTGAAAGTTCCCTGCACTTGGCTGAAAACTGACTGCAGCTTTGCCCAAGCCTTCCTCACTTGAAAACATTATTATCATCCTCAGTGCTGTGCTGGGACCTTGCCAACCAGTTGCTTCCATTTCTCACCATGCCGAAAGGCCTGCTGAGGCCTAAAGTCTTACTGCACTTACCCTAAGGGCCTGCTTACCCAATTCTTGCTCCCACCATCCCCCCTCCTATCTGCTGCTCCTCAGGGTCTCATTTTATACAAAGAGCGACACCGGGATTTAAATGCACTTGGGGGAGACCTGGTTCACTATAGAGATTCAAAATATAAAGACCTGGTGCTCACTTTCTGTGAGTAGAAAAGACCACAACATAAGGAGTGTAGAGAGGAAAATAATTAAATGTGCTCAATGAACGGTTACTCAACATGTCATCAACATTGTATTAATCTTATTATAAAAAAAACACTAATGGCAGTTTAAAAATTACATGTACGTTTAAAGATACGCCCTAAATCGGTGTGTCATAAAACAGTATAACATACATGAATTTAAAAGTCATAGATTAAATATATGAAAAACAATACTTAGAGAAAAACAAAGTACAAACAAATCACAATACATAACAATCAGTCGTCCACTGAAGTGATTAAGTGTTAACAATACTAGAATGTTATAGCCTATTTAATGTGACTATTACCTACCCAACATGTTTCATTCCTAGCTGTGCTTTGACATATATTGTTGGAACTTCTTCAGGGGGTTTTCTGGAAATATTATCTGGTCTTGTCACAAACTGACTTAATAAGACATGTCTTTTACTCCCTATTACTTTGTAGAGTCCTATTAAGTATCCAAACTGGAGACATGTAGGAGAAGTTACATTTCTCTGGTTTCTCTCTACTAATTGTTTGGTTCTTTACACTGGCTACTTTTTGTCGGTAATCTCATCTTAGAGAACCCTGTCAGTCATCATCGGGTAAAATGCAGTTAATGGCATTTCGTTTCAGCCGAGTGTTGGCGAATACATTTGTTTCTTATACCTCTTCTTTTGTTATATATACAACTATGTTCATGAGGCGTTATTAACGTTAATTGCCATGGTGGAATCACAATGTTAATGGTTAAATAATCACTAGCGGTGGGGCGCCACCCTTATTATCAATGTCGATTCTAGAGACACGTCGCTCCTCATCCCGAGTGACTTGTTCAACCGTCAAGAACTTCAGTATCCGTCTTACTCTGCTGGAACTGAATTTGAGCCATCTGCTCCCCATTCTAGGGTCTCTGTCTGAGCCTGACCTAATCATCACTGGAAGCCTCAAACCTGCAGCCTGTGAGCCTCCATTATCAACGTCTGTGGTGGGTGTTATTGTACTTATCAATTCCCTGCTCCATGGTGCCTGTGTTTTTGCAAGTCAGAGTTCAGGGGTCGAGAAAGATTATATTTATTTTAATGCTGCTCCCGACTGACTTTTATTAGGCGTAAATACTGAAGTCAATTGTAACTACCTTACTGTGCTGAAGGTGGTTAATCACTGTGATTACAGGCAAGGAGAGAAATAGCACCAGTGATAGCTCGAGCCTGCTTTGCATAAAATCATTTTGGGAACACAAAACTGTGTACAGATTTTGATATTTTACAAAACGTGTCTGTTATAAAAGAGATGTATTTTTGAATAACGATGTACACAATTCACACAGGCTGGTGCTCATTTAATTTTCTAAGACACTGACCATTACATTAAATTGTTACGACAAAGACAGAGGGATAGAGAGCGATGTTATTTTTTACCATATTTGTTTATCTTATGTGTGTTTGTAAAGTCTGTCAGGTATTGGTGGAATGGTGAATCAATATTTTTTCCAGGTTGCTGTTTTGTTGTGTTACTTGGCCCTACTGTGCATGTACGGATATATAATCACACACATACATTTTTAAAGTGAATTTGAAATAGTTGCATGATTGTTTGGCATGTACCAGTTCAAGATTAGGGCTCAGTGTGTACCAAAACTCAAACCAGACAATGTTGAAATCCTGTAAATTGCCAAAAGCAACACTAATCTGCCTCTATACAAATTGGATTGCAAAAACCTCTATGAATCTACAATTATTTTGGACATTGAAATATTGATAGAACTTTGCTAAATATAGCATGAATAGTCATAATGTACATACATTTCATGGAGGAGAATACAAGTTAAAGAACAAAACATTGTAAAGGGAAAAAAGAAAGGGACCTACTACAGTACCTTTCGGCGAAACCGAATTGAAGAGGTAGTGAAGACAAAATATGTCCAGACCAGAAAACAGAATACTCTGTATCGGAGAGATAAGAGTGCAACGATTGAAGAAAAGGTCCATAACATATTGTCAGAAGCTACAGATAAGTAAACAAGTACATAAATGCATGAGAGCTTAGTATAAAGAGAAGAAAGAAGTGAGTTAGACTTGTGGGAGAGCTGTTTCTGTGCAGTGGGTGGTCAGACACCTGATTGTAAGGGAATGCAGGTCAAGATAGGAAGCCACTTTGGAAAATAGAATTTGCTCATGGGCCTTAGAAAGAAAAAGAAGAAGGGAAATAGGATGAAAGTTGGCTTGAATTTTACGGTCAAGTCAGGGTTTTTGAGGGTGAGAAGGATGATTGCATATTTAAAGGAAGATGGGAAGGACAAAGTGGAAAAAGAGATTTAAAAGAATAATAGATAGGGAATAAGCATAGGATATAACTTGTGTGAATCGAAAGGAAGGATTGGGGTCATAGAACAAGCCTCACGTGAGCACATGTCAAGATTGAAACAGTGTCAAAGCCAGATTGAATTGGGAAAAAAAGAAGAGGAATGATGGAAAGTCAACATCTGGTGGCGACGGGAGGGAAAGAGCGTAAAGAAGGGTCTTTAGAAGTAAAACGGTTGGCAAACACAGCAGAAGAAAGGGAGGAAGGTATGGGAGGCATGGAGGGATTATGGACGGAAGATCTGATGAAGGAGCAGGATTGAATTACATGGATGGGGAGATCGAGAAAGAGTACAATTAGAAACATGAAATCAAGAAATGAGGAGTCATAGGAGTAATGGAGGGAATCAGGCCGGTCAAGATCAGTAGCAGGGTGAGTTTTCTTCAAACCCTGTTTAGTACAGTGTAGGAAGGAGTGAAGGGGAACAGAGATGGGAGAATAAAGCTGGAACAGGTTTCTGATGGTCGAGCATGGCAAGGACAGTCACGAGGAGAAAGAGGACCAGAATAAAAAAAAGAAGCAGCAGATTGTTTAGCATACAGGATATAAACGACATCAGGTGGGGGAAGCGACAAGTGCAAGGAATTGACATAAGAAGGCGGGTGAAAACAGATAAATGGAGATGCTGACAATCAGAAGTCGATGGAAGAAGGATTGGGAAAAATGGGAGCCACAGAGAAAAGGAAATGAGAAGGTAGGCAGAGTTAAAGACTGGAAAAGCAAAGGCAATTAAGTCAGAGATTAGAGGAAAATGAGATAAAGAGAGCAGATTGAGGAATTTGCAATAGGAGAGTGAAGTTGATAAAAACGTTACTAATCAAGGAAAGAATAAAATGTGGATATAATTTAATTGAGGAAGCAAACATGGATATTAAGATGAAGAAGAAAAAAAACAAACAACATCTAGGTCCTCACAAAAAGTGAGGTGGGATCCAGGAGTCTGTTAAATAATTAAAAAAAATGGAATGGGTAGAGGTTGAGTGACAGATGGGAAATGATACTGAAAAATAGATCAGAGAAGGATGATGGGAGGGTGTGGACAAAGGGTGCAGGAGCAGTGATTCAGTTATTCATCCAGAACATATACAATGTAAATTATTAATTAATCCTGTGTGAGCCGGCCTTCAAGGGCCACTGAAGCTGAGGCTGAAGATGTTGCAGCCTGGGAATCTGCAAGACTATAGTTAACTTGCAAAATATTCTAAAGTGGTACATTTGGTTACCCTACATTTTGTTAACTTAAATACATGATAGGGGCCATTAAAAGGAAAAAATATAATAACAAATTGTTATAACCAAATTTTGTTTACCAAATTGCCCACTTCCAAATTTGCACAAGAAGGCTCTGATTTAATAGGGTTTTCTCTAGAGGTGCTGAAGACATAAAGAAGGAATTTCAATTCATGGTGCAATTGCGCAGTGTAAAAGTTGATCTATGAGGGGGTAGGTGGACCAAAGACCCAAATAAGTGAGCTTACTTTAAAGAGATCATGTACCTTATAATTGGTGGGTATTTAATGTCAGATTTAAGAAAATACTTTCTTTTGTTTTTAGGTTCGCAAACCCATAAGAAGGTGCATGTTATTGGTTCCTGAGAATGCCCATTACGCTGCTACAATTACCTTGGATTTTGTTAAATGAAAATAGATACAATTGGATAGAAGTTAAATAATTAAAAACTGTGTAGTTGTCCTGTTCTGTGGGTAAGAAGTAATCCATTTCATGTTGTCTTATCCTCACCCCACGGACTTAAGAGCACTGTGTCTAAAACCTACATTACAACGGGGAGGCTATTTTCAAAAATATGATATCATGTAGCGTCCCTATTCCTGTAAGGTTGTGCGGAAGTCTTTAATGAGAATGACAAATATATATTAGTGGCACACAACCCACTTAAAATGAGTCATTCACGTTCCATGGACTTTCAGTGCTAGACAACTCAAAACAATTGCTCTGTTTATCATTCTCCTGCAGCTCACAGAAATCAAGGACACGCTTACGGAATCTATTAAATTTGAAGCTCTGAAAGGTGGGCTGAAAGTAACACTATTCACTCATATTGGCTTGAGAGCATCTTCGTAAAAGCTTGGGAGGTTGATCAACAACCTATGCTATCTTGACTTGAGCGTGTGATCTACATGTCGGTGAGCGAACCAGGGCTGGGAGATGTATAGCTGGAACGTGAAGAAGAAGGTAAGCGGTGACAGTGTGCCATGGTGGGGCATTTGACAATACAAGGGTATCTCCCAAAGCCAAGGACACTGTAGTGCCTCTGTGAAAGAACAACATCCTCATTATCACCGAGGGTAAGTTATTGTGATGTATTGTGTATCTCTTTCCATCTTGAAATCTAGTACATCGGTGTGCTTAGAGGCTATGAAATGGGAGCCTCATAGCTAAGGTGGTGTAGCCTCCAACACTTGTAGAATTTCAGGGGCGTTGTTGTGTTAAATTGGCACCTTATTGTCCCTTCAACTAAAGTAAAGTACCCCCCCTCACTCCTTGTACTCCTTTGCACCCATCCCTGGGACTCTCCCTAATAGCCAAGCTCAGGCACTCTCTGCTTTCCCTGGGCTGCATTTTACTGCTGCTTCAGTGTGAGAAGGTAGGATTTCCATGCATTTCTCTGCACTTTGTAATCTGATAGTGAGTTTGGTGTGCAGGAATAAATGCACTGTGGACGATGCACTGCGATGATGAATGGAGGCTGGTATCAGGATATTGTTAATTAATACAATTATATTTTTTGAAAATAACAATTCCTGCCACAAAAAACACACTACTGTCATACCAATGATAAGAAAATCCATTAATTGTAGAAATGCATAAAACACATAGAACATCTAAAATGTTGTTTCATGCTGCACAAAACATAGGGCCTCATTACGACCCAGGCGGTAAGTTACCGCCTGGGCCGTGACTTTACCACCATGGCGTAAACTACGTTTACGCCATGGTGGTTGGCGGACTTACCGCCCCATTCCGACCTTGGCGGGGCGGTAAGTCCCCAATCCCCATTTACCCTTCCCCATTCCCATTTTTGCCCCATAGGGCATAATGGGAGTGGGGAAGGCGTTAATTACGCCACCGTAAATTACCGTGGCGTAATTAACTCCATGGTCCCTTAGCGCCATGGTTTTTAACACCTGCTAAAAGCAGGTGTTAAAAGCGCCATGGCGCTAAGGGACCTCGTAATTGGCGGTAAGGGGTCGGCGCAGCTAACGCTGGCGTAAACCCCTTACCGCCAGGGTCATAATGAGGCCCATAGTCACACTAAAAACATGTTTACTAATTAAAAATATTTAAAACGTCCAACATCAATAAAACAAAATAAAAGTTAAAACAAATATATTTATTGTATATGAATAACATGTAAGTCTACTTTTAGATACTTCCTCAATTCCTGTCAATGTTTGTAATGAACCAGAATAAACTGAACAAGTACATACAACTATTCATATTATAACCTGGAGAAAGTATGAATTGGTGTTTTTCAAAAAGGTGTTATACATAAATAAAATCTAATTGGAATTTTAAAAATGTAATATTTGGAATTTTGAATTGAACTCTTTTACAAATGTGTTTTATTAAAATTGGAGGTAAGGCACAACTTTAATAGGGTTTGGGAGGCAGATGCATATGTCATCCGTTGCTTCTGCCCCTCCCCTGCATCAATACCGCAAAGATGAAGGACGTTACTCACTGAGACAGCCGTTCCGCTCTTATCCCCTGCATGTACAGCAGGGTTTGGAAACAATGTGAGCTGAAGATGGCAAAAGCATCCCAACTGTCAGTGTAACAGTACAAAAGATGCACTCGACAGGAAGCAAACATGCACTCCACATGAAGAACATGAACAATAGGTAATATATTCATTTAGACGTGAAGAAAATTAACATAGTGTCCAGAGACATAAACAACATGGACATTACCAATGTATAAGGTGAATGCAACATGAACGATATGCAAACATAGCTCTCTACCATAGATAAAAGAGTGTAGTGGGGCAGCCATCTTCTTAAAACGGAAGCCGCAGCATATCTCTGAATGAGCACAGGCCTCAATGCCTCGGTAAAACTCAAAAAGCTTAATCCACATAAATACATATCCATGCAGAGCTCAGACAGTAGTTGGCATTTAGTGCCAAGGTTAAAACGAAATAGGAGGATTGGACCACAAAACAAAGGCACGGGATAGCAGTTCCCAAGACGCAAGCAATATACTTCAAGATTAGTTAAAGTTTTAGACGAGCACAAACAACCTTTGATGGTTAGGTGCAGTACACTGGTAAGTCAAAAGACTCTATGAACAATATCTCACAAATGTCCCCAGTGTCAACAGAAAACACAACACACATTAATATTAGCTAAAAACTAAAGAAATATTATTATTATTATTATTAAATAGGAGGTAAATCTATTCCAAACATGTCCCATCACACATGATCCATAATTGGAGAACACTGGCCATTCATTAGAAACAAACTCAGATAGGATACCTGCCGTACTCCCGGAATGTGCACGTAGACACGAGACGCCACACAAGGCCAAGCAGAGATTGCCCCGTCTAATGGCCTGACGATGAGGATGGCAACTTTTAATTGAAGGAAGAAAGTTATGTGGGCCTCTCTCCTCCTATTCTATGTCTTGCTCATATTCTGATGACCTGTTAAGTGTCCAAGGTTGGCAAGAAATGTTATGACATCATTAATGATGAATTCACAGTACTTAAGCAATTATTTTTTACAAGCATATTGAGAGTGATGACATTTCATTGCTTGTATGCTGTCCCAGCTTTGTTTTAAAGCTAATAAAGTTGGGCTTTGCTGTGTGCTTTGTCTACTCCGCCATTGAGTCTTGTTTGGATTGACTTTGTTTCCTCTGGGTTTATCTGGGTCTTTTTGGCCACCTTAACAGAGGTGATGTGGAGGCATCACAAAAATTAGATTCACATTTTCACAAATATGACCAATTTCAATTTTACACAACTAACAAAAAACACTATTAGACCAAACATTCATATACTTCAAGTAAATACATTATAACACAGTATTTTTCAAAATAACATAGTTCTTTAAAACGTTTCACATACAAGTTCACAACATATATTATTTTAATATTAACAACATGTAAGTCTACTTTTACATGCTTCCTCAATTTCTGGTAATTTTCATGATACCCCGATAAAATGGAACACATCTATGAAAGCATTCATATACTTGGAGACCCTTTAATTGGATTTTTAAAAAAAACTTTTACACATAAATAAAATATAATTAGATTGTTTTAAATGTAAAATTGTTCTTTTTAATTGGACTATTTAAAAGATTCTGATTAACATTGGAGGTAAGGGACAGCTTTAAGGGATGATGTTGAGGAAGTCACAAAAATGATATCTACATTTTCACAAATTTGAATAATTTCAATTTTACACAACTACATAAAAACATAAGTGCAATAAACATTCATATATTTCATTTAAGTACATGATAACAGAATTTATCACGTGAAATAGTGCTTTTAACATTTTACAAACAATTATAAAATCATTAAAAAACACAAGAAATTATTTGACAACTTTATTTTACAAAAGAGTTAGCGGTTAAACCAAAAAAGTGTATAATCTGAAATCATTAGAAATCATAACGTTAAGGTAACAACATAAAAAAAAGATTATCAATATATTTATTCAAATATATACAAATCATTGTTAATAAAGTAAAATTATTAAAAGATTCACTAAAATGGCACCGTTAATGCATATTCAAAATAACATATTTTTCTAATAAAAAAATATTCAATAATTAAAAACATACATACATATAACTCATATATAGCCTTTCAATGACTCCTGTTCAAAGGAAAATTACCAAGCATTTCACTGCTGGACTGCCCTTGTGGGTGAGAACATGCTGATATGCAAATAGATATTTCTCCTCTGTGAAGGGTACAGTGATCTAAAACGTGGTTGTAGACCCTCCTGAGTGGAAGAAATTCCATAGAACAGGGTATTTGAACATTGTTAATTCTTAGTAGAGGGACTCTCACACTCTTTGTTAATTTTTTTAAAATTGGTGGTTTCGACTTAAGCAACAAAAGGTAATCCTCTCTGATTGGCCCCAGAGGGTGTCCACGGGCCAAATAGGGAAGTGAGTCCACAGACCAAACCCAGAAATCACTCATTTTTTGTACCTACTTTTTGGCCGTTTAAAAAAAAACTACTGGACGGATTTCCACCAAATTTACAAAAGCACATTTTTGGGACCAAGTCGCCTTAACTTTGTTCCCACTGTTGGGCAGCCTGTGACCAGACTGATGATATCACAGGTGACATCACTGGGGACATCACTGATGACATCATCAATAACATACACACAAGTCAATATATTAAAATATTGGATACTATTTGAAGATTACTTTCACTTTGTAAAGTATGGGCCTCATTACGACTTTGGCGGTAGCAATGCCCTTAATAAGGGCATGGCTGCCACCGAAACCGGGTCTGGGTTCCCTGAATGGGGAATTACCGGCCCATTCCGAGTTTGGAGGGCTCGGTAATTCCTCCTTCAGGGAACCCGGGCCCGGACCTTCCCCATTCCCATTTGAGCCCCCATAGGGCTCAATGGGAATGTGTGCAGGGAGCTAACAACGGGCCGATTATGACCAGCCCGTTGTTAGCTCCCTAGTCCCCTCCCGGGACCCGCTAAGGACACCTGGTTTTACCAGGTGTCCTTACCGGGTCCCACGAGGGAACCTCGTAATGAGGTGGAATGGGTATAACGGGTCCGTCTCCATTAGCGGCACCCGTTAACCCATTCCGCCAGGGTCGTAATGAGGCCCTATGTGTTTTATTGCAATTTAAATATGTTAGTCACTTACAAAAGACAGAAAGAAATATACATTTATGTACATGATTTCAAGCAAATGTTAAATATTAAAACTTAATTTATTTTCTATACAAATATACATTTAGGGTATTAATCAGTTTTTTATTCAATACCCATGTATGGAAATCTTAAAATATATCCTAATATATAACTGCTCCTTGTTTTAAAGCACTTCTCATGTCATTTAGAAAATAATGCGTGTACACATGTTTCTTACAATAATACAATTGTCTATTTTTATGTTTATTTTAAAACATAGTAAATAATAAGTGTTCAACATGTGTCTCTTTCTATTTAATTCTATTTATTTGTAAATGTATAAACAGATTATATTATAGTGAACATGTCTTAGATATATGTGGCACAAACAGGAAAATTCTAAGAAGTGTACTGTTTATAATTCAGATATAATCTTTTACCAAAGTACTGCAAAGCAAAGGTTCACAAGAAATGATATGATGCACGTGTAGCTGTTTTCTGTTTTAAACAATGTACTCATTATTATGAACTATTATAAAATGCTAATATCAAATATGTATACACATAAGGGTGATCTAAATATGGTCAAACACATAGAGTGATCTTATGTCTGATGCCATTAGTTAAATAATCATTGATGTCATACATGATGTTATTAGTGATGTCACCAGTAATGTCATCAGAGATGCCATAGATGGTGTCATCATTGATGCCACCACTGATGTCATCCATGATGTCATATCTGATGACATCATTGTGGTCATAGGCTGCACAACAAGAGGTGTGATGTTAAGGTGGCTTTAACTGAATTTCAGGGGTTTTGTTGTGTTAAGTTGTTACCCTAACGCCCCTGCAACAAAGGTTTTTTCCTTGAATTTCAAAGTTTTTTTTACAATCTACTGCTCACGTTAACATCCCTCTAACTAAAGTTGTTTCCTTGAATTTCAAGGTTTTTTTTGTATTCCATATTTTGTTTCTGCATATAGCCACTGGTCACAGCCTATGGCCTTGTCACTGTATATTTTAGAAAACCACTAGCCATGGCTTTCGACCGTGCCCACTCTATATTTTAAAACACTTGCAACACAAGACTCAAACTGATTTTGACCTGTTTTGACAGTGGTATTGTTATGATAATATATTGCAGGCTTTGAGAAGTGAAATTTTTTTTAGGCAATACGCAGTGAGATTACATTATTTGCCAAGGATAACTTTGGTTAAGCAGCGTGCTACAACCCCCTTGTTTTGTGGCCGGTCTCTTGGTGACAGTTGTGATACATCGCGCAACCCAACTAACTGCATATAAGCAGCACAGAAAAGGGAAACAAATGAACGGCTGCAAGAATAACATATGACAAGGTACTTTTGCCCCAATAGTGAAAAGCAAAAGCTTGCACCCATGAATATACGCACAGTAAGTGAACATATATCTGAAAGTGAATTATACAAATGTAGTTCAATTGACCTTCCCTTTAGGAGAAAGTGTGCAAGGCAAACAAGCATTGGACTTTAAAGAAAAAGTTATGAACACCAGAAAAATCCCCTGAGAGAGGAAATGTTCCAATAAATATGCTGGCAAAGTATAAAACATGCTCACCTTTTAAACCCAGAAATTTGTCGTGAAATATTCCTTTGAAAACAAAATCCTAATACAAAAGTAGTGCTTGGGGTCTTGTTGGTAAGCATCTGCACTGACAGCATAACAACCTGAGTACAATCTTGGTAGCCAAATACTTCAGCAAGCTGGACAACCTAAAAAAAAGGGGGTTGCGCCCGCCCTCTGAAAAAATGGTACGCTGTTCACCCACATTTGCCCCATAATCAGGGGCAAATAACTGCACCAGTGTGCAGGATTGCAAACTTTGTTGCCACATAATGGGCAAATATTCAGAACTTACATGCACTGTCATCATTTCCCCTCCTCATCGCCAGGTCTGGCTTTAAACAATACTCTGCTTTATAAAGATAACCTGAAAAGTATGCATGCCATAGTGTCACTCAAATATGTAAATACTTACAAATACCAGAATGCAATCCAGTAAATGCAGACAGTGGGGGGCAGGAATCACTGCACCCCTGCACCCCACTGAACTCTCTCACCTCTCTAATTCCTCTTATACGATTTCATTGCACATAAGCCTATGTTCTGACACATGTACCCACACTCATATGCCAACCACATCCTCATATACCAACCACATCCCTTATATAGACCCACTGTTAGCCTCCCACACCCAGGTGAACTGTGTTAGCCATTTCATATACTTGGGTGAACTGTTTTAGTTAGTCATATGTCACAGGTAGGATAACTGTGTTGCTTAGCCATTTCGCACATCCAGGTGAACAGTGTTAATTAGCCCTCTTCACATCTAGGCGAACTGTGTTGCTTGGCCATATCTCACATCTAGGTAAAATGTGTTCCTTAGCCATTTCATACATCTAGGTGAACTTTGTTGCTTAGCCATTTGCACATCTAGGTGAAATGTATTATGTTAATGTTTAATATTTATAGTTTTTTTAAAACACACCTAATACTGTACTAGAGTTTGGTTTCTAAGTGCAAATCCGGTATTCAAACCTCTGTTGCTCTGCATGGTCTTTCTTCCAAAACCAGCATGTTGCCCCTGTGCTATCCTCCATTCAGTTTAGTTAGCCATCTGCCACATCTAGGTGAACTGTGTTGCTTAGCTATTTCGCACAGCTAGGTGAACCTTGTTGAGTTAGCCTCTTCCCACATCTGAAAGTGTTAGTCAGATCTCACACTCAGCCTGATTGTGTTTGTTAGCCATACCTCACATTTGGCCTGTCGGTGTCCAGCTAGCCATATCTCGCATTTAGCCTAATTGTTTTGATAAGTGATACCTCGCATTTAGTGTTCTTAATTAGACATATCTGCCTTCAGCCTGATTATGTCTAGTTAGCCAAATCCCACACCTAACCTGATCACTTTGCAAACCATAAGCTGTAAGGGTCACTGCATTTACTGTTGTGCCCAACTTTGGGCCAATCCCCCCACATCCAGGCTTCACAAAGCTAGGTGTTATTACAGGTAAGTGAATTATGCTAATTAGCCATATTATATGATATGATAGGTTATTTATAACGCACTTAATACCCAGAGGTTTCTGAGCGCAGACTCGGGGATCGAACCTGTGGTGCTCCGTGCCGTATTTCTTCCAAGGTGAGCACATTGCCCCTGAGCTATCTACCCAAGACAAGCTATTCTCCCGAGCTATCCTCCCGGGACTTGCACTAAGGCAAGTTCCGTTACTGAGACATGCCTCACTCTTAGGCGAACCACTTTTGAACCCTATTTTACCCTAAATCAATTGTGCTAGCTAGCCCAATCTCACACCCAGGCACTTTTACTGTAGCCCTATCTAATTTAAAACCAACTGTGTTTGTCAACCTTGCCCTATACTTGGATGAACTGTGTGTCTGGACCCACCTGAAATTAAATTAAATTAGACCAACTGCATCAGGTAGCCACATTTCACACCCAGGCGAAAGGCAGGAAACTAACACTCTGCAATTATAGAAAGGGAGGCAACCCTACTACGAACTTCAAGAAACATAAGTAATACAGAACCCAGACTAGTTGGTAAAACTGCTCTGCGGGATTAATTTAGGACCCCTACCAAGCTCGCCCCAGCATAGACCATCTCTCCACACAACCACCCGAGGCAACTCTGTAAGGCCGCACACAACGCAAAACCTCCCCAACCACCGACACGACTCAACCATTCTCAACAACCCCTACCCAAGGAAAGAAAACTCATTAAAAAATCACCAAAAAAAGGAATCTATTGCAATACCAGCAAGGAACACAACCACAAGGCAAAAATAAACAGAGAATAACTAACACTGGAGGGCTTATGCCCCTGTAACACCAAAAAACTCAAGATCACGGGAAGCCACTCGCAACCGTGATTCAACCCAACTAATCTCGGATCAAAGGAAGACACTCCCAACCATAAATCTATCAACCTGAAAAAACACCACAAAAAGACTAGACCATGCCACGTCAAAGAATCCGACAATGCGAGAGAGACCAAGAATAGAGGATGTTTTAAGGATGAAAGGTATTTTCAGTCTCCCCCTGACATTCCTATGTGAAATGGATCTCGTATTCACCCAAATATCGATTCTAGTGATTTGTTCTTAGAATATTCACAAAAAGATGATAGACAAAGCCATTTGGTGAGACCTACAGACTCCATTTTGTGTGACAGAGAAACACCATCTTTTTCTAGGCCCTGTTATGATTTTGCAGAAGCCTTCTTTCCCTCTGTCCAGCGCCGTTCACAGTGATCCCCGCCAACCCCCTCCTCCACATCCTCCTGGCAGCCCTGCCCACCATATACCTAAGCCAGTGTGACCATGTATCCTTCTGTAAGACCAACACCCATCCTTCCACTTGTTTGAATCATGAGGCACCAGGGGGAATAGATTACAAATAGAGGTCTTGAAGATAAGACATCAGAAACAAGGGCACAAGGTACCCACGCCCCCATAAAAGCATGGGTCGGAATGCACATATATATCGATCCACACTTTATAACCCCCTCCATTTGAGTAATGACCCCATTTCTAACATTATACTTTGCATGTCAATGGTAATTGTTTAGTTTAGATTAGCTAGAAGAATGACATCTTGTGAATAAAGTTCAACCTTCACCCTTTGGAGATGAGCCCAGCTGACCAACGTGCTGCGAGAGCGACACACAAGGCACAGCCAATCCTACACGGTCAGCACTTACATTTATATATAGCACTGATCATTTAACCCAATGATATTGCAGAGTTGTGTATTTGGAATATGATGTCATCAATGATGATCCTTGTCCTTATAATGTGCTGCCTATGTAATGTTTGGCAGAGCGCTCTCGGGGCAGCATAGTTCTCTGCGTGCACATCTTTATTGATATAAACTTTGTTGAACTTGCAATCTCTCCACTGGTCACATTCCCTTCTGGGGTACGTCCTTTATTTGTTTTTATTGAAACAAAAATTCAAGGGTTGAAATGAAGTAGTGTGCGGGGACATCCCCAGTTGGGAGATCTGTATTATAGATCATATTGTTTGTGGTATTCACCCTTGTAACTGGCATTATCCCGAGAAATGGTCGGGTGAGGGCCAGCAGGAGCACTGTGACTAAAAAAAGAGACGACAAAGCTTACCAGGAAATTCAGCAGGAAACACGGCAGACCGATGAGCAGTCACGGTAAGCTCAAACAAGTCGCAAAGGCTTCTGCAGGCATAAGGGAAGCAAGATGTCTCCAATATTTCTCCAGGTCTCGAGTAATATCGGACATTTTCCTATCCACAACCAGAGTTACTCAGGAGGCGATGAGCGAGGATGCCAGGATCCTAGGGACGACTCTCTGCGCTCTCCGCGCTGTCTAACTAGAGGAAAGGACCTAGCATCTGGTCACGGACACCCAGCACACATCAAGCCGCATTGCTTAGAACGGCCACCACTGATGTGTTCTGCCAGCGTGAAATGAAAGATGCGCTTGCCGCACGATAATTAAGGTAAGTTCGACTCCGATAGGAACTTTTAAAAAAATTAATTACTAATACCTTTTGACTGGTGCTACCGATTTGTCTGACATTTTGCAGTCAATTGCGGATGCACCCCGACCCGCCTCACCATGCCCCACAGACTGCAATGTTTGGTAAGGAACTGTTGAAAAATAAAAAGTAAAAAGTTGAGGCCTGCTTCTCATTCATTTTCCCATTGACAAATGGGGTCAATATTTGCAGGACCGCTCAGCCCAAATCGCTGAACAGGTTTGGGCAGGTATGAAACAACTTGGGCACAAAGCGTTGACTTGAGTCCTTTTGTGGTTTACGGTAGTTCCGTGCAGTAGTTTTTTAATATTTCAATGAAAAAGAGTGTGTCCCCTACCACAAATTTGCTATTTCTCGGGTAAATTGCCAGAACAAGGGTTTTTTTTTTTAATTAAACAGCCGCCATATTTGTTTTTGATCAATGCGAGAGATAGCCACGGCAATAGCGAGCATATCGCAAAATGAAAGGCAGGAAAAAAGCCATTTGCAGGTCAAAAAACCTGGAAATGCCATCTGTCTAGAGGTGTGGCAAGACACCACTAACAGAAATTTGGGACTTATAGGGGGTCTAAGGACTGAGTTTGCAACATAAAGCTTTTCTGTAGCCGTGGCTATGGAGAGAATATAGCTTCCATGCCCTGCAAGGAGGGTGGACAGCCCACATTAGAAAATAGGAGAGTAAAAAGCACATCCCAGGGAAGGGCCTCAGGTGGCTGGGACAGCAGTTGGGGATTGTGTATTCTCGCCCACTGTTCCAGCCACCTGATTGGCCTAGCGCCCTTCCCCAGATGCAAAAATCAGTGAATAGCTGACCTTTAAAAGCAAACTATGTCACAGAAACAGTGTGTGTTGTTAGGGGAATGGGAGAGGGCAGGGGAAGTGAGGAGGCCACCGTGGAGGTGTGAAGAGCAGACACAGAGTAGGGGGACACTTGTTGAAAGCCTGCGGAGGGCAGGAAAGCTTTTTTGTCTGACTGTTTTTCTGAATTGTGCAGCTATAATATGACTACAGATCGTGGAGGGTATCTGCAGTTCTGTAACCACGTTTAAAGAAATAAAAAATAGATATTTTTACAGCTACAAAGATGTTAATGGGAAAATCCCTGGCTATAGCTGAAGGCCATTGCCACTGACACGATAGACATCTGGCTCTCGCATCCATCCAGTAAACGGGTCCAACATTGCTTAGCTTCAAAGATAGGAAGGAGCCGACCCCCTCAGGCCATGTTGCCTAATAAATGAGCCCCAGTTACAAGATCACTCAAGCAACATGACCTGTGGGGGTCAGTCTCTTCCACACTTTGAAACTGAGCAGGGTCAGTCCCTGTTCCTGCATGGATGGGAGACAGACCACAGTCCTGGATGCCATGTGTTTTCTTAGTTTTTCACATCTCATAACACAGAAAGAAAACACATGGCATACTCACTGTGCTAATGTCAGTCCTTGAAAGTATTGTTCTCAGAGACAATTCTTTTGCCTTTATATGTTCATGTTAAAGATTTGTATATCGCACATGGCTGCCACTTGCGTAGTCTCCAGGCGCTCACGTGGATCTGTAATGCAAGGTGGGAGGGTGGGTGTTTAGTAGGTTTGAGCGGAAAAACAGCATCAGAGCTGCCATGTGCTTTTGGCACCTTCAGTTCGGAGACACCGTTCACTGAGCATAGGTGCGATTTTCAGGGGTTGGCCATCACATGCTGTTGTGCGAGGTTATGTGCAGATTGTTTTGTTGCTGTGGTGTTGTGAAGTAGGTGCGGGTTGTGGTGCTGTCGAGGTCTGGTTGTGTCAAGTTCGGAGTTTCAAAGGTGTATGCAGATGAGGGAGTTTGTTAGTAATGATTGTTGACAAAGGTCCTTGAAATCCATTCAACCCCTTAAGTCTCCCAAGTTCTCTACATCTTCCACCCTCGGCACCCATCCTGGTGCACCACCCCCTCACCCCAGGAGTCCACCATGGTGGACCACTTCCACCACCCTGGCTAGCAATCCAATGTTTTCTCATATCCTCTTCCCCCTTGAAACTCCATCCCAATGTGTCGCATATCGCACCCTCAAGTTCACTTCCTACCCCTGAGGTCCATCCAGGTGTGTCACACCTTCCACCTGGGAATCCATTTGAGTGTGTCTCACATCCCCCTGTCTTGAGCTCCATCTCAGTGTATCACGTTTCCTACATCTGAAATCCTCCTAGGTGTGCAAGATTCCCTATCCCTGGTATCCTTCCCATTGAATCGCGGTTCCCACCCCTGAAATCCATATAAGTGTGTCAGATTTCCTGCCTATGAGATTCATCCCGCTACGTCACCTGTGGCATTCGTGATCTTTGTCTCCACCCTAGTTACAACTTCTGGGTTTGGCTTGTCGGTTTTAATCCTAAGCGTCCCTGGGGTTCCTTAGGCCGTCTGATATCAATGTACCGGCCCTATTTCTGGCTGGGTGGTGTTTTCTTCAGGCGTTGTCTATTATGTATTTGTGAGGGTCAGGTGCATTACTCCTGTTCATTTGGGGGTTCTTAGTGGGGTGTGCTTAGGCTGGGAGTTTCCCTTTCCGGAAAATGTCTTTTCCCTGGTTTCCCTCGAGCTTCCTTCCCTGGCCTAATCATAACAGGCCTGCCATCTTCTCCTGTTCCTTAGTAGTTCCTCTTTGGGGGCTAGATAGAGTGTCTGCTTAGGTCTCTTTTTTCTATCCTAGCCCTCAGTCCTTTGTTAATTTGGGCTGCTTCTCTTTTTCCAGTACTAGGTCTGTTATGAGGTGTGCAGGTGCTGTTCAGTTGGTTTCCTTGTGTTTCGATCTGAAGAGCCAGGTTTTAAGAAGTTTTCTGAATTTTATAAGGTCATCCATGTTGCAGATTTGCTTGGGAAGGGAGTTCCATAGTTTTCCAGCTAGGCATGAGAATGCTGATGCACCCAGTTTTTTCTTATGTAATGTTTTGGTTCTAGGCAGATGTTGTCACAGGATGTTAGGGTTCTTGTAGGTTTGTAGATGGAGAGTTGCTTTTGAATAAACTCTGCTCCCTGGCTGTGTAATGCTCTGTGCATTATGCACATTGCTTTGAAAGTGTTTCTTTTTTTTTTATTGGGAGCCAGTGTAACATCCTAAGAGCTGGTATGATGTGATCTCTTGTGTTGAGTTTAAGGAGAAGTCTGGCTGCTGCATTTTGTATTTGTTTCAGTTTCTTTAGTAGGTAGTCTGGCATTCCAAGGTATATGCTGTTGGCATAATCTATCCTGGACATGATGAGGGATATGATGGCTAGTGTTTTGTGCGAGAATGAAAGGAAAGGTGGAATTATTTTTACTGTTTTTAGGTGGAAGAAGCACTTCTGGATTATCATATTAACTTGGGGTTCTAATGTTAAAATGGTGTCCGTGATTAGTCTAAGATTTTTTACAGCTGCAGACAGTGTTGGTGTGTTTCCTAGTTCTATGGGCTTTTTGTGAGCTCTTCCAGGTCACCCGTTTTGTCCTTGAGCAGAGGTATAACGTAGGCCGTATTGAATTCTCTTGGTATTCTCCCTGTCATGATTAATTGAAGAGGTTTAGGTAGTATTCTGATGGTGTGTCCATTGCGAGGATGGATTTATAGATGTCTGGAGGGCAGGGGTCCATTGGGGAACCTGCCTTGTTACTGTTTTTAACCAGGTTTAGTAGTTTTTCTCTTGATATCTGTTGGAAGCAGCACATTTTGCTTTGTGGTCTAGGGGTTGGTGGTAGCTAGTGGATTATTTAGTTAATTAGTCTGCTTTTTATGACTCAGTCAATGCTGGTGATTCTTTTTTAAGTGATCTGCAAGTTCATTGCATAATTTTTTGGAGGGCACTGGTGGGTCGTTGCATCTGGGTGGGTTTCTCGTCTCATTTACATTGTTGAATAACTCTCTTTGAGTGTTGGTGGCTTTCCTGATCCGGTCGTCGTAGTACTTCTTTTTTGCTTTGAGAATTTCCGATTTGTTTGCTCTAATTTGTATTCAGTATTTTAATATTTTGTTTTGGTCATAGTTTTTCCTCCAATCATGCTCTGGTTTATGGTTAGTTCTTTTCATTACTTTTAGGTGAGGCGTAAACCATCTAGCCACTGCTTTCTTTCTTGATTGGGCGAGGCGTTTTTCTGGGCAGATGGTATCTATTGTTTCTGCAATCCATTTCTGGATGAGGTTTGTTTTTCCGGCTATGTTTGTCATATCCAATGACATTGCTGTTGGCTTTGTCACTTCTAGTTGTTCTTCTAGGTTACTGTTCCTGATGGTTTTCCAATTTCTTTTTCAGATTGGTGGGTATTTTAGTAGCTTTTTGTACGGGTCTGATGGTTTTTGTATCATAAAAGGGATGATGAGTTGGTCACTCCATATTATTTGGATGGGTGGTGCTGTCGTGACCTTGTTTCTTTTGGCGAAGAATGTGTCCAGCATGTTTACTGCTTTGTGTGTTCCTCCTTTCACCATCTGCCAAAGGTCCATGTTCTCAAGTTGTTTGGTTAAGGTTTTCACCAAGTTTGAGTTCTCTTCTTCGAAACATATATTGAAGCCCCCGAGAATGATCATATGGTCATATTTGATGGCTAGAATAATGACTGCTTCTATGGAGGTGTCTGTAAAGGTGGCGTTGTAGGAGGGAGTCCTGTAGACTAGTATGAATTTGAGGTTTGATTGTGGTCCCGTGGTAAGGTGGAGGATGAGGGATTCGCAGTTCTGGATGTTTAAAGGCTCCAATGTTTAGAGTTTGTAGGTGTTCTTTGTAGGCTACTTTAAGCCCTCCCCCTCTTTTTCCTTTTCTGTTTGCCTGCTTGCATTTATAGTTGTCAGGTAGGCAACTGCGTAGTTTGACTTTGTATTTTTCATTTAGCCAGGTCCCTGTGATGAAAATTATATCAATTCCCCCATCGCAAGGTAGGTTGAAGATTTTGGTTGCATTTTTGTACCTGGATCTGGCATTGATTAGGTTGCAGTGTAGTTTTCTCTCTGTAGTAAATTGATTTGTTCTGGTTTGCATCTTTGAGTGGTTTTGTTGGTGGTTTTCCTTATCATAATTGGATTGTTCATAGTGTTCTTTTTTTGTTTTGTCGTTGAACAGGTTGGTTAGGTTTTTAATCGGGTCCATGGCCATTTCAGGCTCCTCCTGGGATTCAGGGTGGTGTTGGCGGTTCTCTTGGGATTCAGTGATGTTAGGAGTGGGGGTGCAGCTTCTCATTCTTCCTGTTGTTGCTGTTTTTTTTTCCTATGGGGTCCTGTTATCCTTCTGTTGTGTACAGGCCTCTGTTCTGTTGATCTGGTTGTTGTCAGGTGTGGTGTGAGGTAGAGTGGTTTTGGTGGTTCTTATTTCTGTGGTGGTCGCAGCTGTGCATTCTGATGATGTTCTGCAGTGTGTCGCAGTAGGGGACAGCTGTGGTTCCCTTATGGATATTGAAGGCGCTTGGTCCCAACATGATACAAAATAAAAACAAATAAATGTCGGTTTTGGGTAGGGTAGATTCTCTGTCACAGTTCAAATCTCCTGTCTCTTGCAGGAGCGGTAGTCGCTTGTCTGAAGTCCTGGCACTAAGCGCAAAAAGGAGACAAAGACTTCAGAAAAACTCCCTTATCTCCATCAGCAAAGCTACCAAGAGAGAGGCTACTAAAGTAGATGTTGTTTTAGTGGGGCCCTTCCCCTCTACGCACATGCAACTACTGAATATGGTGCCATCCCCTCATGTTGATCATGCAAGGGTTATAATGGACCTTTTAGAGGGCAGTGGATCTGACTGTCCCGAAGGTTATATGCCCATGTGGGCTCTGATAACCCCACCCCTGTTTGAAAAAACAGGGGAGGGGAAAGGGGAAGTTACCCCTGAAGGTCCTGTAAATGGGCATGGTGACCCATACTCTCCAGGAAATTGCTTGCTTCTTAAGGCGCACACAATGCGGGATCTCGATGCATGTTCAAATGTCAAAGATTTCCGTGCTTAGGTTGTATCCCTGCCTCTCAAAACCTCTATGTTACATCCACCGAGTATGGACAAATTCTGTCAATCTGATCCCATTGGCGGGGAAAAGTCCTGTCAAGCCTCCTACATTCAGAACTGGGTACATCAAGGCTGCCAAACCTGCTTGGAAGAGCCTCCTCACAAAGGAACTAATACTCATGTTCCTGCAGCAGAGTCTGTTCTTGGCTCTGCTGGTGAACTTCTTTTTGATAGTAACCCTATACCTTTTAAATCAGTTACTTCACCCGTTCCTTGACTCTCAAAGGATATTCGCTTAAGCAAGTCCTGTATGGCAAGAATTGCTGACCCTACATTAAGGAGATTTGCCATGGATTCTAGAAACATCATTCTACCAATGTTGATAAACCTAGGGAATATGAATTCAGGGAGGCACTCAAAAATAAAATCTTAGCCTGGCTAAATCAAAGATTGGGCCGTAACTGTGTTGGAACTCAAGATCGGAGAGTCCTTCGGAGGATACAGATTGATAATTGGTGCTCCCTTGATGATACTGATTGTATTGTTATTGGATGTGGACTAAGTCGTTTTCACTTGTTGTTGAACAAAAATACAAATCTGCAGGATATGTCTTCATTTTCTAAGCTAAGAAATATTGTGAACTGATTGTTATTGTTCTGTTTGCCTTGCAACCTTTTCCTTCTTGATGTCTTTTCATTTGCTTGATTATGTTATGCACTTCTATGTTAGGTTTGCATTATTGTTTTTGTATTTTTGTCAGCGCACCAAGGCCTATTGGCGCGTTGCACTATACAAGAAATAAACCAAACCAAAATATAATTAGCAAAACAGGAAGGAGGGGCACACTCTGGTTCCCTGATCAGTATGCCTCTCTGCTACTTCCTCTTCTCCTAACGTTTTCAGTGCTCATCACCTCATCAGGGAGGCTGTCTTAACTTGCCACTTACAGCCAGATGTTTTCACTGATGTTAATTTGGCATATCTGTAGTGCCATTTTGCAGGAAACTCGCTCACCGCTCTGCCGTCAGTTGGGGTGGGAGGAGGGGCAGCCCACAGTGTGGCACCCTAAAGACGGGCATTAGTAAACCTTGTGCTGCACCTATCTGGAGCACCTACCTTTCAGGACTGCATGTAGATTAACAACCCATACAAATATTGGTTCCATGTGTTAATATCCCCGCAAAAATATCGCCATACAAAAGTATTGCCATATTTTTGCAGCAATATTAAGGCATGGCACCTGAAGGGGACACCCCCGCAACCCCTGCATTATTTTTAAAGGAGCGGGGGACAAACCCACAACCCCCGCTCCCACCAAAAACCCCCAAAATTTCCCCCCCAAAAAATGTTGCCTATGCCCGTTCCAAACAACCATATATACGGCAATATTTTTGGTGGGGATAATATTATCTGATACCCATATATCTAGGGACAGGTTGTAATGCTTCTGGACTATCTTTTTGTAAGTTGTTAATTTATTTTCACCTTAAATCAACTTTCACTCCACATTTATTTCGATTGATATCAGCCCTGCAATAGGGAGCAGGGCATGGGACATTTTGATTTTCTACAGCATGTCAAAAAGTATATCGATTACCTCTGAATCAGTGATTCATGAAGGATTGTCTGCCCTGGTCCTAGCAGTGCCGGATTAAACCCAGTGGATGCACTGGCAGTCAAAATATCGCCCCCTCAAAAATGATCTCTTAATATGTTTTTAATGTTCTGCACCACTTTGTTTTGATCTGTTGTCGCGGGGCCCCTAAAAGGAGTGTGCCCATAGGCCGGTGCCTACTTTGACCTAATGGTTACTCCGGCACTGGGTCCTAGCACTCGTGCAATGGCCATAAATGCCTTGTGGGACTATATATTATGGGCTTGGGCAATATCTGCACAGGCGCAGGTACACTTTTCTGTAATATGGCCTTGTTGATGTTAACAATAGAACTCAATCGGTAGTCAGTCTCTTGCAGGACCTACAATGTATAATATATTTAAGTTCACAAGTGGTAGCGCTGTCCTCCGGCGTATTAACTTATTTTATTTAGTTATATATGTATAACGCGCCGGCAGCCCGCGGGCATCAGGGGGCACACAAACACAGAAACAACATCTAAAACATAGGAATAGAAACAAGACAACCTAGTATGTAAGACCGTTTAGGTATGGCAGTTAACAATGTGGACTTACTTCTGTACGTTGCCATTCAGCCCCCTAGTGGCAATAGATCCCCTGCTGTTGCAGTTTGTGTTGTACAAAATAAATAATGCCGTTTTTTAATGACAGTGAAGTCTTTAAGGCGTCTGAATCGGATCTTAGGGGAATTCTGGCCTTGATTGTTCTTTCCGAAAGTCATAAACATTTCTTGAGTGAATCTTGGTGTCAGACAGCTGTCATTTCTGTTAATATGTCTTTGCTTTCTTTATTTCTTCATTTGACTCTGGTCTCCTTAAGGCCCCTAGACAATTGATATCATGCCCTGTGCAAAGGGAATGTCCTAATGATTAATTTCTCATAACCTCCATGACCCTCTGCACCCCGGAATGTAACAGCGTCGCGTGACAGCGGTAGGAAAGTACAATAGCGGCCATTTTGTTTTCAAAATAATAGCACCTTGGGAAGTTCAGACCGGCTACGACACTTGCAGTTACAGTGCACTTTCTGCATGTGCGCGGCAGATCTGCAAGTTATATTTTTGCAGGGGACAGGAGGTTACATAGAACCAGGCATGCTGTCATAGGAACTTTACCCTGGCCGGTAAGATAGCACAGCGCGCTTGTTGCTCACCCCTGATATCTGTGCGTAAATGGCTGTGGCACGTTTGAAATCTGGCAGCGTCAATGTTGCCTTTCATCCTTCCGAGGTCAACAAATTGAGTACCACTCTGTGGGACGATAATGTCATCTGTTATTTCAGTGCTCTGAGACCCGCAGGTGTGTAGCACTACATAAGAAATACATTATTATTATTATAACCCTGAAGTCTGCATTGTGCAGAACACACTACTGTTGCAGTGCTATGTTTGGAAGCAAGTGACACTTCACAGTTTAGACTGCATGCAACCTAAAATAATGCATCTGCACCATTACACCTGGATTATCAAAGGCTTTCACAAAGACCGTCAATATCAATATTTTGCATGACTCTTAAAGGGTCAACAAGGTTGGCATACAGCGCTGTAGGCCTGGAAGAAACACTGTTTTGGGGAGACGTAATCAATCAGTGATAATCATAATAGACACTTGTTAGTTTGGGATATTGGGTGTCACTTGCAACAACTATAAACCGAAATTGTTGACATGGGGAGTATAATGGCACAGCCAAAAAAGATGATTTAGGCTTTGCTTAACTTTTAAGCTTTTGCCAGGCCCTGCTATTAGATGCCCAGGTACTCGCACCATTTTGCACCTGCTTCCACCAAAGGGTAGTTAATAAGACTACGGCTTTGCCTGGAAAGTGCATTTCCCATGCCTAACCTAACTGCTGGCATTGCCAATGCATGTTTTTTTTTCTTCCTTCCAATGTTTAATAGAAATCCCAAGTAAGATGTACCCTGGTTATATGGAGGCTAACATGTTTAAATTGTGCACAGAGCATTAGATGTGCTGAGGGGTGTTCCATCATGAGCCCCTTCTATCCTTTTCCTCTAATCCCTGACCATTCAGCTCTCTCTTTCTGATAGCCCCATCCCCCACCTCCTTTTTATTTTTTCTTGTGGGACAAATGTGGCTCTGTACATTTATGTTCACTAGGTCTTTTTGATAGTTGATTTCTCGTGGCTGTCATTGCTTTGCCATGTGTAAATCGATCAATACATAAATACATACACAAATAAAATGTGCACTGAGAGAATAAACCATTTGAAAATTAAAAACAAATGACCTATAATAAGATAACACATTTGGTAAAAAAGGAACTTAGCCTTGAAAAGCGGTGCTATTTTTCGTATTGTGTTTCAAATATATTTATTTATTTAATGGTAATCTTGAATTTATAGATGCAAGTATAGATTATTAAAATTGAACTTTACCCAGCATAGCATTCACTCTTACTTTCCTTCTCCTTCTCTCTCTCTCTCTCTCTCTCTCTCTCTCTCTCTCTCTCTCTCTCTCTCTCTCTCTCTCTGTCTCTCTCTGTCACACACACACACACACACACACCTCTCCCCCCACGCCTGGCCCCCCTGTCTCTGCACTTTATTTCTCTGTCTATATGTTCCTAGCTCTGTGTCCCTGTGTTGGCGAGAGCTACGTTTGAGGTGTGCAGCTGCTAACAGCACACCATTGGGGCTATTGCTGACAGCTGCATGCGCAGAGGGAAAAAACAGATATCTTGATGTGGAGGAGGCTATTAGAAAACTCATCATTCGAAGAAGAACCATTTAGTACACTGCCGTTGCACACTTTCAAAATGCCTCCTTGAGAATGGAAAAAAGGGACAAATAACACCATTGAGGGCTCCTGCCTGCTTTGCATTAAATCGAAGAGTATTTTGACATAAGAACAAACACAGATCTTTCTATTTGACTAATATGGCAGTAATAAAAGGTTTGCATGCCTGAATCAGTACGCATATAATGTAAACTGGGCTGGGTGCTCATTTCCCTTTTCACAGTGCTCATCTATACAATATTACTAAAATAATTTGGACAGCCTTGGATATTCAGAGGTGAGGATAATCAGTTGTCCATAGTGAGTGCTAATACCATTCTGAATTAGCACTAGGGCAACCTTTGGCCTGGTGCAAAAATGTACTGAAAATGAATCTTTTTTGCACCAGGGCAATGTGTGCCCTAGTGCTTTTAATATTCCAAACTGCACTTGTTGAGGTGCAATGGTTTTTTGATCTGTTCAAGTGTTTTTGAAAATAGGGCAAACTTTGCCCTGGTGCTAATACCGTGCATTTGCACTGGTGCAAACTTTCTGTAATCTGGCCCCAGAACTGCATTTATGTCTTTGTGAAGATGAGAACAGACTCTTTACAGAAGAGTAAATATTTAATTCACTCTGTAGCGTTATGTTATTACTGGAGAGTTATATCTCCCTTAATGCCAGTGTTCTACAGCATCTAAGTGCCAGAACACGGATCAAACCCATGTGTCATAGCATTGTCTTGCTCCCAAGGCAATCGTGATGCCTGCGAGCTATCCTCTCGCACATTATTCATTTTACTTTACTTTAAGACATTTATTACGCGCATCCATGGATGCTGGGGCTTTAGGGCGCGACAAGACACACTCAACATGAATACAAGTAGGCTCTAGGGGAAACCTATTTCCAACGATCAATGTGTAAATTACCTATGAGACCAGGAGGGTTTTCAATTTCTTTTTAAATATTTCCGTAGATTCCAGACTTCTTAGCTCTGGGGGAAGATTATTTCATACTCTAGGAGCAATTACATAAAAGGATGTGTTCGCCATTTGGGCCGTGCAACATTTTGGGATGGTAAAAAAGTTCTGATTGTTAGATCTTAATAATCTGTCACAAGATCTTGTCACCAATAGCTGCTGTAGGTATTCCGGCATCATGCCCAGTCTATATTTCTGGACGATCGTTAAAATTCAGAATCGAATTCTCGCTTCAATCGGAAGCCAGTGTAGTGACCGTCTGGCTGAGGTAACATGGTCTCTACATTTAAGTCCCATTATTACTCTCACGGTTCCATTCTGACAGACCTGGAGTTTATTCCAGCTGGTTTTACCAATGCCTAAGAGTAGGCTGGAGCAATAATCGAATTTTGCTCCGATGATAACTCTGGCTATCTTTTCTGCATTCTCTTGGGAAATCAGAGGTCCTAAGTGAGCCAGCAGTTTAATATAATACGTACATGATGATACCAAACTGCTTATATGAGGTCTCACAGTGAGATGTTGGTCAAGTATTACTCCAAGAGTTTTTACTTTCTGCAAAGGCATAATAACTTCTGCTCCTATATGAAAGCTTTCATATTCCGTGCCCAGTTTCTGTATCATACAAGTAGATCCAATTACCATCAGCTCGGTTTTGTCTTTATTGAGTGCTAGTTTATTATGAATCATCCATGACTCAATGAGGTCAAATGTTTTGTTAATTTCTATTTCATCCTGTTCATGATGCCCAGTTAATGGAATGACATATTGCGTGTCGTCGGCATAGTTCGTAAAAATTACGCCCTCATGAGCCAGCCTAGCAAACAGTGGGGCAGTAAAGATATTATAAAAACATGGTGAGGTACAAGCACCCTGGCGGACACCACAGCAAACTTTAGTTGGTATTGATTCGGCTTCTCCAAGGTAGACCCTACTTTCACGATTACAGAGAAAGGAAGACACCCATTGAGTAGCAAGTGGTGAAAAGTTTGCAACATCCCTTAACCTGGTGGACATGACTGAATGGTCCACCAGGTCAAAAGTGGCCGATAAATCCAACAGCATTAATAATGAAGCTTAATTCCTATCCATACGAGTGAGCAGTTTAGTTTTAAGCTCAAGGAGTGCTGTCTCAGTGCCAAATCCCACTCGAAAACCCGTTTGGTGATCATTAAGGACAGGGTAGATTTTTAGGCGGGCGGAAATGTGTTCATACGCCACACGATCTAAAATTTTAGTAATAAAGCAGTATTAGTGATAGGCCGATAGCTGCTAGGCAGATCGGGTGACAAACCAGGTTTTTTCAGAATTGGCAGCACCCATGCCTTTTTTAGATCCTGCGGAACCATGCCGGTTGTCAAAGAGATATTGATGAATTTACATATTGTTCCTAATAATGTGGGTGAGCATGATTTAATGATCATTGTTGGATACATCTAATTTTTACATTTAGTGGGTTTGGGCTGCTTTATTATAATATCTAATTCCTTCACTGTAATTGTAGAGAAGTTAAAAACAGGGATAGAGGGGGGTTTCTCATAAGCCCAGTTAGATGTTTCATTTTCTTGACTCGGATTATTACTTTTTTCAGTTTAAGTGTTTATGGTGGTAAGATAGCTCAGCGGGTTGAGTGCTCAGTGCTGCAATCACAATCTGCAGGTCACACGTTTGAATACCAGCAAGTCCAACCTTTCATCCCAGCTGTAAGTGATTTCAACCCGGCACACACCCAAGTCAACGCCTAGCATGAAGTGCACAACTGAAACCCTTATTTATTTTGGTCTAAAAGTTCTTTATTCTGAATGATATACCACTCATATCACACCCTTCTCCTGGAACCCAGCCCCTCCCCGGTCACACTGAACCAGGAATCAGGCTGGTTTGCAAAGGTAAATATGTATTTATGCATTTAGAATTTAATCACACTATGTTTTAATAGGTCCCAATGAGGTGATGTAACACTGGATAA
The DNA here is from genome assembly GCF_040938575.1 of Ambystoma mexicanum. NCBI lineage: Eukaryota > Metazoa > Chordata > Amphibia > Caudata > Ambystomatidae > Ambystoma > Ambystoma mexicanum. The sequence goes on from NC_090940.1 coordinate 577,306,794, forward strand.
TATCTTTAATACACAAGGAGTAAGTAGTGAGCAAAACAATTGAGCACAGAAATAATACTTTTGTGTTTAATCAAATCAGATCGCACTGTGGTTAGAGGTTCCCCCTGCACATCTCTCAATCCCGATCGGTAATGTAAAGAGATAGGAGGAGAGAGCGGTTATTCAGGAATGGCAGAATTCAAACAGAATATCAATCCCACTTTCCCCAGCAAACACAAGAGAAAAACGGCATTGACTGTCAAGCTGTCAGAATGGCTTTTAAAGTTATCTTTAGAATGGACTGGGCAAAAACACCAAATATGGTAAAAATTGCTGAAATGGTTATAAATTCTTATGGGAGCCGCTTTGGCTAGTTGCACACAAACACAGGCAATGATTTAATCCCAAGAAAACATTTAGAATCTTAAAATTCAAGTTGGAAGCAAGTAAAAGCTGTTTTACACATGTAAAAATTTCCCAAAATGAAAGTTTGCGGCAACTATTCACTGTGCGATATTCACGATAACGGCAGAATCACATTGATTTGGAATGCGGTTTTAGGTGCGATGGATAGATATGGATGTTAGCTACAAACAGAAGTTGAAATTTTGTATTTTGTTTCTAGCACAAAAACGGAGGGATTTACAGACGTTTTATAGAGGATGTTTTTCGAGATAGGCACAAGAATGGAAAACAGGAGTGCTTTTAAAATGACAAATGGCTTGCTTACATAATAGGATGACTATGAACAAAAAGAATACCACAGAGGAACACAGTCACTTGATCAGTGTATCTGCCTGCTAAGGAAACTCGCCTTCTTCAGATGAGAAAAGGATAAGCGCAGAGATAGTTTTAACAATACTGGTTATGGAGGAAGATAGGATGGGTTGGAGAGAGGGTTCAGACAATGCAAAGATACTCCTAATGATACAGGTTCTGAATACAAGATAGGATGGGGTTAAGATAGGGATAAGACTATGCAAGCACATATGCTAATGACACAATTCTTCCTATTTATACTCACTGGATAAGTTGTTAAATGGGACCGTCAATTCTGGTCTGGGAATTGGACCTGGGTTAGGAAAGATGGCCGGGCACATCGGACTGGGCAGGATCTGCAAGGCGCTCTGGTCACAGCACGGCAAAGGACAGGATCAGATCTGCCCTTCTTGGTTATGACGATATTTATTTTCAGCAGGCAAGCTGTAACAGCACAGCCTGGCTGTATTATGTTGATTCCCCTTAGGCTTGTGGGGTTCTGTTCTGGAATTTGAGGCCTCGCTGAAAATGGTTCAGCTATGCAGTGGGCCTTTTTTTCTTTGCCAAGTTTCTGGAGTCTGGAGCAAGGCAGAAGTAGAGTTCAGCAGCAGGGTGTTCCACCAGCATCGGGATAGTGAGTGAATCTGTCTGTCATTATGTGTGGTGAGCTGTCTCTATTTATGCTAATCATAAAGGGGTGTGTGGGCCGGTTTAGCCTAAGCTTGCCCCTTTAAAAGGTGATTGGGTCAGAGTCTACTCTCTGCCTTGATAGGAGTAGAGAAACAGAGTGTCATCTTTATGGTATGAGTTTATGAGGCTGAGAATCCAACCCTAGCCACTGGAACACAAAATCTACGTTTGGCAAAATACATATTTCCACATGTGCAACCTCTATAAAAATCACATATACAGATTACATATTTTACATAGTAGATATTCCTCAAAACCCCATAGCTGTGGGATCTTGTCTCCACCTTTCACAGAATGTTGCCCTTTTCACTAGGGACACAATGTTCAATTTTTAAGCAAATTTCTACAAGTGTGCGTGTTTAACATGGGAATAAGTGTATAAAGTTTCACAATTCTAGCGGAAATACATTTTGCGTAAAATCACCTCTCTTGCCATTGCTGTCCAGAACCTGTCACATAGTTCTGGCGCCTCTTCACCTGTGCATCCAGGAATTAAATTACTTTGTTATTTTTATATTTTTCACAATTTGAAATAGTAAGTTATCCATCTTTTTTAAAATATGTTCTTTGTCCTTCTTAAGCAACAAATGGTTGTTTGGCTCCACCCCTTGGTCTCTCGCTGAAAGCCCAGGAGCCATCCCTCATGTTTGTTCCGTGCAGAGGCCATTTACGACTGTCTTCACACTTCGAATTTCCTGCTCTGCAGCTTATCATTGTTCCTTTTGCCTCTGTAGACCAGGTTCTTGACTACCCTGTAATTAACTCTTCTCTGTGATTTCCTGTTCGGGGGAAAGACCTTCCTTCTGTGAGAAAAACCTGTTCTTCAAGTTCTGCAGCTTCAGCCAGGTTTAAATTAATTGTACAATTCTGTGGCCTTTTCCTTAGCACAAAACAAATTTGTTATATCAAATCACAGCTAGAATTCGCATTCAAGATTTTAAACCATGGGATCAAAACAATTAAAATATGAGTTACTATCAGTACAGACCTCTTAGATTGCAAACATTTGATTTTCAGTTTATACATGTTAAAGTTTAATCAGGCAGGCCACTGACAGCTGTCATCACAGCAGCCCACTGCTGCACAGAGATTTTTTTTTACAGATCCACAGACAGGCCACTTTTGCTGTGGAAATCTCTTTATGCTCTCAGCCTTTCAGGGCATTGTAAGTTCCCAATGATTTCTTAAACTAAGTGATTTGTAGCACCCAGCAAGAATTTTGAGTATTTGAAAGGTGTTCTGTACCGGCATTCTGGAGTTTCATCAGCTAAGAAAAATAAATTTAAAGCAATATTGGAGTTTCCTTTAACAAAGCCCTGCTTTTTCCTTCTGCACTTCACTTTCAATTGTTGTGGGGCCCAGTGACACATTTCAGTAGTGAACTCTGTTCCACCACTGACAACATGCGTGGCAGATTGGGCAGCCATCTTTTTCTGTGTTGAAAAGCGCAATTTTCAGGGGTTTTGGTGCGCACAAGGGTTTTGCGTCCATTTTGCTGTTTCTGGCCCGATCACAACAGAGTGATGCAGCATAGCTGAGCAAAAGTGGGTCAATACATCCCACACCACAAGGTTGATAAATGAGTACCAACTTTTGTAGGCTGATATTGTATGTAAATATATTCAATGTGAAGTGCTTTGGCGAAAGGGCTGTATAAATAACACATCATTATCTTAGTGAGATTTAAACACCACCGTTACTGCCATTTTGCCAGGCTATTCACCCTCCCTTTAGGATAATCTCCCCAAAAGTGAAATCCCAACAATTGCATTACTTTGGGAGAGTTCAGTTTGATAACTGGGTCAATGCTGACAGTCTATTCAGTGGTAGACTAGTCTATACTGTGCAACAAATGACCATTCCTAGTACTTTTGTCAGGGAATCCATCTTAAACATCGTGGCAACAACAATGGTTGGTCATGTCAAGTAAAGCTGCACTATAAAATGGCACAGACTACTGCCAACTAAACATTTTAAATCGGCCAAGTATGGTTGTCAGTGCTAGAGCAGATGTATTGTACTGGTGCCAGTCAATGGTGCGCACATGTTGCAGCCAGTGAAAAAAGAGCAATGTGCTTCTGTTGGTCAGTGCAAATATTGGAGCAAAATCACAACAGCACAAAATAGGCCAGGTGCATTGTGGTGCATGTGATCCTGTTGGCTGACATAAGTCAACAGAATTGTTTGTGTTAATAGAAATTATGTTCTAGGGCGTGATGTGGCATATCCCCTTTGTTTAATTTCTGGGCTATCAAGACAATTTGCCTCAGAAATTACATATATCCCGGAAATGTGCCAATATTGGGATGCTGCGTTTCTTGCCCCGAGTGTGGAATGGGAAAGGCTCTCAACGCGGTGCTCATCTCATCACAAGAGCACAGGTTGACCCCTACCACCTGCACTGCCCCCCTCATGCCTGAGCCACACTTGAAAGATGCAGCACTGCGACTCTAAAAATCTCTGCCCAGCCCCACCACTCCTTAGCTTTAAACCTTGTCACTCCTGTCATACCTGTTACATAGTGGGCCTGCTATGGGCATCAGGCAGGCCCCCAGGGTGCTATGGGGCATCCACGCTGTGCCAGGCTCAGTCAGTCCCTTGATGTTGGGGCAGTCAGCGAGGTGTAGGTAGCCGGGTGTCCAGGCTGTGCCACATAATGTCGACAGGGCAGGGATGTCCCTGTGTTGTTCACTTCCTCGGCAATGCTGCGCCAGGCAGGAGTGTCTCTTCACTGTGGTGTGACAGGAGGGCGTACAAGCACTCGTACTGAGCTGCAACCCTCTCTTTCTCGTAGCACCTCTTATGGGTGATGGGCTTGACCGGACACAGATGCCTGAGCACCTGTTCTCCCCCATATGTTTTTCTTGCACCACATGCAGCACTTTTCCGTTTTCACAGCTGGGAGGCCTGGCTAACCAGAGGGAGCAAAGGCAGCCTCCCTCCTCTTTTCTTGGCGGTGGATGCCACATCAGGCTCACCTCACCCTCTGTGGCCCCCGGGACATCCCGGGCGTGCGCCGAGGACAAACCGCAGGCAGGCAGACTGGGCTCTCACCTCCATAATGTGGCAGAGTCCCCCCTAGCCACTACTCTCTTCTTGGGGCACACGTCTTCTCACCGGCGGGCAGATGGTGTACATCCACCCCTTGGAACAAAAGGCAGCAACACACAACTTCTCCTTTAATTTCTGGGCTGCTACGGTTCTCTCTATCTGCTCCGATGACAGTCTTCAGTGCTAGATGGGCCGAGTATACTCTGAGTGCACTAGAGGCACAGGCGCATTTAGGCTGTCCCTTCTTTCTCCGGCGGGCTTCTACTTGTTGCTGGGGGATGTTTCACATGTGGCCACACAGTTGCCGTCACTTTCTTCTTCTGCGGCTGCTGCATTGTTTTTTCTTTCTCCCAGTGGAAGCCACAGGGGGCTGCAGGCTGACCCTTCCCTTGCCGCACGGACCACTCGTCAGAGAGGGCCGCAGACGGGGAGGGTCCACCAACCGGGTTCTGGATCCCCTCTATTCTTGCGGCTGATTCATGTTCTCCTCCTTCCATGGAGGTTGGGAGGGGTGGACACTACGGAGGATGGGCACTCCGCTCCACCATTCTTATCATTCTTGCAGCGGATGCTGCTTACCAGCCTGCACAGGCACCACTGCCTCTGAATACCAAGGGGTGGGCGCGTGCTGTCTCATTTCACTGCAGACCAGATTATATAGTTATTACTGCCCGGTCTTCCTCCCCACATTCTGGGGAAGTGGATGCCGCTCCTCCTGTCACACATACACCTCTCCATCAGTGGGGCACGGCTCCTTCCCTTACCACAGCGCATTGTGACTGCCGCACACCGCATTCTCTCTCACAGTGGGGGCCAGCTCCTTCCCTCCGTACAAAAATAAACGAGAAAGAAAACCCTGTGAACGAGCAGGGACAGGGGGTCCCCCAGGGTTCTGTCCTTGTCGCCATTATTGTGTAGGGGGCCTGCTATGGACATCCAGCAAGCCCTCAGGTTGCTATGGGGCATCAGGACCTGAGACGCCCAGTACCTCTGGGAATTGGGGCCTGCTATGGGCATCCAGCAGGCCCCAGGTTGCTATATGGCATCAGCACTATAGAGGGTCTTGGGTGGGGGCATGGCGAGCCATACCTATGACCATGCAGACCTCTACCACCGTACTGGCACGAGGGTCCCACAGCATCATGGTGCAGGCCCGTTCTCACACGATGTGGGACTGCAGGCCTAAATGAATGAGAGACGGACTCAGTCGTACCTCTTCAGGAGTCTGCAGCCGTTCGGGTGCACATGCCTGCAGATGATTCTTTTATTAGCTTGGGTCATGACACAGTCATGGCCCACATTAAAAGGGCAATACACTTGGGAAGGACGCATTCCCTTAAAAGGTCAACACACTTGGGAGGGTCACACACCACAATACCTGTGCCAGGTGCCTGGCCCTACCCTGCAGCAGACGCGCACAATTCTCACCAGGCTCCAACAGTCAGTTGTGGCACAACAGCGACCCTTCTCCCCTGGGCCACCACTCCGATTCTTTGGCTGACCTGTATCGGCAGAACTGGGTCTCCCTCCTTCAACATGCTGCTACACGTTCATTGGCATTCCAGCCAGTTCCCTGAAAGCACATAGGCAGATTGCCAACAATAAAGGATTTAAATAAAAAAAATAATATCTTTTTGGACCCAAATGTAAAAGATAGCTCTACTGCCAGAGAGCTAGGTCCATCAAGCTATTAAATTCCAGTTCAAAAGGCTATGGGCCTGATTCGCAGAACTTTTTCCAATTGGATTATTATAAAATGCTTCTGTGAATCAGACCCTATGTTTTTTTTTTTTTTTTTAAAGGGGGGGGTTCACTCGGCCTACAGTCGTTGCGGGGGACTGGCTAGGCTACCATTCAGCACCTAGCTGTTTGGACAGGAACACAATAGCCTTATAGAACCTACCCTCAGGCCATAACAAATGTTTTGGCCCTGTAAACCTCTATTAAACGCCTTTGCTGCACTCAGGCCTTTAACGCAGTGTTCCGTCCTCATAACTGCGGGCATGGCCCTCGTTCAAGGTCTATAAAGCTTAATTAAAATTCCCATAAATAATGAACAGGCCTAGAAATACGAACACCTGAGGTCAGGGAAAGCTGAAAAAGGTGATTCAAAATGCCCAGGACTCAAGTAATCGCAATGGCAGGTTCATCTTAAAAGAAGCAAGAAATCATGAACTTTCCTTCAAAAATAAAGAGAAGGTCCTAGTTAACAGTGCACACTGTGCCGCCACTGGGGACTGCAGTCCATTAATCCTGCTGCAATCATCACTGTTTATATGTAATTAGCCCGGCAATATAACACAGAGAAATAGCTTGGACAGACTATTTGAAGTGTAATATAAAGCAGGCCCTGAGTACCTCATTCATGCCAATTTCCTCTAATTTGAACGGATTGCCAATTTTTCAGGAAAATGTATACTGTGCACAGTACATGATATATAGAGCACAGAATTTGAACACAGGCGCTGAGAGGAGCAACAGAAGGTTACATTTCCCTGGACAAGCTAAACCCCACACAGTCTGCTGCAGCCCATGGACTTTCTGTTCAGTCTCCCATTTGGTCGACTCATTTCATCGCAGACCATTACTGCGAATACAAATTCCATCGCAGTGTTTGTCAACAAATGTCTCTGAAAATGTACATGGGTGTGTGTATGATGGGGAAGGGGAGTAGGGAGATGTGGTGGGTTGGTGGGGTAGGAAGGGAGACGGAGGGATCCCCCGAGTAGCAAAAAAGGGGGCAAATCCAGGTCGACCAAACTGCCACACCTCCAAGCTGCAATTGTACCCACAGTGCAAGGAATTATTCTGGGGGGAAATTGGTGGATAAAGGGTCACACCATTCTATGTAAAAATAAACACTACAAAAACATCTTCACTGTACATAATTATTAAATGCTTAAAATACATTAAAAAAAGAACAAAAAATAATTAGCACCCTTTAAAAAGCAACTCAAATTTAACATGACCCAGCTATACTCTGTACTATGAGATCCTGCCCGTCACACTTTGCCTCTATATTACTCCTTAACTTTCACGTTGTTAAATATACCCCTTCTGCTCTGTCTTGCCGCCGCTTTTTCTCGACTCGAGTACTTGCAACCATTGACACGCCCAAAAAAAAAAATACAACCGTTCCCACACAAATAGAATTGAAACCGACATTGGTGTGTAATGCTTCACGAGGCTGACTTTAGGAGTGTGGGGCGTGTGTCTCCAGTAGCATCACGTAGACCTGTACGGCCACCGTAGTGCTGCGGGCCCCACTGTTTATTATTTATTTATTTATTTATTTATTTATTTATTTATTTATTTATTTATTTGTTGCTAACGCGCCAACGGCCCTCAGGCATCAGGGTGCACACCAAGGCACCAGACAGAAGAGCCAGCACAGGACATCACGAGGAGTAAGTTCAGAGAGAAGGGATTCTATTCCAAGAGTAATGTTGTCAGGCCACAGATTCGTCCAGCAGGTACCACAGACTCCACTAATAGACGTTAGGATGTCCAAGGCCCACTCTTTGTGACACACAAAGATCAAGGCAGGAGAATATAGGTGACATTAATAGTGCATACTTTACAACCACCTAATGTCTACTGGGTGTGAGGATTGGACCCTTGGATCCGCATCATGTTAGTCCGGTTAGGTGCCTCAAGAACAGATGGACCTACACCGATTTGTTAACAATTTTATTCTATAGTTCCGACATGATGCTCCAGTGATGTGCATGGCGACCCACTGCCACTCAGTACCGCAACATCCTTATCTTGATTAGGCTGCCTGGCACTATAAGATGCAGTATGATCAGGATACAAAATCATGTGTGTCTCCATGCCGGCCTTTTAAACTGTGTTGGTGGCCTGTTCCCTGTTTGAATACTCTGAGGCATATGCCCACAGGGATGTCATCATTTCACCAAAATGCTAGGGGGAGCGGAAGTGACATCACACGACCGATGACCTCAGATGACATCACAGCAAGTGATGTTATTTGACCCGGCCACAAGTTACGTCATGTGAAGTATTGGCACACAATCCTTCACCCCTTGACAAAACAGAAAGTGGCATCATATAGCATTGTAACTCAGTACACTAAGAAAAAGAAAAATATGGTTATGATATCACTGTAATATGATATACATTTCAGACAGGCTTGGATCACCATATGTAACATTACTACCAGTGTGTACAGGCCCATATTACCAAATTACTGTGGATGTAAGCAGACGTCCAACACAACAACCTGGAATATTGTATATCACTCGAGCTAAACTGTAAGCAAACAAAGCATCTTGAAGAGGCCTGAACCAAAAGCGCAGACATCTAGTGCCTGCCAAGTGTCTGGCCACTGACTGGAAACAGCAACTGACCAACACAAGTCAACCAGAAAAACGATGGTCTTGTGGGTTGCCCAGAACTGTGCCAGATGTTATGAATGATTTGAAACCTTCCAGCCATCACTTTTCTGTTTTGCCTGTTTGGTAAGTAACCCACCTTTTGTTTTGTTAGATGGGAGATAGAGTGGAAGGATGTGTTGCAGATCACAGTAATTGTAGTTTGTTGTTTGTTTTTGTTGTTAATGTAAACAGCAGCAGCAGCCGCATCTCCATGACTTCACCCATCGAAAAGCCTGCTGGGCCTTCACACCGGGGCTACTGTTCACGAATGATGCCCAATGAGGCTGAAACATGTCTGGGGATGATTGTGGTCTAGTGAAGAAGGGGTGTGACCTAGCAGTTCGGGCTGGACTGCCCCTTTTGGTGCGGTACCAAGGCTGATTTGCATGTGGTCTTTGCCTCCTGAAGTGGCATGCCAGACTGAAAAACAATGGTCTGGAGGGTTGCCCAGAGCTGTGCCAATGCTTATGAATGATTTGAAACTTTCCAGCCATCACCTTCTTTCTGTTCTGCTTATTTGGTAAGCAACTCACATTTCTTTTTGTTGGAATGGAGACAGAGGGGTTGTGTTGGGGGATGTGTTGCAGGTCACAGTAATTGCAGGGGGTTTTATTTTAAAAAATTAAGCAACAGCTCCATGACATCACAACTAGAAAAGCCTGCTGGGCCTAGAGACCTAGGCTACTCCTCACTCATGATGCCTAAGAGTCTGGAACATGTCGGGGGATGTTTGGGGTCTTACGCCGAAGGGGTGTGACCTAGCAGTTCGGGCTGGACTCCCCCCTGTGGGGTGGAACCGAGCCTGATTTTCATATGGTCTTTCCCTCCTGTAGTGTCTTGGCAGGCTGACACAGTGCCCAGGCAGGATTGGTGGCAGAAGCCACTGGGGCTAACCTCTCTCATCACAGACCCAGTGGCCCACTGGATGTGCAAAGCAGACCATGAGAAACACTGATGAGATGTGTGTGTGTGCTGTGCTGTCACTGAGTACTGCAGGCTTCTCTTAGCCATTCCCAGCTAGCTAAACCCAGCCCTCATACCCTTCCTGTTGCTACAATACTGGGAATGAGCTGCACAGACAGCCCCGCCTCTGAACCCAACCATTCAGGCATTCGTCATCAATGGACTGCCGACCTATTAGTGATGACAGCTTCATAGTTTTTCCTGCAGCCCTGTTATTTATCCAGCTAACGAGATCGAGATTCCGGGTGAAAAAAAGGTGGCACATTTATCTGCTTTTACAACGGTCTTTTTCAGGTGCAACACATATGTCCTTTCTCAGCACTGCCTCTTTGTCAGTGGCCATGGGATAGAAAGAACAGGTCCAGGGGTAGTAGAGGTGGAGCGGGGGTAGCAGTTGCTACCCCTGGCAACCTTCAAATGACATGCATGACCATGTCAGGTTAACGTATTCCTTTGCGATCTGCCGCAAATCTGCTCTCCCACATTCTTCTCTGCTCAAAGACATGTGTAAGTGATGTGCTAGGGCAGGGATCTGCAGCCTGTGGCTTTCCAAATATGTTGGACTACAACACCCATGATCCCTCCCCATTGACTATTTTGGTTTGGCCTGATGAGAATTGTAGTCCAAAGCCAATGGAGTCCAAAATGTAGCGTTGGTTCTTTGGTGGGTGCCCACCACCTTTCCTGTTATGGGCACAGGATTGGCACTCTTTTTCTCTAGTGCTCACAATGAAGTGGGTATGTTTTATCTACCCCTCCTGCCTCTATGTGAAAGATATGCATTGCTGCGGGAAGTGTTCTTACGTCTACGTCTCTCTGCATGGGACATGATCAATGCATTGTGGATGGAGTAGAAAACAATGCACTTCCACCAAGTATTTACAATTATTATACTGGGACTTTAATATATCCAGCTATTTTTTTAGTACAAGTTTATTTGTTGATGTCTTCATTTACAATAGAAATAGGGATCACAAGTAAATCATGTTCAGAGTACCTCAAACAGCATCCATGACATCCCACATATAGAGGGGTTAAAGTGTACTTGACCATGCTGACAGTATGTTTGCTGACACAACCATCAGAATCAGGAAGCAGGCAGGCAATCCACAAACAGTAAGGGAAGATTGTGTTGGGCAGGTGTGGGGGAGGGGAATTAAGGAAAGACGCTGGGGAGGCTGATCGATTTGGGGAATTCACCATACATGGCATCAGGACATCTGTATCTCCAAAGAGGTTACACACATATGCAGAGCTTCATTGGTAAAAAAAAGATAAGTGCAAGGGTCCAAATGTTTTCTAGAACTCCCATGAACGTGAACAGTCCCAGAGTAATGGGGTGTCAGTGATAATGCATGTGTGAGTTTCTCCCCCCCCCAGTTCCTACCTGTTTTCCACCTGTTGCTGCTCTAAAACGGTGGTAACGGGGTACCTCAGAACACACCAGTAAACAGGAACATACATGTACTGGGTATGTTCATTAGCCTGTTTGCACAGAACTATAATGGAACAGTGGTGTAACACACAACAGACTCACAGGAATCCGTAATCATTTCTCTGCGATTTTTGGAATAGCTGAAATCAGAGAGGGTCTGATGTATGCCTTTCTCCAATAGTAATTGGATCTTTGAGGCTAAGCGTTTCTGAACCATCACAAAGAATGCAAATGTTATCAGAAATCTTGCCTTCTCTCCACTTCCCCCCTATTCCTCCTTCCGTTCCTCCTTGAAAGCACTCCTTCTCCACTCCCCTCCCTGACACCTTTTCTCTCTCCTTCGAATACCTTCTTCATCGTCCCTCCATCTTCCCTGTCTCGCCATGATTTCCATCCTCCCTCCTAACTCCCACCACTCCCTACGCTTTCTCCCTTTTTTCCGTCCCCTCCCCTCCATTCTTCTTCCTCCTCAAATGCAAATTGTTTCACATGCTGTTTTTTCTGGTGTGTCTCATATATACTGTTAGTGCTTCTATGTTACAACGTTTAATGTTCCCGTGTTGTTAAACTGTAAAGCGCTTTGAATTAAAGTGCTATATAAACAACAATAAAATACAAATACAATAAAGGAATGCAGGAATGCAGTTTAGATTACAAAATGGCGGAAAGTGATAGGGGACAGTCAATGCAGCCTTTCTCCTTCAAAAATTATGCTTTTCTGAATTAACCATGAAAGTCCAGTTTGAAGGGCTATACAGGGCTATTTTACCGAGGGACCCTGGGCTTTGTGAATAGACCTTTTATCAGGCCCGGGTCTGTTACCACCTCTTACAATCCTTTCAATTGGGCATTGTTGCTATTAGAGCCATTGTTTCCCATAAACTCACAGGCCATCATGAGCACCAATAGAACCACAAATATTTAAAAAAAGAAAAAAAAAACGTGTGCTGCTTTCAGAGGCACAGAGGCCGGGGCTGTGCGTGGAGTCACTCTTCCATTTCCACGGCAGAGCAATGCGGACAGCGAGCCTTGGCAAGCTGTACCGGCTGCTACAGCGAAGAAGAGAAGTGTCCTTTGTCAAGGCATGGCAATTGGGCGATGCAGGGTGGGAGAGTGGGGGCGTTCGGTTGGGGGAGAGTGTCAGTGTGTGAGAGTGACTGGGACTCAGGGCAAGTGTGAGCAGCAGACGCTCGCTCAGATCCCAGACTTGCATTGGTCGATCCAGCTTGGCTTAGGAGCAAACTGGAGGCTTGCTGCCAGGGTTGTCGCTAGGTCTGGAAAAGATCCGGGGCTACACTAATGTCGGGACTGTCAGGACTCGGGGCTAGCTATAGCCTTCTGGTTGTAGCCCCTGAGCTTCCATCCGGGCTACAACCAAAAGACCCAGGGCTATAGCCCCCCACCCCCGAGGAACGCCCCTGCTTGCTGCACTCACTCAGGGTTCTGCTAAACTAATGATGCATTGATATGACCTATCCATAGAAGCACGAAACAAGCACCAGTCAGCTGGTTAATAATAGCATATCCCAGTACTCACAGTAGTTAGTTTAGCCTCTCATAACACACCCTGCCAAGCTCAACTCTTCTAGGCCAGCAGATCCGACCCCCAGAGGATTTGCAGTGATCACTAAACAGGCCCATCCATCCTAAAGACATTTACAAAATGAAACCAAATGACATTGTTTATTTCCTTAAAGAGGAGAGCCTCGGGGTTACACTTCCTGTCACAAATGCAGGCCCTTGCAACAGAGGCCTGGAAAGCATTACACGATGACAAAGAAAGACAAATGAAGTCCTTGAATTTGTATTTACCTAAGGGCGCTCATTAGTGGAACACGTTGGGCAAATTAGGACTTTCAATTTGCAGAGTGTGCACAGGACGGAGAAAAGGGAAAACCTCCGGGTCCATTATAGGCCAAGGTGACATGCAGCAGAGAAAAAATACACAGACATCCGCGGCATTCCTTTTTAAAATTCCACCGCACTCCTCCATTTCAAAGTTCAGAGTTTGAGAGATACTATCCCCTGCTTGTCAACACTCTTCAGGTGCTTCAGAGACACTTCATTAAACATATGTGTGCTGAAAGTCGGAGGACTGCCAAATAGTGTCTCTCACCCGTGCTGTCAAAAGTTAAAGCAAACACACAGTGATAAAAAAGGGTGCCCTCTCGATACCCCCTTGTGCTCAAGTGCAACGAGCAGCGGTTTTCCCCACACTGCATTTTTCCTCGCTCTGAGAGATCTGGGGGACCATAGAGTCCATAACACCAACTTTTCTAATGAGCAAAAACAAACAAAAATGCATGTTTGCATAATCTTATCCGTAAAAACACCCGCATCATCTGCGAACAAAGGACCCTCGTGAAACAAAGCCAGCATCCCTCACCAAACAATGTCCGAAAAACAAAGCAGTCCTAAAACTTAGGAAGATTTACGAAATGAAATCAGTTGTTTAAAGCAATCTCCATAGACAAACTAACACATGTGCTCCGATGACAAGGTTGTACACATCTAACAAAAGAAGAAACACAATCACCTTTTTAAAGGCCAGATGTTTTGGACTTGTTGTCCTGTTTGCCTCCAAAGAGTTATAAATGCCCAATACATACCAGTGTGTGCTGGCCTATCTGACAGGGATGTCCATTGCCAGGTTTCGAGGGCCGGAATCCTGACAGGTTTTTAAGATAGCCCTCATTAATATTCATGAGGACAAATTAGCTTTGATTTAGATTCATTGCATGTAAATTTACCTCAGGGATATTAAGGAGGGGTATCCTGAAAACCCGGCATGGATCCACATCTGCATTTTCAACTTGCACTTCCCCACTCACTTGCTCTTCCTGGAAGTGTACTGTGGCGTGCTCTGGAGGCAAGACTGTCATTTCCTGAGGAATTCCAGGGTAGAATTTGTAGCATGGATTGCCCTTGAAGGTAGGACCAGAGTGAATTGCAAATTATTATTTCTACGGGCCTCATCCGGTGTAGGGCAGAGTGGTAAAATGCGGCGGTAGCTGTATTACTGTTGCATTTACCGCTCCACCCAATCTCGAGTTGTCGTGCTGGGTGGAAAGTAGGAGTTTTACCTCCAGCTTTTTGCCGGTTTTCAGCGCTATAAGCACAGCACAAAGGAGCTAAAGGGGATTTACCTCCTCACTGCAACTCCGGATCCGTTGCAAATTGCGCAGGACTAAGTTGCAGTAACGCTAACAGCGATGGGTGGTATCCCGGTGCAACTAGTACTGGATACCACCCAACTTAATATGAGGTCATATGTACCCACCAGCAGGTTTTGTGTAGAACTTTGAACTCTTAGTTAATCAGATGTACATTGTTCAATTGTTTCGAACAGCAGAAGTGGTTTGTAGATACACTCCAGGCCTTAGTAGATACCATGTTCTGTTACAAGCCATGCATTTCTTTATTGATAAGACTCGTTCACTCCAGAGTCCCAGTTCTGCAGTATTTCCAGGGCTCAAGTAGAGGGTACACGCAGGTGGACGCAATCCATCCACTTTTTTCAGAGGCTGGACTCATTCCCCCCAGCTAAAATGAGAAACATTCCATGTCCTCTTTGAATTTATTACCTAAAGTCGACGGTACTGCACGTTCCAGGGAAAACATTTCTATTGGTTCTTAGAGTGTAAAACGTGCACACCTTTTAACGTTTTCAAAAACAGTATTAGAAGCAAATATTTTCCCTCTTGGTTTTGTCTGTGTGTTGATTTTATGAGAGGCAAATGCTATTCGTCCTGTGCAATTTGGGTGGTTATGCAAAGCCAATTGAATGAAATGTGCATACTTGACCTTGATATGCTAATTTCCTGTGACATCACATCCCATTGCGTTTGCTGATGAGTCCCCCCACTTTAATTTTTAGGACTTGACACCTGATTCATTCAGTCTCAGGGTACGAGCTTCAGCCAATGGTAGTTTGGTGGTCCAGATGTTTGGTGGCCCAGATGTTAGTCAGATCATCGACTGCCCCGTTTATGTCCCTTGCAATGGAGAACACGGAAAGATCATGGCCAACGTGTCAATTGCACCACTCGCTCACATCCCTCGTCGCGCTTCCTTACATCTGTAGCACTCCAGCCTCTTGGACTTTGAGTTTGGCGCTGGTCACTCAGTGCACCCCTTCCTGCAGCTGGACCTTGCTACTCCACTGCACGTTTCACGCGAATTCTGGGCATAACTTTCCTAATCCCCCGGGCGTTGAATGGACGGAGCTGTTGTCCTGAGAGAGCCGCAACATCTCCCAGAAGCCACCAAGGAGAACACTTGAGACGCGCGTAGAAGACTCCGCCGTTCGCACGCGGCGCTACGTGGCCTTATATTTCACAGTGATGTGAATTTTTGTGGAAACGCGAGACACCTTGAAAAGAGGCTTTTCTGATTGCATCTCCAGCAGGATATGTCTTCATTATGAAAGAGTCATTTTTACAGGTAAGCGAAACGTCCAGAGCTGGTTCTTAGGCCCACGAACATGGCTCCGGTCCACATTCCTAATCATTGGAAGTATTTCTGACCTGGTGCTATGAAATATTTATCTACTACTAAATCACTGGCGCTTTTGAAGTGCGTTATGAATGAAAGATTTTAAAGTGGCGGCCCTGTTTGCAAATGTTTTCTCAATCCAGCATATGCGAGTGGTAGCGGACCCAAAAAAAGCACTGAGACACGGTGGAACTTGTTTTTTAGACTTCTATTGCGTGGTTGCAGTGGAAAAACGAACATTCTGAATTCATACATGTGCCGTGAACGCAGCCCGTACAACTATCACACACACTCATACCTATATATTTAAATTTTTAGTGATGTGTTCCATGTTTAGTCCTGGTTTTAACCCGTTAACTGCTATGATGTGATATTTATAACGTGCTTAATACCCGAGGTTTCTAAGCGCGGACAACAGGACCTGTGTTGCTCCATGTCGTCTTGCTTCCAAGGTGAGCACGTTGCCCCTGAGCTATCCGCGGCAGGTATCCATTGGCATGCAAATACAACGAATACCAACCTATAATCGCCAGGGTGACATCAGCTCTGGCAGCTTTACAACTTCTGGGAATTATGTTAATATCAAGCAAATGAAACCTCTGAACACAATAGCAGATGTCATCTCAATCCATACACAAATTCATAACACACCATTTGTACAAAAAGTAAAAGATGTGTTAAATTGCATTAAAAGTAACCTGAATAAAGGTCAAAGAATACTATATTTATATAAAATATAAATGTAAATAGTATCATCTGTAATACCTTATAACATCTCATGACGAAGCCCTGCTGATTACTATGTTATTAACATCCTTTTGAATTGCTGCATTGTCAGTTATATGAACCCGTTCCAAAATGGCTGACTGCATTAGTAACAGCCAGTAAATCACGTTTTCACTGTTTGTCACCTGACTTTCTTGTGTTTAAATTTGTGCTCCAACTATTGGGAGGAGTTACTGTGAGCAAGCCAGAGGAGTGTGGCGAAACGCGTCAGCTAGCCTCTTTTATCTTGGGAAGCCTTTCCTTTTTTAAAGAAACTGCTACTATTAAATAAAATCTTTTTGTACGTTGGTACACAATTGCTAAGTGCAGTTTCTTTTGAATTATGAAGTTTCCGAAGTTTTCACTGGCGGCAATTGGAGCTCCGGTTTGGTACCACTGCAGCAGATGGGAGTGCAGCCCCACACAAGAAAGGCTTCACCGCCTTATTTTTGAAACATAAACTCACGCTGAGGACATTGCAGAGCGGAGTATCACTGGCGAGAATCTCTCTTTTTACGCGCTCAGAAGCGTTTTGGATGTCCAAATAAGCATAAAATGCTTCCTGGTAGCAGCGAGGAACGGACACACTAAGGATTTCCTTTCTTGTCTTACCCACAACACACATCGAATTTGGAGCCTGCTGTCCGAGTAAGTGGAGACTGACAGCGTCGGAGGACGTGGCGGGAAAACACTGCGGGGGTAAGCGTTTCCATTTTTTCTGTGTGCTAGATAAGCAGACGGCTTGGGTAAGAAACGGTGTGCCTTCCCTATCACCTCACCTCACTGCACAGATATTTTCTCTGTGCTCCTACGTGACCTCCACACGCATGCGCGTGTGTCTGCTGGATTTACCACCACACACAGAGCTCTGTGTGCTTTGGAACTGAGACACTATATTAAAATAACTTATGGCTTCCCAAGAAAACATAGAGGCTGCAAGAAGAGAACAGGCAGCATGCCTCTTCAATGAAACCCTGTCATCTACCAAAGAAAAGGAGATAAGAGGAACAGAGAAGATAAAGGAAAATAATGAAATTACCATGCTAAAAGACCTGGAAAAACTATGTAAGAAAGAAACAAGCAAATGGTGGGAAGAACACTCCCTACAGAATTACCTAGATGTGGGGAGGATCCCACGTGGCTTAAGAATCCTCACAATACCATCCCTTGAGGAACAAGATCCTACTTTGTTGAGAGAATGGGGAGATGCTTCGGACCAATGTTCTTACACTTTTCTATGCATTCTGGTGAAATATGCTGGAAGCGATCGTACCAAAATCCTTGAAAAAATAGGAGAACTGGAAGAAAAATTAAAGAACTTCAAGGAGAGTGAAGAAGGTAAAAAACTCAAAATGAACATCAACAATGGTCTTAAGTCATATGAAGAAGACATCAAGTTGAGGAAACAACGGACGTTCTTACGAGACAAAGGCGATTACGAACAGGGTCCAGTGTACACATTTGCACGCTGCTTTGATCATATGAGACAGAAAGCAAAGGAAACAGTGGCTCCATCAGCGTCAGAAAATGAAGCGAACCAGGAATCAGCAGCCGAAAATTACGAATCAGACATCACGGAAAATGAAGATGAAGAACCGACAGTGCGCCTCAATTTTTTAGAGGAGATGTGGCTGTTATGCCAAGACGGTCGCTCAAACAACAAAAAGACCAGAGGATCCGCAGCCGCAACAAAAGGACGAGGAAAAGGAGCACGAAAACCACGAGGAGGGGGCAGAGGGGCAACAAGCTCAAACAGCAACCCTGTGCCAAGATCATTGCGCTCTGGCAAATGAATGAAAACATTAAGCAAAGCCTCAAGAAGTAACAAATTGTTAACTTATCCGATCATGTCTTGACCCTGGAAGAAAACAAAGTTTTGAAGCTGGGTCTAAACTTTTGTCCACTGGCTGGCTATGATTACGTGCAGACAAGATTGGATCTGGACAACTTTGTACGCAAACTACGTTTGAAAAAGTTCTTTGCAACCAACATACACAAAAAGAAACCTAAAATTACGCTGAAAGGTCAGACTGGCCCTCATTACGACCCTGGCGGAGAGGGTTTACGCCAGCGTAAATCATGGCGTACCCTTCCGCCTTACTACGAGTTCCCGTAGCGCCATGGAGCCTTTTTCCGCCTGCTTTTTCCGGGCGGATAAATCCATGGCGCTACGGGACCTTGATGTTAATTACGCCACCGTAATTTACGGTGGCGTATTTAACGCCTTCCCCACTCCCATTATACCCTATGGGGCAAAAATGGGAATGGGGAAGGGCAAAATGGGGATTGGGGATTTACCGCCCCGCCAAGGTCGGAATGGGGCGGTAAGTCCGCCAACCCCCATGGCGGTGTTGGCAGCTTTGCGCCATGGTCCATGGTGTAAATTGCACCATGGATCTCCGCCAGGGTCGTAATGAGGGCCACTGTCATCATCATAGCTGACATGAACACTCTCACTACCCTAGCCACTTTACAACACGAAAATGACCTGGTTTTGGATGAAGTATCCACAATCTCAGAGACTAATAGTTTAGAAGCATTAGGAATCTGTACAGATTGGCCATCCAAAAGTAAACTTAAATGTAAATCAAGATTTAATCCATTGAGTGCTCAAAATATTAACATCAAAGCATTTTCCAATGTCGTGATTGATGACCTGAAACAAGAAAGAAGAAAAAACAAAAAATATACAAGAAGTAATCTCTCTTGGAAACAACAAAAGGCTCTATCTGACACTTGTAAAATGGATAAGTACATAGTGAAACCAGCAGATAAGGGTTGCTATATTGTTTTAATGAACAAAAACGATTACGTAAAAGAAGCATAGAGGCAGCTTAATAACATTAAATGCTATGAAAGACTGGCAAAAAAACCCATCGAAGAAATGGAAAACAAAGTTTGGGATTTTCTAATTAAATGGCAAAATGGGGGTATACTGGAGGAAGAAATGGTCACATTTTGTTTCACCAAACATTCAGTCAATCTGACTATATACTTCCTCCCAAAGGTACACAAGTACCCCACTAGACCCCCAGGTAGACCCATAGTGACACTATGTGGCTCACTTCTTGAAAATATGTCCAGGTTTGTGGATTAAGTCCTTTGCACCTTTGTCTCCACGCTACCCTCTTATATTAGAGACACCACAGACTTTTTATGCAAAATTGATGAATTACCCTGGGAACCAACATATTTGTTGGCTACCATGGATGTGGTGTCTCTTTACACCTCAATACAACATGAGGATGGCATACAGGCTTCGGAACCTTTTCTGAAAACCAGATCCCTCAACTATTTCGAACATACCACCATGATTCTTGAAATGTTAAGACTTTGCTTGGAAAATAATTTCTTTCTCTTTAACAATGAGCTTTTCCGCCAAACCCAGGGCACCGCCATGGGGGCAACATTTGCCCCTGCTTACACCAATCTTATGAAGGGTAACTGGTAAAAATCAGTGGTTTGGACGGAAACTAATGAAATTTTCACTGATAAAATCATATAATGGCAATGCTATATCGACAATGTATTTATCATTTGGAATGAAACAGCACAATCATGGCAAGAATTTGTAAAATTTCTTAACATCAATAATCTAAATCTACAATTCACTGAACAACATAGTGTACATGATATTGTTTTTCTTGACGTAAAAGTTAAAATTGCGGAACATAAATTGGGGTGTGAACTACACAGAAAAATCACAGGCGCAAATGTTCCACTACATGCAAACAGTGCTCACCCGAAAAGTCTCTTGTGGTCCATTCCATATGGCAAATTTATTCACAAAAGAAGAAACTGCAGTCACATTGCTGACTTTGCTATAGCGTGCCAAGTCACAGCTCAAAACTTTTTAAACCAAAGATACCCGAACAAAAATCATGGAGAGATCATATCTTAAAGTCCGGGATATGAAAAGATAGGACTTGTTGATGACATCTAAATCTGCACCTGAGGACAACACAGAAGAAAGTACCATCAGACTGATTCTCACTTTCGGAAGCCATTCTCCGACGATACGGAACATTATCAATAAATATTGGAAAGTTCTGAAGGTGGATAATGACTTAGGCAAAGTACTACATGAACGTCCGGATAAAACTTTCCGTAAAAGTACTTCTATCAGGGATCTGGTAGTACAAAGTTATATGGTCTCAGACAACATCAAAAAGGGCAGTAATTGGTTCTCAGGGGGCAGTGATGGATTTTTTAAAGTTTTGTAAATGTAAAGTTTGTAAATATGCTTTTAATTGTAACAGCTACACTCACCCCATTCTTAAAACGCCCATGCAAATGAAGGGTAAAATCAGCTCTGAGTCTGAACTAGTTGTGTATGTCCTCACATGCCCATGCCTTAAATGGTATGCGGGCAGTACAAAATGTAAACTGAAGGTTCGGATTTTACAACACATTAGAGCTATCACCAACAAGGACCATGCACATCCCATGGCTAAACAGGTTTCTGAGTTCCACGATGGTAATCCTAAGACTCTTACCTTTTTTGGTATCTATAAGGTTGACATCGGCTCACGAGGAGGTGACAGTGAAAAACAATTGAGACAGGAAGAGACTAAATATATAATTGATTTTGAAAGCAAACATCCGAATGGACATAACATAAACGAGGAATTATATACGTTCTTGGGTGTCCAGATTATTGTGTCCTTCCTGTTTGTGATGGTATCCCGCACTTCTTGGTTTTCTCTTGGTATCCCAGGTGTAGCTCTGGCAGATGACTCATAGGGATATCTATTCTCTGACTATCTAATTGATTTCTTCTGTAATTCATTCAATTATTTGTCTTCTATCTTTCTTTTCCCTTTTGACAATTCTCCTAACAGGGTTTCTGATTTTATTATATTCCCTCTTTTTCTCTTACACACACTTCTTTTTTTCTTTATCCATTTAGGACTTACATTGATATTGGAATTTGAAGTTCATGGTCTGATGTTTTACTTTCTAATTTAGAAAGCATATTATGACAAATAGTGACTATTATGTAGGCTTTGCCAACAATTTTTTTAGAACCTGATTACAAATATGTTACATATGTTTACTATAATTGATTAAGGCACTAGCACTTTAGTATTGTATGTCATCAGCATATGAGTAACTTGAACAAACTTCTTCTTCTTTACATGCACTATGCAGTGACACTTTGCATGAGCACTTGCACTCATGCAGTTTAAAGATTAAATTGTTGTCGAAATTTTAGTTATATTGAGGATCCACTACGGTTGTAAATAGTATTATCTCAAATACCTTATAACATCTCATGACGAAGCCCTGCAGATTACTATGTTATTAACATCCTTTTGAATTGCTGCATTGTCAGTTATATGAACCCGTTCCAAAATGGCTGACTGCATTAGTAACAGCCAGTAAGTCACCTTTTAACTGTTTGTCACCTGACTTTCGTGTGTTTAAATTTGGGCTCCAACTATTTGGAGGAGTTACTGTGAGCAAGCCACAGGAGTGTGGCGAAACGCATCAGCTAGCCTCTTTTATCTTGGGAAGCCTTTCCTTTTTTAAAGAAACTGCTACTATTAAATAAAATCTTTTTGTACTTTGATACGGAATTGCGCAGTGCAGTTTATTTTGAATTTTGAAGTCTCCGAAGTTTTCACTGGCAGCAATTGGAGCCGCGGTTTGGTACCACTACAGCAGATGGGAGTGCAGCTCCACACAAGAAAGGCTTCACCGCCTTATTTTTGAAACATATATATATGTATATTTATATATGTTCTCAAAGTTCTTTTTGACCCACCCGACATCTTTCAATCTCTTGATTATTTGTTGGATCGGTATCTGGCCATTGCATCAAATGAAATAGCATTGAATGCAATACCAGAGAAAAAAAGCATCGAGAAAAAAAAGCATTGAAATGCATTGTTTTTAATGTAAAGGGTTTAGTTTAATTAAAATGTGTTTTAAAGGTTAAAAAAGGGTGGTTGGAGGGGGAACCCCCATTAAAAAAAAACATGAAAAAAAATGCATTTGATGTTTTTTATCAATGCTTTTTTTCTCTGGTATGGCATTCGATGCCATTGGATTCGACGCAATGACTATAAACCGTGGGATCTTCGTCAGTGGCAAAGTAATGAGTAGTGATGTGTGACAACCCATTACCCAAGCAATGACAACAAAAAAAAAAACAGAATAAAAAAGATAAGAAAATCTGAAGACACAGAGAATGTCAGCATATATATGGCAAGGCGCCATGTTGAGGCCTTGCAAAGGGGCTAGGTTTTGTGCTTTCTTGGGACTGAATGATGCCCCATGGTGCCACTCAAGCTGGATGCCTAGTAATACCGTATTGTATTACCAGAAAGAGTATGTGAGGCAAGAAATTGAATTTATGTTCAGACTGGAAGGACCTGGGGCCAAACCCCTGCTCTGGCATCAGGTAAGCATGTGCCGGCGTGTGTATTCTTTCTCTGTCCCCAAAGGCCATCCCTGCCATTACCAGCCAATACCAACAACATCATCCCTCCTCTAAGGTATGGACTCTGCAATGCAACAACCTCACCTACAGCAGCAGCAAGCCCATCTTCACCTCATCACCATCCACAACTCAAAGTTGATGCTCGCCAATGTCCGCTAAACTATCACCTGTGCAGCAGACATCGCTGACCTCATCATCACACACAACATTGATGCCATCTTCACCACTGAGGCCTGGCACACACCCACCTCCAGACACATCCTAAACGTCCTTGGCCCCCGATGGATACAGCATCCAACAAAGAGAACCGCCGAACAAGACAGGTGTAGGTCTCGCCGTCATCCACAAGACCTCATGACCATTCACCAGACTTGATACTACCCCAACAGTTCTCTAACTCAAGGAGCCTTCCCATCTACCCTAAATAGCGGTCCGGCTCAGAAGGTGACTTGAGGATCTAGGAGCTTGGATGAGAACTAATTGGTTGAAACTTAATGGCTGTAAAACTAAGGTATTGGTCATTGGGACCACCTCCCCCCTCCAATTCTGGACTAAGGAGTTCTGACCCACTTCTCTTGGCCCTTTTCCTCTGCCTACCTCGTCGGTTAAGAATTTGGGTGTAAAAATCTCTGCATCCCTTGCCATGGACGAACAGGTGGCAGTAGTGTGTAAGACTAGCCACTTTAAGCTTTGGATCCTGCAGAAGGTTCTTCCCTTTATCCCTGCAGAGAGCGAGGCTCCGGTGGTGGCAGCATTGGTCCTGAGTGGACTTGACTATTGCAACTCTCTTTATTTGGCCCAACCCCACTATTTGATTAAACAGCTTCAGTTACTCCAAATAGCGCAGCCAGATTGATTCTTCAACCCCTCTTTTGGAGTCCATATGTCTCCCTTGTTAAGGTGGCACCACTGGTTTCTTGTTGAAAACCGTGTTCTCTTTAAGGCCATGTGCATTGTTAATCGCACCTTTTATGGCCTGGGGGCGGATTATCTGCAGGAGAAATGTGTGCCATATTGTTAAGTGACTTCAATTCAGCACTCCAACTAAGTCAATGCCTAGTCTTGGATGCCCAAGAGAAGCCCTTATTTATATATTTTTATGACAAGTTCATAGATCTGGATGATAAACCCTTGTATAACGCCCCTCTCTTTGAATCCCCCTGACCTCACTGAGCCGAGAAGTAGGTTTGGTTTGCAAATACTTTTAAGAATAAATTAATATTTGATAGCACACTTAGGAATATGACAGTGATCAACAATGGATAATATTACACTAGCACACTTTTTTAATTACTTAGGAGTTGGTATAGAGAGGATAAGGGAGCTGAGAATGCTTTTATGGTTTCAAGGAAATGCAATGATGGAAAGGAATGCAGCACAGAAATAACTGAGATGGTTTCCACAAGAGATAATATGATCACTTTTTCTTTTGACAATTCACTCCCCCCCATGCAATATAAGGAGATGGAAGGAGAGCACACAATTTTCAGGAATGCAATCAAATGCAATACCAATTCAGTTCCCCCCTAGCAATCTTAGAGCAACAGGGATGATTTTAAAACACAGGCAAAGATACTTTTAAATGTGATTTGCAAAGAAGTGAACATATGCTAAAAATGATTTTAATTCCTTATAGGAGATTCAGGGTAGGTGACAGCTACTTTGAATTAGTTCAGGTCAACACTAGCAATTAATCAGGAATGATTATCAGATTGAAAATGAATTTCAGCAGTTGCAAACAAAGGACAGCGATTTTTGACAGGTGGAGAAATTGAGTCAAATTGCAATTCGCGGCACTTTTTCTGAGTGCGTCGATCGCGATTACGGAAAAACTATAAGGAGTAAAAAGTCGGTTTTGGGCTTGAAAGCTTAGTTTCTTAGCTTTAAAATTAAAGTTAAATCTCACTCCTAGTAGGTATGGTTCAAAAGATACGGACGATTTAGTGGAGGTAGATTCTCAGAAATAAAGTAAGATTCAAACGAAAAATGACACTTTCATAGGTTTGAAATCACAGAATGGATACACGATTTCTATGCAGTTCTACATAGGTTGAAATGGATGGGATGCGATTATTTTAGACTAAGAGATTGGTTCTGCGCAGTTCTGGCTGGATACTCACACTTTAAATTTGAAATAGGCCGTCAAGATCTGGTCAACCGGTTTAGACTGGATATCTGGTGGGTGATTCTGAAGTCACAGCTATCTGGGTCAGCTCTGCTCTGCTGGTCTGGATCCCTGGTTCTGGCAAAAGTTCTTGGCACTGCACTGCTTTCTGGGTCTGGTTCTGGATAGCACTCTGCTTTCTGGGTCTGGTTCTGGATACAGTTCTAGCAGAAGCGAACAGCACAGCACAGCTGTTGAGAGTCAGGATGCTAAAGATTTTGAGGCCTGCTGAAAATTGATTCAGCTTGTGGTTTAGGCCCCTCTGCTTTAATTCTGGAATCTGAGTCTTCTGGCAAAGCGCTTCGCAAGAAATCAGTTTGAAGTGGAAAGTGAATGTCTCTACCTGGGTCTCAGTGGCTCTTTTTATGTCTTTTGAAAGTGGGTGGGTAGGCTGACTTTCTATGCCCAACCGTCTGAGGATCCTGATAGGCTATAGGATTCTCTGTCGCCTGACTGGGGAACTGAGTCATCCCGTGTCATGAGACATCATTTTTATGGCATACAGAAAGAACACTCCCCTTGTCACTTTGCACACAAATCTATTTTTGACTTAAATGCATATTTATCTATGTACAATTTTTCTAATATTATATGTCCAGTTAACATATTTTCTGTAGCGCCAAACCATCCAATCCCTGTCTTTGTAAGATGTTGTGTTCACTTCTGACAGAATTCTGCCCTTTTCATCCAGAACACAATCTCTAAACTTTTCCAGAATGTACACAAATGTGCGCAAGGAATATGGGCATCAGATGATGAAGTGTCAGATTTTTAACATACAGACATTTGGAGTAATACCCTATTTTCCGCTACTACCCCCCAGAACATACCACAGAGTCCTAACACCTCTTAAAACGTGCACAGAAAAATCACAGGAATAATGATATTATTGATATTATTTTGCCAATTTTGTACTATAAATTATCCATCTTTCTAAAATTATGCTCTGGTCCAAATGGGTGTTAATAAGTCACCAAAGCACATGGGGAATTTCTGGTTTGTCCACTTCCTCCAAGCTCAGCTGGCTCAAAGAGGCAGTGCCCCTCCCATTTCCTTCCAAGAGGAAGCCATTTATAACCCCCTGATTTAGCAATTTCTTGGAGCAAAGGGAAGTTCATTGTTCTGTTTCCTGCAGTCCCAGGTACCCCTACCCTGATTCAATCAGAGAGGTGTAATCTCCTTTTGGTGGGGAAGCAGAAAGCAGGCCAGGCCTGTGAATGCAGTTGCTGGGCAAGTTTCAACTCCTGTCGGGGGTAATTGCCGGGCAGAATTCAATCTCCTTAAGCCAGGCTTCAGCCAAAGGTCACTTTTGTTCCTATTTTTCTTCATTCAAATCAAACTTACAATTTTGACACATGCAGCTAGAACACTGATTCTAAGTTCAAAACCATGACATTTAAGCAGTTGCAACCTATGTGACACACAAAAGTAGGTCACTCATTTATTTTAAACATTTCGATTTTAGTGGCTTTAATCCCATATCACTTAAGCTGCTGACATCCACAGCTCAGCCAGTTTTGTTATGAACATTATTTTAGGCTCTTCATCTTTCCAGATATGGTATGCACACAAGACTTCATTCTACCAGACGTCTGCTCGTGTTCAGTAAGATTTTTGAATATCTTGCAATGTTTGAAATAGGCATTTTGAGCTTGCATTTCAGAGAAACAAAGGTGATTTCAAAGCGCTTTTTGAGCTAACAGGCATTGCTGTTTTTCCTTTGTTACCACGTTTCACTCATGGCGCTTCTGGCCCATCACGCTCGCACTTTTGGGTGGCAGGTCAGGGGACCATTTTGGTGTGCA
The DNA here is from genome assembly GCF_040938575.1 of Ambystoma mexicanum. Taxonomy (NCBI): domain Eukaryota; kingdom Metazoa; phylum Chordata; class Amphibia; order Caudata; family Ambystomatidae; genus Ambystoma; species Ambystoma mexicanum. The sequence continues at coordinate 577,333,741 of NC_090940.1, forward strand.
CAAAAACTGGATTCTGGCGCAAATGTGGGCTTTTTGCCCATCTTGGATTTTCTAAGCCCACAGCACCAAATGTTGCAGCATAATAACTTGAACGTGGGTCGATACACCTAACAAGCCCCCCCGCCTGACTGCGCTTTGATTTTGAGTCGAGGGGGAGTCGGGTGCAAGGATGTTTTGATCCACGCGCTGGGATGTCCGCATCATCTTCCTCTGATTCCGCAGATGGCACAGTTCAACATCTTTTCCTCCATCAGGGTGCATCGATCGGTTCTCCTCGCCGGTCCTGGTGTCGGGCAGTAACTCGGGCCCCTCAGATCTTGGCTCCCGGGCCCTGGGTCGTCCTTCTTGGGCAGTCTCCATGGTTTATCTCTCTCTCTTCTCACCTAGGATGACAAAGCAAAAGCGGCAGAAACATATTCGTAGACAATTCCCCACCACTATTAATGGTGGGGAGAACATATGCATTTTTTACATCAGGAGACATTTGCATTCCAGAATCATAGAATTTTATAGGCTATATGTGAAATATTTTAGGGTTGGACTTGTATTACTCTGGAGCCGCCCCCTCTCAGATTGCAGAGTACTCCTCCAGTTGCTGCATAGTGTGCCTGGGATGGCAACACTTTAGCTGATTTATATGGACCCACTTGTCTTCCCCTTCTGCCAAACTACCCTTGGGGATGCGGATCTTGTAGGTGACTGGGGAGATCTTGTCTACAATTTCAAAAGGTCCCTTCCATGTAGGCAGAAATTTCCGCTGTTTGGCCTGGTTCCTTTGGAAATTGTATAGATAGACCCGGTCTTCCACATTACATTCTTTCCTAGTAGTTTTCAAATCATAATGAGTCTTCATTCCATCGGCTGATCTTTCTAGGTTTCGCTGAGCATGTTGGAGGTGTTTCCTTAAATTTTCAACATACCCGTGAGTTGTGGAGGCATTGATCAATGTTTGCTCTTGGGTCCTGTAGTGAAAATGTTGGGGAAGCACCATCCTGTGTCCAGTCAACAGCTCAAACAGTTACATTTTAGTTGCAGATGAAGGGGTAGATCTGATGGCCATTAGGACAAGAGGCAATCGATTATCCCAACTTGGCCCAGAATCTGCCATAAACTTTTTTAAGATGCTCACAATGGTTCGGTTGTAACGTTCTACTGCACCAGAAGAGGCTGGCCGGTAAGCAATATGTAGCTTCCTTTTAACCCCCAGTATCTCCCACATCTTTGTCATGACTTCACTGGTGAAATGGCTACCTCTGTCGGACTCAATCCTTTGGGGTAGACCAAAACGGGAAAAGATGTGGATGATCATCAGGGCAGCTGCTGTTTCTGCCTTGCAGTTTGAGGCCGGGAGACATTCTACCCATTTAGTAAATAAGCATGCCACCATCAACATGTACTTATATCCCCTAGAGGAGCAAATCACGGGCCCTATGTAGTCGACTTGCAAATCTGACCATGGCAGTGTCATCACCCTCTTTTGGAGAGGCGCACAGTGTGTGAGGGATGTTGGCTGAAACTGTGCACACACAAGACACCCCTTCAAGTATTGGTCGAGGTCCTGCCCCATGTGTGGCCAGTATGCAACCTCTCTTAAGATCTCAAGTGTTGTATGAAACCCACTATGACCGATGGTGGCCGCATCACGGGCGTGACTTAACATCTGGCTTCGGAATGAGGTAGGGACCACCCACTGCTCATGGCCAGCTTGGGATTTCCTTACCAACAAACCGTCTTGGATTCGGAACATTTTTGGACATTTCATCAACACTCTAAGGTCCACTTTCCCAATGTAATCGGTATCCGTCAGAGGAAAGTTCTCAGGGTCCTCAATGTGTTGGGAAAACTTACCAATTAATGGATCCCCCTTTTGAGCCGTAATCAAATCAGCATCTGGGGTCTTCTTACTCAATTGTGCAGTTGAAAGATCATTGTGAGCATTTGTCTGGGACCTAGTGATAGCAGTGACCTGGATCTCCCCCAACAGGGACTCATTCTCTATTAGATTCCCTTGGATGGCCCCGGTTTTCGCCAGCTGATCAGCTAAGTAATTTCCAGTTTTGTCTGGTCCCTCTACTTTGGAATGACCATTGATCTTCTTCCAGTAGATGGTCATCCTATTCACGGTGACCAGATCATCAATGTTTTGAATTAACTTCCCATGTTTCAGGGGTTTGTTATTAGCACATAACATGCCTCTGGTTTTCCAATTAACTAGGTGCTCCACGAACCCGTTCCGGACATAATCTTAATCTTTCATTATGACCATTTTGTGGAGTTTATGTTGGACAGTAGTGAGGATGGCTTGATACACAGCCATGAACTCTGCCACCTGACTACTTCAGGGACCAATCTTGTATCCAGCAGAGGGTTCTGGGTACTCCTTCACCCATGCATTCCCTACGCCGGCCACAAGTTCTTTTTCCCCATTGTTGTCAACATGGTAAGACCATCCATCCACATAGACAGTGTGCATTCCCTCACACTTGTCTTCTTCAAAGACTTTGTGGGGGCAATTAAGGTATGCCTCCATGCTGTCCTTGATTTTTAGACTTTCGTCCTCGAGACAGTTTTCTCTGGCACAATCATGCAAGTCAGCCAGACGTTGCGCGAGGGGACTCTTCTTGTGTTGGCCATATCAGACCTCCACAGGAAAGCCTTGCATTGACAGAATCCAGGAAGTAATTCAGGAAATACTCACATTTCGGGCCCGGATTCTGTCACTTTGGAGATATTGCAGAGGCTGGTGTGGAGTCTCCACTATGATGTGTTCCCCCTGGATAAACGGGCAGTAATTCTTCAATACCCACACCGTTGCCAGGAGTGCCTTCTCACAATCGTTGAATTTTTCCTCCACAGAGGATAAAGTTTTGCTCGCACAGGAGATTACTTTATTGACCTTGTCATGCTTTTGATATAATACTGCAGTCAAGTATGTATTAGAGAACCCTGTCTCCTAGAAAAACTCCTTGTTTCTGAGAGGGTAAGCTAGGCAAGGCGCTTGTGAGAGGCTTCTTTTGAGTTGTCTTACTGCCTTGGATTGTTCTGGACCCCATTCCCACTTGACCCCCCCTTCAAGAGATGAATCAGGGGTCTGGTGATCTCTGCGTAGCCGTCAATGAACTTTCTACTGTAATTAGTCAGTCCAAGGAGGCTCCTTAGTTCCTGCAGAGTTGTGGGGTCTTTCAGTTTCTGGAGTGCTTCCACTTTCTTTTCCTGGGGACAGAGACCCTCAGGAGTAATCTCATGCCCCAAGAAATTAACACGGGTTCTACACCACTGTGCTTTCTGAAAGGAAAGTTTTGCTCCGGCGGCCCTCAACTGTGTCAGAACATAACGGATCTCCGCTATATGTTCCTCCACAGATTAACTTTTGATGAGGACATCATCTACATAAGCCAGGTTACCCCTCGCACCCAAGTCGGGCATGGCCTCATGTAGGAAAATGTTGAATTCATTGCCGGAGTTGAGATATCCGAAGGGAGTCCGGGTCCATGTGTACTGCAGGCCCCCAAAGGTAAAAGCCAGTTTGTATTGGTGCTCCCTACTGACAGGCACTGTCCAGTATCCATTGGTCAGGTCTATTGCAGTGAATACCTGTGACTCCTGGATCTGGGCCAGCCCTTGGTCAATGTAGGGAAGAGGCCATCAGGAAGTATGGACCCGTTTGTTGAGCTCCCTAAGGTCGGCGCAGAGTCTCCACTGGCCGTTTGGCTTCAATATTCCCAGCACTGGATTATTGAAGGTGCTGTGGACTGGACGGATTATTCCCCGGGACTCAAGGTTCTTAATTATTTCAGTAAGGGACTCCATGGATGCGAGAGGTAAACAATATTGCTTAACAAACACTGGAGTCATGCCAGGGTCCGTGGGAATTGTTGTTGTGTGGATGTCGGTGTGACCACAGTCATATGAGTCTACCACAAAGAGATCTTGGAAATCCAAGAAAATTTGTTTCAACTTTTGCTTCTGTTCCAGAATTACACAGGCATCAGCTAGGTTGACTCTCTCTTCCACCATCTGCCTGAAGCCTGGAAAGATTTCTGGTTTTACTATCTCAGCGGCCTCCTCCAGCTGGGTGGAGAAGTCCCTGGTCAGGGTACTGATTTGGACTGGAGGCTTCAGGTGGGAAAGGCAGCCCTTATGGACCTGGAAAACCACCTCATCCCTTCTGAAGTCACAAGTCACATCTTCCTTACCATAAGGGCAGGAAGTGTACACCAGGAACTTTCCCCCATGCCGGGTAAAGATCCTGTCTGGTGTTGTGTTGCCATCACTGTCACTGTCAAAACAGTCCTTGGGGATTGGTCCTAACAGTTCATTTCCTAAATCAATGGAAAAATGTCGGTCATCACCGCCATTCCAATAATGGTGCCTGCGGCTAGAGTAATACTCTTTAAGTCGCTGTTATCCACCTCTATTGGAATGGTGTCATGTTCTATATTGACTAATGGTGTTGGGTTTACCCCCAACCCTTGCTGTTGGAGAGAAGCATTTCGATGAATATAAGCATCAGGGTTTTTCCATTTTTGTCCTCTTTTAACTTTCACTTCCAGGGAGAATTGTCGGGTCCTTTCTGGGATGGTGACTTCCTCTTTAATCTGAATTTCAACTACATAAGGTAGCAATTGAGCTGACCTAAATGCTTTTTCTGGATCATCAAAGCCCATGGGATTATTCGCTAATCAGGACCAAGCTTTGAAGTTTATTAGGTCCAAACTAATGGCAAAGGGATTGAGATAGTCACTGCCTAAGTAAAAGGCAGCAGTGATGTTTTGCACGACCCAATAATTATGGACTATGCTCTTGTTGCCAATGGAGATTTTGATGAAGCTCTTACCGTTGTTCACACACACTCGGGCGAGAACAGAGTCCTTCCCATCATTTAACTGAACAGGGATGAACAACTGCTCTCCAATTTGCTGAATATCAGCCAGGCTCTGAGCTTCTGAGCTGATTTCACATCTTTCTGGACTATTGGAGTGGGAATGTCTGATTGTGGATTAGTAAAGAATTTCAGAGTGTTTCCTTCCAGTGTAGAATACCACCTTAAACTGGAAGGCTGATTTTCAGAAATAGAGAGGACCCCCATCACCAGTCTGTTGTCCTACTGCTATTACTGTCACATCTGGAATTTGTTTGTTCTGGAAGTTAGATTCTACTTGGTCAGATTTTTGTTCAACCATGTGGCTTGTGCCGTTTAAACTAACATGGTTGACACTCTGTTTTAATTTTATTGGTTGGCTAGTCTGGGTCCAGAGGACCTTGTTTACACAATCTATTAGGGGTGACAACCTTCTCAGGAGGTCATTCCCTAGTAAACAAGGGGTGCCCTCTGGAGTCACTACTATGACTGGGTGTTTCACCTTGTGTCGCCCAATTTTAATGTCCAGATCCGCAGTCCCCTCGATGGGAATTTCCTTCCCGTCAAAGTTCTGAAGTTGTCCAGGAAGAGAGGTGAGAGGAATTCGGTAATTCTCCCCCCTTCCTGCATTTAGTTCATCAAAGTCCCTTTAGGACAAAAGGGTAGCTTGGGATCCAGTGTCCACCAGTGCCAAAATTGTACCCTTCCTCTGTACTTGCACCAGGGCATAGTATCTTCCCTCCTTCTCCTCCTCAAGGGGGCACAGATAATGAACATTTTTGGACAACTGGTGGGCCAATTTTTTAGTTTTGGACATCGCGAGAGAAGAGATTTGGGCAGAATTCTGTGGAGAGTCATGGGAATCTGCAAGAAAAAATTGGCAGCTGGAAATGAGAACCGTTGTGGGTTCTCCTGGTTCCGGTTCTGGGCCACCCCCCCCCCTTTTTGGAGGCAGTCACCAGGATGGGTTTGAACCAGGGATTTTCTTGCTTTTGGTTCTGGGATGAGATGATGCGGGGCGCTAGCTCAGTCCCCACATCTACCCAGTCTGGATTTGGATCCCTTGGGACCCATTTTTCTTTGGGAGGAGTGCCCCCATCTCTGAAGGAGAAGATCCTTTTCCCAGGATCCTCTGAGGATCCCTCTCCCTCAATTTGGAAGATCTGTACCTCCTCCACAAACTGGGTCTGTTTGGGTCCTTTGTTTCTCCTACCTCCTCTCTGCTCCTTGGGTGGCAGACTTTCAGGGGTAGGAGATTTTGTTTCTGGTTCCTGGGTTTCCAGGGGCTGTTTACAAGCGGGGAAGGAAGCTTCCTCCAAGGCTTTACACCCCCCTTCCCCTTGTGCCTCCTCCCTGGGAACCGGTGGGTTATCGGGGTGCTGCCCCCGTCATTGTTCTGGAGCACCAGGCCCAGAGTTTGGGGCATTCTGCGCTGGCATGCTCATCTGAGGGTTCTGTTGAGCCCTCAGCATGTGACCCAGATCCGTGCCATGTTTTGAACCTGGCGCTCTAACTGTGAAATCCGCTCAGGCTGATACGGGGTTCTGCTTTCTCCCCTAGGCTGATCCCGGGAAGGATAACTATCTCTTCTCTGGTGGTACTCCGGGTTGGGAAGATTTGGGTACCCGTCCACACTTGGCCTCCCCTCTCCCAGATTAGGTTGTGTGGGCTCAGGGACTTGGGGAAAGAAGGATGGATGATTTTGGGGTTGGAAATTGGGTGGATACCTGGGAAAAAAGTTCTGCCCAGGGATTTGTACATTTCTGCTCTCCTGTGGGAAGTTAGGAGGGGAGTTCCCTGGGTTAGGTGCCTGGCTGGATTCCCCCCTTGGGCCAGAAGAGTCCACACATAACCCAGGATGGGTCGGTTACCCTTGTAACGGGGACTTACATAATCAGGGGAATTAGGGATCCCATTTGTGGGTCTACCTTCTTGACTCCCTGTTTGTGACGAGGGCCTTCTGGGCTTAGAGTTATTCTGCGCAGGCAAGTTTTTGGGCCCCCCCATCTCCAAATCTAAAATGGGGGAAACCTTTACCTCTGCCACCTTAGCAGCAGCAGGGGTGCTGGTTGATTTGGGGCTTTTCTGGGCATTATTTTTATTTTCTATGGGCTTCTGCACCTCATAGATCTGGGTAGCCTGTTCAATGACCCAGTCTAGTGACCTTTTCTCATGAAAATCTCTCACTAGCTGGGTCATGATGTATTTCGGCAAGGCATGGAAAAAAAGTGTTAACAAATTATTTGCTGTCCGTGCGCACCCTTCTGGTAGTCTGCGCAAAGGCACGCTTCAATTCCTGCACAAATTCTTGTGGGGCCTGATCCTCCCCACATTGCAAAATGTAGGCTGCCTTGCGAGCCTCATGGGGAATCCGGTGAACAGAGAAGTGCTTTAAGATGGCGGCCCTGTAGGTGGACCATCTTGCATGATTTTGGTCTTGCAGCCCTGCAAAGAAAATGGAGTATTCTGGGGAGAATGTCCATTTGACGTACTGCATGCAGCTACTGCTGTCTTTCAAATGGAAAGTCTCCATCATTTGCTCGTAAAGCTCCAAGTGTTCCCAAACAGAATACTTGGTGTTCTTGTGATAAGGGGTGATGACACTCCTTAATGCCATAATCTGTTTTAAGGGGTCCTTAAGCAAGGCCTTTTTTGCCTTATTGACCTTTTTGGTTCGGGTAACCCTGGTCCATTCATCCTCTGACTCAGAAGCACTGCTCCCAGAGGTGCCCGTCTGATCTTCCAGGTTTTCCTGTATTCTGTGAGCCTGGGAATGGCTGGCAGAATGTAGGGACCTGGTCTCCTCTGTCCTCTGAGGCTCAGAGGAGTCTTCAGATCCCTCCTTGCTGCCAGGATTTGATGGGTACCCCCCCACTGACCTAACTGGGCAGAGGTTTCAGGATGCTCTTAGTGGGCCTACTCTCCTGGGGTTCCCCACTAAATTGCACTGTACTTAGGTGCCCATACCCAGATGCCCGCCCATCCATTCCTGGGTGGTACTGGCCTGTGAGCCCCATACTTTTGGCTGGATAGTAATCTGCCATCCCTGTGGCCCAGTGCTCATGTGCTCCAGGGGACATGGGAGTGGCAGAGTCCAGGGACTGGGAGAGGTGAAGGCCTCTGGTACTAGGGCTCCTGAGGTTATGCTCAGGTGTTTCCCTTTCCCAGCGAACCTCCTCTCTATCAGCCCCTGCTCCCTGTTGCCATGCAAGAGCCTGTGCTTTCAGTTCCTCAGTCAAGGCCTTACTAGACTCTATCAGTCTCTGCTGCATGGCTACCTGTTGCTGGAGCCTATCATTGTCCTGGCAGAGAGCCTCATTCTCTCTCTGTGCTTCCTGGTTTGTCCTGGAATACTGGGCCAGTCTTTGCTGCAGGAGGGTTACCGCCTGAGTCCCATCCCTACTGGCCTGCTCCTTTCTTGCCAGAGCAACTTCCACCCTCCTGGTGTGCTCCAACAAGTTTTGATGCTCTTTTTGGAGGACACCCAGTCCCTGGAGGGTCAGGTGATTTTCTTCCATGTTTCTTTTTAAGTGGCAGACTTCCTGGCCTAAGGTGTCCCTTTCCTGACTAAGAGCCTGCCTCTGTGCCGCCAGTTCGTCCCTCTGCCTTTGAAGGGCACCAGGTTTCTGGCACTCTTCCTCAAATTCTGTCTAGGTATCCAGGTCTTTCAGAATCAGTTTGTTGCTCTCTGCCTTCTCCCTATCTAGGTGGCTTTGCAGGGTGACTACCTTATTATCTGCAACCACACCGTCTGGTCCTGTTCCATCCATTCGCCTCTCACAAATAGCTTATGTAAGAGGTGCTCTCTGGCTATTTTGATATCTACCAAGGTTGTCATTCTGGAAATTGATTTCCTTCCTGAATTACAGAAGTTAGTATTTTATTTTGCAAAACAGACCGTCTCCTTAGAGCGTCCTTCTTTTGAGGGGTGCTTTTACAGTGTAACACAGCGTGGCGATCCAACAGGATTTATGTATCCTATCAGTTAGCACACTGTATTAAGCTGCACAAGTGGTAGTTCTAATCAAGATGTCCCAGACGAGCCCCCACTCTGTTAAGTGACTTCAATTCAGCACTCCAACTAAGTCATTGCCTAGTGTGGGATGCCCAAAGGAAGCCCTTATTTATATATTTTTATGACAAGTTCATAGATCTGGACGATAAACCCTTGTATAACGCCCCTCTCTTTGAATCCCTCTGACCTCACTGAGCCGAGAAGTAGGTTTGGGTTGCAAATTAAAAGATTTATTTGAAAAATTAAACAATAGATATATATATCACACTTGTATGAATAAATTAATATTTGATAGCACACTTATGAATATGACAGTGATCAACAATGGATAATATTACACTAGCACACTTTTTTAATTACTTAGGAGTTGGTAAACCGCAGTGGCAAGGTAGCTGTTTTTTCTCTCGGCCAACAGCCTCCTCGCCTGGAACGGGTGGTCTCCCCGCCGATAAAACATCTAAATGATATTTTCCATCGGTCGTATGATACTCTGGTGGGAGGATGACTTTCATCTCATCTGGAGGCGTGGCAGACCATCACCGAAGGCGATGCCTTTTGTCAGTCATTCGGGCGGGCTTCCGCTTGTCCCTCCCCTCTGCACCCCCCCTCAATCCTCCCTGGTCTCAGCTTGGAACTGCGTGACTTACGAAGATGTCGGTCATTCCAGCATTCCTCGGACTACAGGGGGTCCATGTATATCCAGGATGATTGGCTCCTGCGCAGTCCTTGCCCACAGACTGCTACAACCAATCTCCAGTCACTCCTGCAGCTCCTGTTCCATCTTGGGCTGTCGGTGAACTGCCGGAAATCATCCATGACTGTCTCTCAAGACCAGATCTTTCTGGGTTTCCATTGGGATACTGTCAGTACCAGCGTTTTCCTGACTGAGGACAGGATTGCAGACCTATTGACCACGTGCCAATTCTTCCTGCAGTCCTCTCACATGATGGCTTGGTGGTTCTAGAGACTATTGGGCCTCATGGCTTCTTGCGTGTTAGCACTACCTCTTGCACGCCTGAAGATGAGACGCTCTCATCTAGCTCTTCGGAGAGCTGGTCCTAGTCTACGGAATCAGATTCTAAGATGATTCCCATCCTGCATGACGTCAGATCTTCAATGGTAGTCATCTGCCAGCAACCTTTCAGTGGGGACCTCCTTCCAGGAGCCCTGCCCACAAGGAACAGTTACTACAGACACCTCCCTTCTGGGGTGGGGAGCGACACTGCGTCTCCTGGAGGTGTACGATTTGTGGGCACCTCAAGACAGGCGGTTCCATATGAATTACCTGGAGCTCCTGCCAATTTTTCTGGTGCTCAAGGCTTTTCAACCAACTATCATCAACAGTGTGGTCCGTATTCGCACAGATAATTCTGTAGCGATGTTTTACATCAACAAACCGGGGGGCACCAAGTCTCCTCTGCTTGTGGATCTTGCTATACAAATTTGGATTTGGGCCATCCAACACAATGTCTGGCTCCCTTTACACATCCCGGGCCACATCAATGTGGCTGCAGACTCCCTTAGCCGCCAATCTGCAGAAAGTTACGAGTGGGAAATGAACAACGATGTTCTCACCAACATTTTGCAGCAAGGGGTGGACTTCTTTACGACATCATCAAACAGGAAACGTCCTCTTTATGAGTCCAGGGACGACTCAGAGTGTCTTCCTTGGGGGATGCCCTCGAGATCCTGTGTGTCAACATGAAAGCTTATGCCTTCCCTACATTACCACTGATTCATCGGTCACTCTGCAAACTCGGGAGGGTGGCTCCTTGGTGGCCAGCCAGGTTCTGGTTTTCGGAACTGCTGTACCTGTCGGTTCTCCCCCCGCAGTCCCCCGATAAGTTTGCCGCAGATTTCTGACCTTCTTCACCAGAGCAATCACCAGCTGTGGCACCCCTCCCCACAATCGTTCAGCTTGGCGGCCTGGTGCCCGAGTTCTGATCTTTAGAGCAGTTCAATCTGTCTGATGACAACATGCGCATAATCCAAGCAGCCAGGAAACCTTCCACAAGGGATCAATACAGGAGCAAGGGGCTCAGTTTTTGCCATTTGTGTTTGGCCAAAGAGCTCGATCCCAGGCATGCTTCTATCGACACTGTTCTGTCCTTTCTATCTGACCTGGCAGCCTCTGGCATACATGTCCTGTCATGCAGGACTTATTTGTCCACCATTGCGGCCTACCTGTCACAGCTGTTGTTTTTCATTGGTTAATCCAGTCATCAAGAAATGTTATAACCCCTTTGAACCTATGGCTACTAGTGAACTTAAGTACCTATCCTGGAAGGTGGCTTTTTTGATTGCGGTAACATCTGCAAGATGCTTGGTGAGCTTCAGTCTCTCTGTGGAACATCCAATCCTACCTTTCCGTAAGGATACAGTGCTGCCTCACACCCACCCTTTGTTCCTTCCGAAAGTGGTTTCGGAATTCCATTTAAACCAGTCTATATCTCTGCCGGTCTTCTTCCGGAATTCAGTCTCTGATGATGGAAGGGCTCTGCACAACTTAGATGTCAGACGGGCTCTGAAGTTCTACCTCGATAGGACTAGTAAACTCAGACGCTCTTAACTTTTCGTCACATTTGGTGATCCAAATGGGAAAACCTGCGTCAAAGGCATCCATCTCCCGCTGGGTTGCTTCATGTGTTTACGAGGCCTACTGTCATGATCACTGCTTCCAAGGAGCTAGGACCAGCCCAACGTCCTTGAAAGCAGGCCCCTAACCTTCATCCTAGGCACCAGCCGGTCCCCACTGGGACCTTTTGGACCTTGTTCTGGCGCCGGTGGCACCAGGCTCATCAAAGTCACTGGTCCCGGCACTGGAAGCGCCGGGCTCATCATTTGTATGAAGATGCTTGGGTGGACTTACCTGCAGCAGACCATGCTGCTTACTTACCAGCCACATAGGAATCCTCTGTGAGCCGGGACTACTTTCTTACCTGGGTGGGGCAAGCTCCACTCCCTGGATACAACACTGGAACTCTTCTGGAACAGGAACTCTTTTCTTACCTAGGCGAGGCCGTGGAGGAAGACGCCTCATCACTCCAAGGCTATTTAAACCACACCCGATTGATGAAACGTGCTTCGCGTTATTCTGCATCTGCAGCAGAACGCTCACCATGTCTGTTCCAGTTTTATTCTTTCCGATCCTGAACCTGCAAGAACAAACGCTTACCATTCCTGTATTCAGCATTCAGTAGCACCTGCAAAGACAAGAAACAACAGGATAGCACGGCAACCTTCACGCGCAGCGCTTTCCTCACCTGATCCATCGGCAGCTACCATCTCTTCACGCTGCTCCTCCGCCTGTGAAGACAAAAGCATAGTTATTCCTGTGTGGAATTACTTACCGGCACTCCGCGAATTCCGGTTTTCTTCAACGCTGCAATCCTGCACCTGAAAGACAAAAGAAGAGACATTAGACAGGTATTTTACTTACGCGCCATCGCGCCCGCCACAATAGGGCGCCTGCAAATACTCCGGCGTTTCCAGCGTCTCTTCAACACCCGAACTCACAACTGCAAGGGAAAAGAGACAGTTAGAGAGCTTTTGAAAAGCAGGCAACCGGCATTTACTTACGCATTTCCAAGCGCTTCATCCCAAGACTCTGGCTCGAACTTCGGCTTTCTTCACACCATCTTCTACCTCAAGAGCCCTGCAAGACAAATAGAAAAAGCATTATACAGAGCCCTGGTCCACATTAACGTGCCCACGCACCTAAAGACTGTAAGGACTTAAAAGGTGTCCGGAAACTCACCGTTCGTGCAGTTAACGACGGTAGCAATCCTCTGATGTCAAGAGGCCTACGTTTCACCCAGTAAAGGAACTGGCAACGGCACCCTGCACCAGACGTAGATGGAGAGTCCAGCATTCACCTATCTAAGGTGAGCACGTTGACCTTGGGGCTCCACGGAAAAGCGAGGAAGGGAAAGGGAGAGAGATACCCGACAACCCCAGATCATTAACCCCATATTCTTTCACCTGCAGATATCTCACTCTTCGAGTTAGACACACAGTGCGAAGAGGCTCAGCCCCGGAAGCCAATCGAGTCCTGCACTTCACTTTTCGAGTCACAGACATCATCCTGCCAAGACCGGTGCCTCCGTGGGAATCAGGTGAGCGTTACAGAACGCGAAGCCCACCGCAAAACTCCTACCCAGCGCAATGGAAACCTCGGATACTGATCAATTGGCCCAGTTGCTTGGGGAACTAAGAGCAGAAGTACATGCAGCTCGTCAGGAAACAAACGCTCTAAGAAGAGAGCTGATAATATCCAAGGAGCGAACAGAGGACCTCGCTAGGCAATTGCTACAAACGCAGGCAGGACAAACACCTTTGCCCGCTCCAGGAGGAAATTATCCTTCAGCATCCTCCTCAAATCCAGTGCAAATCAATCTACCCGGTAATGTGCCCTTGGCTCCGCCCGAACGCTTTTCTGGTGACCCAAAGAGATTTGCAGTGTTCATTAACCAGTGCCGCCTACACTTCTTATGTAGACCAGCTGCCTTCCCAACAGATCAGGCCAAGGTGGCTTTTGTGCTTTCTTATCTCAGTGGCAGTGCCGCAGATTGGTCGATCCCTTTAGTCACTCAGGATGATCCGGTTCTTCATGATTTCCAGGCCTTCCAGTCCCGCATGGAGAAACTGTTCGCAAGACATGCACAAGGGCAGGCCTTGGACAATGAACTCCTTTCGTTACGACAGGGTAATCAAGACCTCTTGACTTACATTGCCTCATTTAACAGACTTATAGTGGAAACTCAATGGCCTGAGGATAAAAGAATAACGCTTTTCTACAGAGGCTTGCGTGGAGAGCTCAAGGATGTGTTAGCTCAAGTTGTGAATCCTCCACAAGAATGCTCAGACTATATTGACTTAGTTGGTCAATTGGACCACAGATTACAGAACAGAAAGGCTGATCGTTCCAAATTTGATACCCAAGTGTTTTCTAACCGCAGACCTCTACTAGGGGAGCTGACACCGTGGAACCCATGCAAATAGGGGGCATGAAAGGACCTTTAACCCAAAAAGAGCGAGAAAGGAGAAGACAGCTGCAATTATGCCTCTATTGCGGAAACTCGGGGCACTTTCTTCGAGACTGTCCAGTGAAACCAGCTAAGAAGGCTGTAGGAGCCGCATATACCTGTACCACAAATTCTGAGCAGGGAAACGACCTAGCCCGACAAGTGTAGAGGTCCTCTTGCCGAGCGTTAAAATCTGTTCCATGACCTTGCATTTCGTGGTGCCTATGGTCCTCATTAGCCCTGAACGTCCGGATCGTTTGCATGCAATTGAAGCTTACATCGACAGCGGAGCAATCGGTAATTATGTGGACCGTGAAATGGTATCAAGGATGAATCTACCTCTTGTCCCTAAGGCAGTAAAAGACGTCATTACTACAGTGGATGGCACGGAGATAGCCTCCGGACCAGTAACTCACGCCACCCAAGAAGTGACGTTAGTGAGCCAAGAGGGACACCGGGAGAAAATCGTGTTCGATGTGATCAAGGCCCCTCAGTTCCAGATCATTCTGGGAATTCCTTGGTTAGAGAAGCACAATCCTCAGATCGATTGGCGAGCAAAGACGGTTCAGTTTCCAGAATGTATCTCCACTTGTTATCTTCGGCCTGATGTTTCACTGGCGGCAATCTCTTCTGAGGTTCCCAAACTACCTCCCGAATACCAGGAATTCCAAGACGTCTTTCGGAAGGACCAAGCTAACACCCTGCCTCCTCATAGGTCTTACGACTGTCAAATAGATCTGATACCCGGAACAACTCCTCCTTGCAGTAGGATTTATGCCCTCACCGAGCCAGAGAATCTTCACCTCAGACAATATCTGGACCAATACCTAGCTAACGGATTTATCCGTCCTTCAAAATCTCCAGCTTCCTCAGCTTTGTTCTTCGTTCCGAAAAAGGAAGGAGACCTTAGGACTTGTATAGATTACCGCGCCCTGAATCAAATCACTGTTAAAAACAGATACCCGTTACCTTTGATCCCTGAACTCCTGGACCAAGTCAAAGACGCATGTATACATACAAAGTTGGATCTCAGAGGAGCCTACCACTTGGTACGAATAAAAGAGGGCGATGAATGGAAGACGGCCTTCCGCACCAAGTATGGGCTGTTTGAATATCAAGTTATGCCCTTTGGACTATGCAACGCTCCTGCCGCCTTCCAGCATTTTATGAATGATGTCCTTAGAGAACTCATAGATGTGTGTGTTGTTGTCTACATTGATGACATCCTCGTCTATTCATCATCTGAAGAGGAACATCAGAAACACGTTAAAGAGGTCCTCGAGAGATTACGTCAACATAACCTTTTTGCTAAGCTTGAAAAATGCGTTTTCAAGGTAACTGAAGTTGAGTTCCTGGGATTCATATTGTCACCAAACGGAGTCCATATGGACTCAAAGAAAGTCGATGCAATCATCAAGTGGCCTTCACCAACCTCTGTAAAAGGGGTTCAAAGCATGTTAGGCTTCGCTAACTTTTACCGCAGGTTCATTCCTGAATTCTCTCGAATAGTCCAGCCCATCACCGCTCTATTAAAGAAAAACAAACGTTTTGAGTGGTCTACCGAGGCGGAACAAGCTTTTCAGGACTTAAAAGCTAAATTCATCTCTGCACCTGTTCTAAAACACCCTCGCCCAGAACTCCCCTACATCGTAGAAACAGATGCTTCTAGTTTTGCTATGGGGGCAGTTTTATCACAAAGAGATCCGGTCACACACCAATTATATCCTGTAGCCTTTTGGTCCCGCAAATTCTCGGCTCCCGAGATCAACTATTCAATTACAGACAAGGAACTTTTAGCTATCAGATCAGCCTTTAAAGCCTGGCAGCATTATCTTTTGGGAGCCAGACACACAGTCACCGTAATGACAGATCACCACAACTTACAATATCTGAAGACGGCCAAAGCTCAGTCGTCCAGGCAGCTCCGCTGGGCTCTGTTTTTGGCTGAGTTTGACTTTATAATTACTTATCGACCAGGCAGTAAAAACGGAAAAGCAGATGCCCTCTCCCGGATTGGAATAGATGAACACTTGACCAATCCTGAACCAATACCCATAATCCCAGAACAAAGGATTTTGGGCTTGATCAGCGCTCAATCCTTTGAAGACATCGAGACTACAGTCAAATCACTCCTAACTCCGGCAGAATTACAGGACTGGCAATTCAAGGGGAAGGATTTCTCACTGGACCAAGACCTACCATATTTCCGAGGACGATTGTACTTGCCCTGTGAGAAAATACAAAAACAGGTAATCTCCTGTTATCACGACTCATTAATGGAGGGTCACCCTGGCATTACCAAAACCATGGAAAAGGTCAAAAGACATTTCTGGTGGCCATCATGGAAGAAGGATATTAGAGACTTTGTAATCTCCTGCGGTGTGTGTGCTCAGAATAAAAGTCAGAAGGAGAAACCAGCCGGCCTCTTACACCCACTGGACATCCCTCCCTGTCCATGGCATACCCTGTCCATGGATTTCATCACGGACTTACCTCCATGCTCAGGGTATAATACCATTTTAGTAGTTGTGGATCTATTCTCCAAGATGGCTCACTTCATTCCCCTGAAGGGCCTACCTTCAGCTTCAGTATTAGCCCGAGAATTCTTAGAAAACATCGTTCGGTTACACGGTTTTCCCTCGGTTTTGGTCTCCGATAGGGGAAGTCAATTCATCTCCCACTTTTGGCGAAGTTGCTGTCGCTTAGCCCAAATTGATGTGAGACTTTCAACCAGTCACCATCCCCAAACTGACGGACAAACCGAGAGGACAAATCAAACTCTGGAGCAATATTTACGTTGCATGCTCCAACAAACTGAAAACCCTTGGAAGGATATCCTTTGGATCGCTGAATACGCTTATAACAATTCGACCCATTCTGGAACCGCGAAGACTCCCTTCTTCCTATTATACGGAAACCATCCTAGGACCTCTAACCTGGCTCCTCCCCAAGAATTCGAAACACCTGCTGTGGATTACTTGCACTCAGTGATCACTCGTACTTTTAAAGAAGCCACTGCCCATCTGCAAAGAGCTAAAGCTCTATACAAGAAAGGAGCGGATCAACACCGTAAAGAGGCCCCTCACTACACAGTGGGAGACCAGGTCTGGTTATCCACTAAGCACCTGCCTCTAAAAGGACCCCGCACCTTCATCCCGAGATACTTAGGACCCTATCTCATCTCTGCCATAATTAATCCGGTGGCTGTCAAATTGGAATTGCCTTTGCATATGAAAATACATCCAGTATTCCATGTCTCCTTACTAAAACCAGTACAACCAGAAACCCGATTGACCAAACTCCCAGCACCTGTTCTAGTGGATGGAGAACTTGAGTTCAAAGTAAAGAACATCCTAGACTCCAAAATCTCCAAATCTAAATTATATTACCTGGTTGATTGGAAAGGATACGGCCCCCAGGAAAGGTCTTGGGAACCCTCAGAACATGTCCACGCACCTCGTCTGGTCAAGAAATTCCATCTGAATCACCCCGACAAGCCAAAACCCCCGGAGAAGACACGCTTAGGAGGGGCCTTGAGGGGGGGTGCTGTCATGATCACTGCTTCCAAGGAGCTAGGACCAGCCCAACGTCCTTGGAAGCAGGCCCCTAACCTTCATCCTAGGCACCAGCCGGTCCCCACTGGGACCTTTTGGACCTTGTCCTGGCGCCGGTGGCACCAGGCTCATCAAAGTCACTGGTCCCGGCACTGGAAGCGCCGGGCTCATAATTTGTATGAAGATGCTTGGGTGGACTTACCTGCAGCAGACCATGCTGCTTACTTACCAGCCACATAGGAATCCTCTGTGAGCCGGGACTACTTTCTTACCTGGGTGGGGCAAGCTCCACTCCCTGGATACAACACTGGAACTCTTCTGGAACAGGAACTCTTTTCTTACCTAGGCGAGGCCGTGGAGGAAGACGCCTCATCACTCCAAGGCTATTTAAACCACACCCGATTGATGAAACGTGCTTCGCGTTATTCTGCATCTGCAGCAGAACTCTCACCGTGTCTGTTCCAGTTTTCTTCTTTCCGATCCTGAACCTGCAAGAACAAACGCTTACCATTCCTGTATCCAGCATTCAGTAGCACCTGCAAAGACAAGAAACAACAGGTTAGCACGGCAACCTTCACGCGCAGCGCTTTCCTTACCTGATCCATCGGCAGCTACCATCTCTTCACGCTGCTCCTCCGCCTGTGAAGACAAAAGCATAGTTATTCCTGTGTGGAATTACTTACCGGCACACCGCGAATTCCGGTTTTCTTCAACGCTGCAATCCTGCACCTGAAAGACAAAAGAAGAGACATTAGACAGGTATTTTACTTACGCGCCATCGCGCCCGCCACAATAGGGCGCCTGCAAATACTCCGGCGTTTCCAGCGTCTCTTCAACACCCGAACTCACAACTGCAAGGGAAAAGAGACAGTTAGAGAGCTTTTGAAAAGCAGGCAACCGGCATTTACTTACGCATTTCCAAGCGCTTCATTCCAAGACTCTGGCTCGAACTTCGGCTTTCTTCACACCATCTTCTACCTCAAGAGCCCTGCAAGACAAATAGAAAAAGCATTATACAGAGCCCTGTTCCACATTAACGTGCCCACACACCTAAAGACTGTAAGGACTTAAAAGGTGTCCGGAAACTCACCGTTCGTGCAGTTAACGACGGTAGCAATCCTCTGATGTCAAGAGGCCTACGTTTCACCCAGTGAAGGAACTAGCAACGGCACCCTGCACCAGACGCAGATGGAGAGTCCAGCATTCACCTATCTAAGGTGAGCACGTTGACCTTGGGGCTCCATGGAAAAGCGAGGAAGGGAAAGGGAGAGAGATACCCGACAACCCTAGATCATTAACCCCATATTCTTTCACCTGCAGATATCTCACTCTTGGAGTTAGACACACAGTGCGAAGAGGCTCAGCCCCGGAAGCCAATCGAGTCCTGCACTTCACTTTTCGAGTCACAGACATCATCCTGCCAAGACCGGCGCCTCCGTGGGAATCAGGTGAGCGTTACACCTACAAGGTTCAATGCCTTAAAACCCCTAAAGGCATTCATGCACATCTCATTGATGCACAAACTCATTGGCCAAACCGCCTACTCCCAACTAAATGCCTTTATCGAGGCCAACAATCTCCTAGACCCCGCACAATCAGGTTTCAGAGCCCGTCATGGAACCGAAGCCACCCTAACCTCAATCTGGGATGACCTTAAAATGACGGCAGACTCCGCGGGATGCGCTGCACTAATCCTTCTTGACCTATCTGCCGCCTTTGACACAATCAATCACTCAATCCTCCTAGACCGCCTCCACTCCATAGGAATTCGTGGAACCGCTCTTAAATGGATAGCTTCATTCCTCAAAGATAGGTACAAAATAACGATACTCTCCACCTATACCTCCCAAGCCCGACCAGTCGACACGGGAGTCCCACAGGGAGCATGCCTAGATAGGCATTGTGGCCCAGATAGGCATTGTGGCAGATGCCCTCCTGTTCAATCTCTACCTGATCACCCTCCCTCCAATAATTTGTTCACACAACATCCTGTGTTACAACTATGCCGATGACCCTCAACTAATTCTAAAACTAATGAACTCAAATCCCAACTCCCAACCTGACCTGACCTGGCCTCCTGCCTCCTCGACATAGAACTCTGGATGACCCAAAGCCACCTCTTGCTAAACCCCTCCAAACCGGAAATCATGGTATGTGGCAACTCTGAGCTTCTTCCGCATCCACTACCCTGGCCATCCGCCATGGGCAGCTCACCAACCCCCAGCAACTCAGTGAAAAATCTTGGATGCACCCTTGACTATGACCTAACACTCTTGCGCCAAGTCAAAAACGTCTCAAAATCCTGCCACTACCACCTTAAAACCCTTAGGCGTATCTTTCCATATCTCTCATTTCCTAAGAGACTCTCTGCGGTCCATTCAATCGTTATATCAAGACTGGACTATGCAAACCCCCTATACCTCGGAATCCACGCGTACCAACTGAATAAACTTAAAGGACACAAAACGCAGCAGCCAAAATGCTACTTGCGCTCGGCCCAAGAGACCACATCTCCCCAGCCCTTAAGACGCTGCACTGGCTTCCAGTAGCCCGAAGGGTGACTTTCAAAACCATATGCATCGCCCATTGAGCACTGCACAAAACAGGACCTCAATATCTTCAAGACAAACTAAAACCCTACCACCCCCTCTCGCACCCTAAGATCAAGCTCAGCTGGCCTCCTAGTCATACCTAAGACAAACTCAGTCAGATTAGGCGGATCATCATTCTCAGCCTTGGCCCCCACCCTGTGGAACTCACTCCCACCCCACATCTGCCAAACTGAGGATTTAACATCTTTCCGCAAACTGCTGGAAACCTGGCTCTTCCCCTAAAACCGACCGGTACCAAACTAACCCAAACAGACAAACAGCATCTCAACGACACCAACCCAACAAACTACCTGATGCGAGAACTTGACAGCCAACAACCCCAAATATACACTAGAAAGATAAATAGAATTAAACGAGTAAAGTAGATCAAAATAGTGAAGTGGATAATAAGAATAAATTATAGGGAAACAGTAAGGAGATGTAAACTGCTGAAAGGCACATAATGCATGACGAGGTAACAAAGTGAATGGCGTGGATGAAATAGTTAGAATGGATAAAGCGTGTTGAACAGATGAATGCACTGAGTGAATGAATGCATGAGTGGAAGAACAGATGACTATATAGATTGAATGAGTGTGTAAATCGAATGAGTATGTACATCGGAGTGTATAGAATGGATGAACATGTTAAGCGGTTGAGTGTGTAGAGTGGTTGAGTGTACACAGATGAATGCACTGAGTGGAAGACTGCATGAGTGGAAGAACAGATTACTACATAGATCGAATGAGTGTGTAAATTCAATGAGTATGTAGATCGGATGAGGGTATAGAATGGATGAACATGTTATGCGGATGAGCTTATAGAGTGGTTGAGTGTAGAGCGGACGAGCGTGTATGGCAGATGAGTGCATAAATACAGAGAAGCGAATAGAGCGCAGGTGCGTGTAGAGCGGATGAGTGTGGAAGTGCGAATGAGTATGGAAGTGCAGATGTGTGTATAGAGCGGACAAGTGTATAGAGCGGATGAGCGTAAAGAGCAAACAAATTTATAGAACAGGATTACTGCGTATTAGCAAATGACTCTAAGGGCCTGATGACTGCATATTAATGTTGAGTGCGGGGAGCGGATGAGTGTGTAGAGCGGATGAGTATGGAAGTGCGGATGCGTGTATAGAGCGGACAAGTGTATAGAGCGGATGAGTGTAAAGAGCAAACAAATTTATAGAACAGGATTACTGCGTATTAGCAAATTACTCTAAGGGCCTGATGACTGCATATTAATGTTGAGTGCGGGGAGCGGATGAGTGCGGGCAGCGGATGAGTGCGGGGAGCGGATGAGTTGAATGCGTGGAAAGCATGAGTGCGGGGAGCGGATGAGTGCGGGGAGCGGATGAGTGCGGGGAACGGGTGAATGTGGGGAGCGGATGAGTGCGGGGAGCGGGTGAATGCGGGGAACTGGTGACTGCGTAAGGTGGGTGAATGCGAAATGCAGGGGAGACGTGGAGTGCATGAGTGCGTCGAGCAGACCGAAGTGTGTAGCAGATGGGGACGCATGGAATAAATGAAAGTCCATAGAACGGACAGGAGCGAATAGAACTGCACAACGTAAATAGTATGGTCTGGAATGCAGGGAACGTTTAAAAGAGCATGTAACCCATCATATCACACCCCACGCTTACTCTCTTCTTTACACCACCACTCAACAAGTAAACACTGCTTTTTACACCCCCCCCAGCCAGGCGTTCTCCTCAGGCACTAACGCAGCCACAGTCGGTCTGGATAAATCCTGCCAGAACGAACACATACCCCTGATCTCAACCACCACACCTACCGCTAAGAAGTAGCTATTACACGAATACCACACCAGCTGCACACATAACCGGTGCGCACACGCGCCGTTAAATCTCCCTACTCTCTCTTCTGACCAGAACTTTGGTTCCCAAGGGCATTCAACCTACCAGTGCCTTCAGACCATACCAATGGTATATAGGGCGCTATATAAGTGCAAAATAACATAACATAACATAACATATAGAGGATAAGGTAGCTGAGAATGCTTTTATGGTTTCAAGGAAATGCAATGATGGAAAAGAATGCAGCACAGAAATAACTGAGATGGTTTCCACAAGAGATAATATGATCACTTTTTCTTTTGACAATTCACTCCCCCCCTATGCAATATAAGGAGATGGAAGGAGAGCACACAATTTTCAGGAATACAATCAAATGCAATACCAATTCAATTCCTCCCTAGCAAGTTTAGAGCAACAGGGATGATTTTAAAACACAGGCAAACATACTTTTAAATGTGATTTGCAAAGAAGTGAAAATATGCTAAAAGTGATTTTAATTTCTTATAGGAGATTCAGGGTAGGTGACAGCTACTTTGAATTAGTTCAGGTCAACACTAGCAATTAATCAGGAATGATTGTCAGATTGAAAACGAATTTCAGCAGTTGCAAGCAAAAGACAGCGATTTTTGACAGGTGGAGAAATTGAGTCAAATTGCAATTTGCGGCACTTTTTCCGAGTGCGTCGATCGCAATTACGGAAAAACTATAAGGAGTAGAAAGTCGGTTCAAAAGATAAGGACGATTTAGTGGAGGTAGATTCTCAGAAATAAAGTAAGATTCAAACGACAAATGACAATTTCACAGGTTTGAAATCACAGAATGGACACACGATTTCTATGCAGTTCTAAATAAGTTGAAATGGATGGGATGAGATTATGTTAGACTAAGAGATTGGTTCTGCACAGTTCTGGCTGGATACTCACACTATAAATTTGAAATAGGCCGTCAAGATCTGGTCAACCGGTTTAGACTGGATATCTGGCGGATGGTTCTGAATTCACAGCTATCTGAGTCAGCTCTGCCCTGCTGGTCTGGATCTCTGGTTCTGGCAAAAGTTCTTGGCACTGCACTGCTTTCTGGGTCTGGTTCTGGATACTGCTCTGCTTTCTGGGTCTGGTTCTGGATACAGTTCTAGCCAGAAGCGAACAGCACAGCCCAGCTGTTGAGAGTCAGGTTGCAAAAGATGTTGAGGCCTGCTGAAAATGGATTAAGCTTGTGTTTCAGGCCCCTCTGCTTTAAGTTCTGGAATCTGGAGTCTTCTGGCAAAGTGCTTCGCAAGAAATCAGTTTGAAGTGGAAAGTGAATGTCTCTACCTGGGTCTCAGTGGCTCTTTTTATGTCTTTTGAAAGTGGGTGGGAAGGCTGACTTTCTATGCCCAACCCTCTGAGGATCCTGATAGGCTATAGGATTCTCTGTCGCCTGACTGGGGCACTGAGTTGTGAGTCATCCCGTGTCATGAGAAATCATTTTTATGGCATACAGAAAGAACACTCCCCTTGTCACTTTGCACACAAATCTATTTTTGACTTAAATGCATATTTATCTATGTACAATTTTTTCTAATATTATATGCCCAGTTAACATATTTTCTGTAGCGCCAAACCATCCGATCCCTTTCTTGTAAGATGTTGTGTTCACTTCTGACAGAATTCTGCCCTTTTCATCCAGAACACAATCTCTAAACTTTTCCAGAATTTACACAAATGTGCGCAAGGAATATGGGCATCAGATGATGAAGTGTCCGATTTTTAACATACAGACATTTGGAGTAATACCCTATTTTCCGCTACTACCCCCCCAGAACATACCACAGAGTCCTAACACCTCTTAAAATGTGCACAGACAAATCACAGGAATAATGATATTATTGAGATTATTTTGCCAATTTTGTACTATGAATTATCCATCTTTCTAAAAGTGTGCTCTGGTCCAAATGGGTGTGGATAAGTCCCCAAAGCACATGGGGAATTTCTGGTTTGTCCACTTCCTCCAAGCTCAGCTGGCTCACATTTCCTTCCAAGAGGAAGCCATTTACGACCTCCTGATTTAGCAATTGCTTGGAGCAAAGGGAAGTTCATTGTTCTGTTTTCCTGCAGTCCCAAGTACCCCTACCCTGATTCAATCAGAGAGGTGTAATCTCCTTTTGGTGGGGAAGCAGAAAGCAGGCCAGGCCTGTGAATGCAGTAGCTGGGCAAGTTTCAACTCCTTTCGGGGGTAGTTGCCGGGCAGAATTCAATCTCCTTAAGCCAGTCTTCAGCCAAAGGTCACTTTTGTTCCCATTTTTCTTCATTCAAATCAAACTTACAATTTTGACACATGCAGCTAGAACACTGATTCTAAGTTCAAAACCATGACATTTAAGCAGTTGCAACCTATGTGACACACAAAAGTAGGTCACTCATTTATTTTAAACATTTCGATTTTAGTGGCTTTAATCCCATTTCACTTAAGCTGCTGACATCCACAGCTCAGCCAGTTTTGTTATGAACATTATTTTAGGCTCTTCATCTTTCCAGATTTGGTATGCACACAAGACTTCATTCTAACAGACATCTGCTGGTGTTCAATAAGATTTTTGAATATCTTGCAATGTTTGAAATAGGCATTTTGAGCTTGCATTTCAGAGAAACAAAGCTGCTTTCAAAGCGCTTTTTGAGCTAGCAGTCATTGCTGTTTTTCCTTTGTTACCACGTTTCACTCATGGCGCTTCTGGCCCATCACGCTTGCACTGGTGGGTGGCAGGTCAGGCGACCATTTTGGTGTGCGCAAAAACTGCACGGTTTTCCTGGATTCTGGCGAAAATGTGGGCTTTTCGGCCATCTTGGATTTTCTAAGCCCACAGCACCAAATGTTGCAGCATAATAACTTGAACGTGGGTCGATACACCTAACAATATACCCCAACACGCACCTTGCGCTCTCAGTTTGCCCTTCTGGTTGCAGTTCCCCGGTTCAGACTCTCTTGGACAAGGAGACGGGCTTTGTCGGTGGTTGTTACCAAAGCCTTGAAGATTTGCCTCTTGCCCTCCGTGGGATTGTAGACCACCTTACCTTCCATCGGCAGTTGAAAACTCTCCTTTTTTAGCTCCACTCATACAGAGATTTCCCTTTATGTAATCAGCGGCAAGATGCCTTCGGGCGGATGTGCTCTCAATAAATTCATGTAACATAACAGAACATAACATAACATAAATACAGGACAAATCTTCCCTCTACTAAAGAAACCCACTCTTGATCCCGACAAACTAGGTAACTGTTGCCCCATTGCCCATTTCCCATTCCTAGGTAAGATCATCAAGAAAGAGGAGGCCGCAAAACTGCCGCAAAACATCAACACCAACAATCTACTCTAAACCAACTAATCCGGGTTCAGACTCAGATGCAGCATGGACACAGCAACTATGCAGGTGGTCGATGATGTCCTCAACATCGTTGATTATGGCCAAAACTGCCTCCTGGTTCTACTCGACCTCTCAGCGCTTTCGACACACTAGACCATCAGGCGCTTACACACACCCTACATCAGAGCATGGGTATCAGCAACCTTGTTCTACTTTGGTTCAAGTCCTATCTCGCCAACCGCCAGTAGTTATTTTCAGAAGGAATCCTCTAGATCATCAATGGTACCCAACACCTGTGGAGTCCAGCAGGTTTTCATCCTCTCCCCAGTGATTTTCAATCTATACATTGAGCCGCTGTGAGCCCTCCGAGTCACATAAAACATCCACATCCACCAATATGCCGACGACACACAGCTATACCTCAGCATCGACTCCATCAAGACATCCATAGGCTCAAAACCTGTCGTGCTGATCCAGTCTTGTATGTTCAGAGCATACTTGAAGCTCAATTCCTGCAAGACCAAATTCATACTCATCACCAACAACATGAAAACCCAGACATACAGACTTGGCTATCAACCATGAACTCTGATAGCTTCACACCCGAGCTCACCTCCTGTGCCAAGTCCCTCGGGTTCCACACTGACAAACACCTCCCCTTCAAGACACACATAGCTAAGAAAACTTAAACAGCTTGGTATCAGCACTTCCTCATGCGAGAAGTCAAGCACTTCCTACCTCCGGACAGCTATAGATCCACCATTCAAGCCGTCGTCCTATCCCCCTGGATGAGGCAATGCACTCCTCAAAGGCCTTCTGTCGTCCTCCCTTGTGCCCCTGAGAAGTGTCCTATATGTAGCTGCATGACTCATCAAGGGTCTACACAGATACAACCACACCACCCAAGGCCTTAACAGTCTTCCCTGGCAACCACTATGCGCACAAACCACCTTAAAGTCTTGCTGCCTCATCTCTAAGGCAGTCACACTCATGTCACCCAGCTACCTCACAGAGAAACTCTGCATCTCCAGCGGACAGCGCACCACCGGAAGCCCGGACATGTGCAGACTTGAAATCCCCTGCTGCAAAAAGGAAAGGACCAGAAAACAAGCCTTCTCTGCCTGCAACCCGCAAACCAGGAAGCATCCTCCCCATCGGCATCAGATTTGCCCCACAAATAAGAAACAAACTCAAGACCCACCTCTTCAAGGAGTGTCTCCTCAACACCTAGGCCATCACGTCACCCCTGGTCCCACCCACCCCTTTCCTCCCTGCCACCCTGTACAGCACTACCCCTCATCTGTGCCCCTCTGTATCCTACACATCACACTGTATATCTGTTGTAATATAATTGTAACAGGTTATTTATAACGCGCTTAGTACCCAGAGGTTTCTTAGCACAGACCCAGGGATTGAACCTGTGTTGCTCTGCATTGTCTTGCTTCCTAGACGAGCGTGTTGCCGCTGAGCTATCCTCCTGAGTTCTGTTGTTACCTCTGAAAAGCACTCTGTTATGCAAGTGTACTGTTGTATACCTCTGTAATGCGCTCCGTTATGTATCTGTATTGTTGTACCTCTGTAAAGTGCTCTGTTCCTACTTGAAGCGAGGTCTGCGCTCAATAAATACTATAAAGTCGCTTTGCACTGCCAACACACACTGTAATTCACAGAGCAGTGAAAAGTGTTTTTTTTAGTACAAAGTCACTTTGCACTGGAAATGTACTCTTTGCATCGTGCTAAATGGGCCTAATTCACAGTGCAAATCATATTTTTACAGTGTGTATTTTTGCAGTGCAAAGTCACTTTGCACTATGCTAAACGTTCCATGAATCAAGCACTAATTATTTGCCTATAGATAGCAGTCTAAATTTGAGAACCTGCAGAACAGTAACTTTAGTCGACCACAAAGTTCTGTGTGTATACAGGATAGGTCAGCAGCAATGTGCTCGCCTTGGAAGCAAGACAACACAGAACAACACAGGTTCCATCCCCAGGTCCGTGCTTAGAAACCTCTGGGTATTAAGCGCGTTATAAATAACCTATCAATCAATCCTAATTGCCATTGTGTACCACTATAGTCCTGACAATCTGGAACCTTAGGGCAGGAACAGACAAAGGGCCTAATAAATAGAAGTGTTTTATAATGGCAACACCCCATTGGAAAACGCTCTGTGAATAAGGGCCAACATGTTAAATGGGGTATTTCTCATTCTGAGACCCTCTATGGCTAATTTGTGCAATCAATTGTATACTAAACTTCCCAAGGTGAACTTGTTCCTACTTCCCTGAGGGAGTCAGAGGTATTTGATTTTCTTGCTTAGGATAAAAGGTTCCAATTTGTGTAAAAAAAACATTGGAGACATATAAAAATGTTTAAAAAACTGCACCATTGCAAGACCAATTTTGTATTGTATTAGCAATAAGGCAAATATTGCTCTGGTGCAAAAATGTATTGAAAGTATGTTTTTGCACTAGGGCAATCTTTGCCCTAGTGCCAATACTGCGCAAATTTGCACTTAGGCCAGTTCAAAGTTGCAGTAATCTCGCTCCTGGTAGAGATCATGAAATCAGATGGCACGATTCATGGAATTATTTGCGTGGGAAATAGGGGAAATGCGTGCCAAACTGCGCGTAAGTCCACGCTCGTCGATTCATGGAACCGACTGCGCCATACTTTCTTGGGACTTGCATGGAGTTTACGCAGGCCCAGAACGTCCATCTGAGCTGTCAAGCAACCTTCTTGAGATACTGCGCAGGGCGTGGGCGTGGCTTGCGCAGAGGGCTGGGAAGGGGGCAGAACACTGAAAATGGGGAAGAACATGTGAAAAAGTGGGCGTTACGAGGGACAGCCCGCAGGCCGTCCCTTGCACGCCCACAAATGCAGCAAACAACAGGAATTATTGGAAACACTTGGGCATCCTCTTGGCATAGGGAGTGGCCACAGAAATCCTTCGATCACTATGCCACCCGAAGGCAGGCGTAAGTACACTTGCTCATAGGATTCGTAATGCAAAGGTGGGTTTTCATGTCGGATTTACGGATGCGTGTATGCAACCAAGGTCTAGATCTAACTTAGGGCTGCGCGTAAGCAGTGTACTGGGGTGCAGGAGCGATTTACAGGGGTTTGCACGCAGATTTTCCGAGTTTAGACAGAGTTACGAGATCCCCGAGTCCCCGAGATGCAAGCCGGCTTGTGGGATACCCCGCGCACTGTTTCATGGATCTGTGTATATGCACCAGCGGGAGCGCGCACAGTTAGCACAGTTAGATGTTGTGGATGTTCATGCTTTGCGTGTGGGAGTGTCGGGGGCGTTCCGCCTGCGACTTGCAATTACGGTTACTTTGTGCAGTAAATTCCATGAATATGCGGGGCGCACATTTTTTACTCTGCATGCAGGCTTGCTCAGTGTCCTTCTAGGCACGCGCCCTTGTGGGATTCTTACACACATTCCCATGAATTGGCCACATGGTTAAAGGGCCTGACATGGAAGTGCGGACAGTCTGGCAATCTAGTTGTCATTGTACCTCAGTCTGAAAGCAAAGATCAAGGGATGCAAATCAGTTCAGGTGCAGCAGGCCTCTTGTGATTGGTTCCCTTTTTAGCAGAGCACAGGGTCGCTCAGAACTCCCGAGGAACTCATTAAAACTCCCTGCTCCGGTCGTCTAACCCAAACCATGCCGCCGCCATCTCATTTGTGCTTTTATTGCTTTTCATAAACTTGAAAAGGCAAAATAAATCCATCCGTAATGACATAAGCGAAAGTGATTAAAATACATTCATTGCCACTTTACACATGCCAGCTTGCCGTTTCAGGAACCGCACTTTTTTTTACAAGTCTACTTTGTTTCAGCTCAATAAAAAAAGGGGGGTGGGGTGGCAGGATATACACGGGACGGGATACACAGGTAGGCAAATTCAGTCACAAAGTTGGCGCCCAAAATTCGTTGCTATGTATCAGGTTCTCATGCTTGGAACTAGGGCATCCTTTCCTCATGAAGTGACCAATCAGCATTATGGCAACTGATGTATTGGAGTGAAATATACCAGGCTAATCATTGCTTTTAACAGTGGGCGAGGGTGCTGCTCACTGCAGCTGTCATTTAAATCTCCAAAATGTGTTATGCTCTTTTCATTATGCCATGTATATTTATTGCACACAACAGTTGCCATGTTCATGATCTCCAGCCGCTCATACGCAATACTGACCATGTGGAACCAGATAATTTATTTATTTATGTATTCATTTTACTCTTGCTTATATATCGAAATTGCATAAAAGTTTTGTATTGCACCCAACGGTTATCATTTTAGCCCAATAGTGAACCTCCGGGCTATATCGGATGCCAATGGCCCGGAAGCCCAAGTTTCCATTCTGCGTTTACATTGGCTGGGAGCAACTGACATGCCCGTGTATTTTATGAGGCCTAAGGGCATGTGGCGCGTTACAAAAAATAAACAATAATAAATAAATAAATACATATGGTATGCAGTCTACCTTCTAGCAGCTGTCTTTCCAATGAACACAATAGATCTGCTGTGGTGGAAAATATGTGGCGGTGTGTGGAACATTTGACAGTATGCAGCAAGGTTTTCGCTTACTACACACTCGTTCTCACAAGAATACACACACACATACACTCTCAGCTGGGATCTTAATCCTAATCATTAAAACCGTATCACGAAGAGCTTTCTTTTAGTCTATGCCTCTATGCGGGTCACTGGCATCGAATCCAAACTAACCGGAAGTGATGGTTGGGAACGGTGCTCCTCTTCTTTTTTTAATTAACTTTTACTGTTCCTATAGTTTTATGTTAAAAAGAAAGTGTTTTGGAATGGTTTCGGTTTGAAATAAAAGTGTGGGAAGCATTTGCACGTCACTGAACGTTCCCTTAAACAGCAGGCACATTTGGCGTAGTGATGGGGTTTGTGGGTTAAGGGCGGGGAACAAAGTTTTACTACTTCTTCAGTCTCAGGTGATAAGACACAGCAATAATTCTAAATTGGATAAAGCCAATGGGGGTAATTCATGGAAATAATGTGTGCCAAAACAGGTGGGCAAGCGTGAAAATCACAGCGCACCCGTGCGAAAGCCGCGCAAGCACCCGTTTGGCGATTCATGGAAGGCGTTGCACGTGGCTTACCTGTAACCTGCGCCAAATCTGCGTGTGGCGCACATGTCATAGCAACATCCCGAAGGCTGTGTGCGAGACGCCCAGTGAAGGCACACACCGCCCAGCGCACACACCTAAAAAGGGGGCAGATCACGCGAAATGGGGAACAACAAGCGAAAATGTGGCCATTACAGAGGAAGTACAGCAATGAAATCCTTGTAACACCCACACGCGTGCTAACAACACGTATTCATGGAATCGAACAGGGGAAACCCGCGCCCCATAAAAGACGTGCTAAGCCGGAAACACGTGTGCCAGACAAAAGCTGGCGTAAGCGCCCCAGCTCAGCATACATGTGCAGGCAAACAACAAACAAGCTCATATCGCTACGATGAATGTACCGTTCCTCGCAGCAGTGTTCCTGGGACACCGCAGGAGGAGGATGATAGCCAGGCCCTGCATTTTTTTTTACCCAGGACCAGCCTTTTTGGGATGCCTGATGACCAGGTCTATTGCGGGTACAGGTTTCCACCCCATATCATCCTAGACTGGTTGGTGAGTGGGAGGATGGCATCACATCACCCACCCTGTGCTCCCAAGCACTGAGCCCCTTGGAAATGGTGCTCAATGTACTGCATTTCTTGGCCACTGGGTCATTTCAGCGGACAACTGCCATAGTTAGGGGTATCTCACAGCCCACGCAGTCACGCTGCCTACACCAGGTGTTGGCAATCATGACAGCGCGCCCCTCAGTCCGCAGGCACATATACATGCCCAGAGCACCCGCAGAAAGGCAGGCCGTGGTACAGGACTTTTACGGGGTGGTAAACTTCCCCAAAGTGCTTGGTGCCATTGATTGCACCCATGTGGCTTTACGTCCACCTAAGGCCACTGAGCACATCTATTGTAACCGCAAGCACTGGCATTCCATCAACGTGCAGGTGGTCACCTCTGTCTACGCAAACTATCCAGGGTCCACCCATGATAGTTTCATATTCAGAATGTCACCCCTAAACCGGGACCTGGAAGCTGGGAGGCATGGCGACACGTGGCTCATTGGTGAGTACAAATGCCTTTGCGCATGCATGCATGTCACACACCGAGAAATGGAGAAACCCAACTAATCACAACCAATATCACCTCCCCATGGCACAGTGATTACTCTCTAAGCATCAACATGACGACGCCAATACGGAACCCCACCACACCACCCGAGGTAACATACAAAGCAGCCCATATTGCAACCCGGGACATAGTGGAGCACACATTTGGAGTGCTGAAGTCACGTTTCTGCTCCCTTGACCGCTCTGGTGGGCAGCTACTATATGCCCCCCAGTAGTGTGCAGGATCATTGTGCAGCATGTGTCCTGCACAATGTTGCAACCCGGTGGGGCGTACCAGTGGACATGGTGGTGCCCCATCATCCCCAACCACACGCACAGCCCCTGGGAGGGGAAAGGGCATGTGGAGAGGCAGCCCGTACCCAGCTTGTGGCTACATTTTTCACCTAAAATCCCACCCATGCAGAGTGCACACAGGCCTGGCACATACCAGTTAACAATCAATGATGAGAAAGGTACAGTGAACTGTCACAACCTTACCAACCTGAGAATGTGTCCCTGGAAGTGCTACAATGTGTGCATCCCTAGCTACTTAAAGAAACCCAGTGTAGTGTGATCAAAAGGCACCCATTCATGTTGCATAATCCACTACCCCCTTGCAAATCAGCAGAGACAAATACTGGTATGTCACCTCCCAAAGCCCATGTCACCCACCGAAAACACCATGTGAAAGCAACCAAATAAATGCACAACACTTGACACAACTGTCACAAAGTGCACCTTCAGAAATGGAAACGGGCCACAGACAATTCCCTCTCACATATCAAAATGAAACTGTGCACATGAACATATATTTACCTGCATGACAAATCATGAATACAGGACCCAACAGTGGCAACGTCAGACTTTGACCAACCACAATAGCCCAAGTGTCACAATCTGAGAAAGCCACCACATGGACCCCTCCCATCTTCATTGTGTTGCTGGTAGTTAAATGTGGCAGGGCACTGCATACAGCATGAATTGCATCTGCAATGGAAACAGGCACATGTAGACACGTGAAGACACATGAAGAAGCAACATGTAAATATACACAATGACCAATATGAAAAGCAATATTCATATCAACCATGCAGTGGAGAAACCATCATGAATCCCCACTAGGGGTGTATACACAGTTTGGACTACAGACTGGCCACACAACTGATGGAGCCCAATGTCTCTGTGTAAGTTACTGTCACACAGTGCCATCCTTGCAAGCCCATGGAAAGGGGAAGCAGGAGTGGCATATGTGTCTGGACCCCAAGCCTCAAACAAAAAAACACAAGACAAGCCTGTATTGGCCCAGCTGGAACACACAGTGGATGCCTTTGGATGCCACACAAAGCAACACACTGTTACATAAATGCACAATAGACAGAAAAAAAGAAAGAGAACATTCAAAATCAAAAATAGCCATGGTTGACCAGGGGGAGGAGGGAGAGCACCCAGGCCCAAAACCCACATGCGTGGATGTTGAGAAAAAAACAAGAAAAAAAACTCCATGGGCTCATGGCCTGCACGGTTAGCCGATCGTGGGAGAATTGCCATTGCTGTCATCACCCACTGATGGAATATGCGGGTATGAAAGGTTTGGTTCTGCAGGATGATGGTCCAGAGGTCCCCATGCAGCACCTCACTTGTAGCACAGAGTTCTGCCTGCAAGGCCTCATGTGATGCACGGACCTCCTCACGGATTGCTTGGAGCTCAGCTGAGATTTTGCGTTTTAGCTGCTCCAGCTGCTGTTCTGACCGTCTACTCTGGGCCATCTCAAGCGCACCCAGAGTAGCTCTGAGGGAGGTGTTATCTTCCCTCAAGGCATCCCTGTGGGCCTGTTCCTCTCAATATATGGCTGTGTGCAGAGCCTCCAGTTTAGCCTCTAGTTGCCAGAACCGACACCTGTCAGGCCCAAGGAGATGTTCACCTTGCTGTGCTGGCGCTGCCTGTGGCTGCAGGGCTGCATTCCTCCTTTGATCTGCTGCCCCAGGCACAGGAGCAAATAGTGTGGAGTGTGACCCTGCATCCATAACCACCACAGGCGGACAATCCAACACTGAATGGCTCATTGAGGGGTCTACCCCCAGTGCAGATGCGTTGGACAGAACAGCATCCCTGCCAGAAACAATCATAGAGATCCTCAGAGGTGTACCCAGAGACACCTGTGGACAGGACGGTCTGTAGGAGCAATAGATTCACGTGCAGCACCACCCCACATCCTCCACTTGTGGTTGGTTGGGGCTCTGAGTACTCCTGCCCCTGCACCATCTCATCCTCCTCCACACCTTCCAGTGCCTCATCACCTGCACAAAATGAAAAAGAAGTAATGAACACACACGTGAACAGCATACCCCACACACATAGGCATCACAATGTTGACATCCAATATATTAATCAGACATGTCACACATGACACAAACTCAGCCATGCATGCAGTGGCAATGAAGTGGAAGGGGACCCTGAAAGCAGACACTGATCACTCTAAAATGGATAAGCACCACATGTGCTGCATGGTTCATTGCACCTGCATCACACATAAGCCTTTGAGTGGCATGGACCATCCACAAACATGACAGATGCCAGCACACAGATGGCACGTAGCATAGCCATGGCAGAACTGACAAGGACACCCAGATGGGAGTGAAGCACTACTGTCCCCATCCATGTAAAATGTATTTCATCAAACAGAACATGCAAAAGAGTCAGAGAAAACACACATGTGTCACACGCTGCAACCACGCCAGTGTGTTCAAGAACAGTGATGGGAGGCACATGGATACATCAATGGTAGTAGTAATAATGAAAGGGGTATGCCTGCAATTTGATCCCTGGTCCTTCAGGCAAAATACAACACAATCGAAAACAGTGGACCAGTGGAGTGGGATGACGCAACAAATTATTAACTCAAGTACAAATTTTAATAATTCACTACTATAAATTTCACATCATTAGTGCATATATGTTGTAGAATCATAAAATACAATTTATCACTCCCACACTCCTATCTCAAGCATTCATTCTTAATCCCATACT
The DNA here is from genome assembly GCF_040938575.1 of Ambystoma mexicanum. Taxonomy (NCBI): domain Eukaryota; kingdom Metazoa; phylum Chordata; class Amphibia; order Caudata; family Ambystomatidae; genus Ambystoma; species Ambystoma mexicanum. Next base: position 577,368,182 of record NC_090940.1, read on the forward strand.
TTCAACAACAACTCATCATCAGTAAAACCATATTAGCATAACCAGATAATGTAAACTATTGTTGTTCCTCTAATCTTCCTATATTTATGACCCAATCTATAGTATCAGGTGTCGGAAAATCTGGCATTACAATTATTCCAGAGATGCACTGTAGATCGTCGACACGTGTTTCGGTCACAAAGACCTTCTTCAGGACGTAGGGCACCCAATAGTACTACTGCCCTTCTTGGACACGTATGAGCCAGTGTTCATTCTAAAAAACATATACAATCATAAAAACAACATCATCCCTTTCTATTTCAACAATGACAATATATTGTCAAAAAGTGTCTTGTAACTAGAAACACATCGGCCTACTCACCCCCAGGAATTTATTCAAAGGTATGCAAGTTGGCGCAAGGAAAAAATCCTCCACAGGATTCAGCAACACTTTAGATATCCTGCAGATCAGTAAAACAAAACGTGCCATTTTAGTTTGATTCTAGTCGCCACCGCTGTGGCACATCTTTCTTGCTTAGCCCAGCTACAATAAAAATAAAAAACAAAAAGATGTGTTTACACATACCACTTCCATCCAGTGTAGATTTATTTAAGGCGTAACTCCGCACGTATTCGGTGCAGTCCCCAACTTTATTTTCATTGGTGAATCAAGTCCACTGTGATTACTTCCACAGACCCAAATGCAGTCAGTACCACTATATCAAAATATCAAAAGAGAGGACGAACATAGTTGATCACTTGTACCTCCATACCGTGGAGACTCGCTAAATACCACCCTACATCACAAACTGGGATATAAAATAAAATACAATACACCCGGCATAATGCCCATGGTGGGGGAATCACCGTGACCCATGGAGGTCCCTTATCCCCTAACTTAACCATCTCTCATGCAGTCCCACCTCCGTGCTTTCCCGTGTGTCCTCTCATTACATTTACTCCTTAAGTTTACCGACACAAGCCGACATCGATACTCATAGCTCACTAATACGCGGTGTGGTACAGATTCCAAATTCCAAATTACAAGAATGTGATCCCGCAAGACACACATATCGCGTGCACCCGTGCGCTTATCACTGCAGCCACTCGAGATCACAGTGTACTCGCACTCACCAGCATCAGCTTGTCAGTATAACCTCGAACAGCACGTCTCCTCGCAGTTTGCCAAACACCGTGTCCGGTATAATACCTCCATTTAAACACACGGACGTCACTGCACGGGCCACCGATTGTGTTACATCAATGGTAGGTCACTTTGACATGACACAAATCAATTGGCATGTTGAAGGTTGAAACAGGGCTCAAAAGTGAGTGGGTGCAGTACATGTGTAGGTCCTCAGCAGTCAATAAAGATAAACAAAAACATAATTACAATGTTGTGTCATGATCGCAATTTAAGGGCAAGTGCAGTCATCATGTGCAAAGTGTTTGCTGTGCTAAGTAGGAATACAGTGAACCCCAAACCCAAGGGCGGTGGATGGCTTAGTGGCACTACATGGGTCAGATATGGCAGTTATGACTACATAGCCTGACCTGGCACTCGATCACAGCATATCACCGAAGCAACATACATATGGTCTGGACACTCACCGGACATTGTCTCAAGATCTGGGAGGTCTCTGACTCCTTGGATCTGATCGTCTGTGATGAACCGTCCAGCGATTGCCTCATGTTCTGTGAGTTCATCCTCCTCTGGTGGTGACCCACTGTCAGTCAGCAGAGTAGAGGTGTAATTAGAAGCCAGCTTGTTTTTACCTTGGCGTTTGAGGTCATTCCAACGCTTCGAGCTTCATCAGCTGTGTGATTCCCAAATCCCAAGGAACTAATGTCGTCTGCGATGCATTGCCAGTGGGCCCTACGCTGAGCAGGCATAGTTTTGCACCCTGCCGTCACCAGCATTTCGCAGCCATGTTCTGACACGTAGCCCACAAGTGCGTCCAGTTCCACATTATTGAAACTCCGCTTCCGTGACGTGCCAGAGGGCTAAGCCATGTCTGGGGTCCCAGTCTGTTCCGCAAGAGCACGCTTCTTCCTCTTGAGAGGTGGTGTGGACCCTGAGTGGCTTACCCCACTCCGGTCTGTAGGAGCTGAAGCGCAGGTGGACTGGCGACTGCAAGCAGTCACTGGCATAATTACCAAAGGTCTCAATGCAGGCATTGACTGCTGGGTGCTGTTGCCAGGACCAAGCGCCACAACTGCCTCGGTGTGAGCAGCCGGGACCAACACTGTCCCGGCTGGGTGACTCACCACCGGGGTGTTGTCAGCTAACCCTGCAGCCTCCACAACATGGCTGCTTGGGACAGCAGATGAAATTGCTGCCCCAAATCCACATGGCCTGGTGACAGCAACTTTCACCGCCACACGTGGCTTGGACTTTGTGACATGGAAGTTGGCCTCTGAGTCATACCGTGGCTGTTCTGTGACCAATCCGGGCTGGGCTAGCAGGGCCTGAGCTGGGATGGTGTCAGCTGCATCTTCCTGACACACGAGGGGCGTAGCTGTCCCTGAATGGTCCTGGACACACTGCCCTCTTTGTCCACCCTGCCCACGTCACACACCGCTGCCATCTTGGCCACCCTCGTCATCCTGGCCACCTCCCCTACCATGGACACCTCTGGGAGACCCCTGGGAAAAATGACAGGTCACACAGTACCCAACGTGTGTGGAAATAAGGTCCTGCAGTAAGCTGTGGCACCCAGAAAAACAAAAAATGCATACGAGTGGAACACGCAGGCTACTATGACCTCGTAAATGAGGTACACGACACACGGGGGCAACCACAGTGGGAAAAATACATGCACGACTCACCGTATGCCTGAAAAGATAAGATAAAAACGCATGTGTGTGCATCTCCCCTGCCAAAACAAGAAGTAAGCTCTGCCGCAGTAAAAAAGAAGCACACACTAAAACCGTTGTGAAGTAATCGCATGTAAACCCACAAGAAGTAGAAGAATCACACGCTCACTCTCCACAATAAGCACATACTCAAAAATGGTGTACTACGCACACCTTTAACCCGTGCGGAAAGCAACGCATACGCGCATCATGTCATTTACATGCTTACGCGCTAAGGGCCTTTCCTCAAATTACACGCTCATATGATGTTTTTTCATGCGGGACTCACTCTGCATCAAGCTGGCCATGCGACAACACACGGAAGACCAGGCTCTTGCCCAGAAGGCCCTTTACTTGCCCCCCAGAGGCCTGAGCAGCCTCCTACAAGCCATCTGCTGCTGCCAGCCTGCCTGCTGCCAAAGTGCCCTGCTATTTGGGGCCTGCACAGAAGCCATTGCCAGGGATCCTGTTCCTGAGACCACCTCTGCTGACACAGAAGACTCCCGAATGGTGTACCATCGCTCCACAGCCCAGCCCCAAGACCCAGTTGCCCACCCACACCTGTCTCGGGGGTTGCCATGTCGGACCAAACACCAATTCGGAGCCAGTGGCAACCCCCTGGCAGACAGGCAGAGGGCTGTCAGCTTAACAGCAAATGAAGTTGGCATCCTGGTGGAGGAGGTCCTGGGGCATTATGATGCCCTCTACTCACCAACATCGCGCCTCGACAAGGATGGACAGAGGATGATCTGGTCGGACATTGTGGGTGCCATCAACTCTGAGGGGGTGGCCTCCTGTGACTACCGTGCGCCCTAACGCGCTGGGAGGACTTCAGGTCCAGGATCCACAGCAAGGCCCGGCATCTCATAGAAGCTCGTGGAGATGTGGGGCGCTGGGACCAGTTGTCGGACATCCAATGCTGGTCCTGGAGAGCACACGCCCAATGCTTCACCACCAGGTCCTTGAGCTGCAGACCCGTCTGGAGTCGAGTGGTAAGTGTCCATGTGTTCTTGTCCAGCATAATGCATGTTGAAGTGTGGCAGGCGTGTGCACCTTGGCCTCATGTCTAGCATGCCCCATGTATGTATGTATGTCTGTGTGCAGGGCCATGACAGTGCTGCATGTGAGTCCACTGAAGCCTGTTCCACATTAATGGTGTCTGTGTTGCAATGCATGATGTGCACCAGCATGTGACGATGCAGACATGTTTGCATGCATGTGTCTGGACTTGGCCATGTTTGGGATGTGAGACATGAATGCTGATGTCACTGTCATGGTCATGCATGGTGTACATTCGAGTGTGTCTGAATAGTGTGTGTGTGTGACTGGAAAATGCCATGGGTGCATGGCACATGACCATCACAATGTGTGAATTCACTGATGGCGCCTAGTTGCGCATGAATCCACTGTGTCGGGAGGTAGACATGGCCAGATGCATGACTGTCCGGTGGTGTGTCTGCATGTGATCAGCATGTCCCATGATGCATGTGACGTTCAACCCCCATCGGATGTTCCAACAGTGCCTTGGACATGGATGCAAATGTCTGTAGCACGTGCCATGCCTGTTTCTGCATGGGTGTTGCTTGCACTGACACGTGTGTTATGGAGGGTGATCATGGAAGTGACGTTTCACAGTGCCATTCATGTGCAATTGCTTTGTGTCTAGCAGACTATTGTTCAGTACCCTGATGCTTGTGTTCAATCTCTCCCTATCTACAGCGGCGACTAAGGAAGAGGGCGGTGACGGCCCTGTGGAGCAGAGCGGCAGGGATGCCTCCACCAGGCGGGGACGCAAGGCCCGGTCACCCTCCTAGGATATGTCATCTTCCGGGAGTGAGGGGACTGGTGCCGCATCCAAGGCCGGGCCTACCGAGGGGATGCCCAAGAGGCGGAGGAGGAGGTCGCATCAGACCCACACATGGGGCCTGAGGGGGTGGTTCCACTGGTGCAGTCCAGGGGCAGGAGGCAGCACAGGTTGCCACAAGGGGCCTGTGCCTAATCCTGTCCCTGATACTGAGTCTGCATCATCATGCACCCAGGCCCATCCGCAGTTAGGGGGAAGGCCCACGTCAACTGGCACTCCTCTACCTGCGGAATCAGCGATCCGTACAGGGTTGCGCCTGTCCTAATCGGTATCACATTTTGCACACGCGACATTCATGATGATGTGCGTGTTTCCTGGGGGGACCACATATGTCATCACGAACAGTTGTGTGCCAACGTGAACCGGCTAGGAGGGCTCATGGTCGGGGGGTTCTTCCATGTGCACGGCACTCTTGCGACCCTCTCCTCCTATTTACACACTATGCGCCAGTCATACTCCATGCCGTCTTCTGGCCCACATGCCACCAGGGCCCCCTGTGGACCTGCCCAAGCCACCATGGCCACGCTGGTGGAGATCCCATCCCTGCCACAGTTGGGAGTCGAAGGTCCAGCAGAGGTGGTCGCCCAAGCAACTGGACTCCTGGCAACGGAGGCTGTGCAGGCACCATCAAGCAGGGCACGTGCACCATGGCCCTCGGTGTTGCCATCTTTCCGGAGGCAGTCATGGTGGCAGAGGCAGTTGGCATCAAGGCAGCAGCAGGCTCGAAGTGGGAGGTGTCAGGCTTTGGGGCCAACTATATCACGGGGCAGGCATCGGCGGTTGGGCAGGAGGACCCTGGACAAAGTGTGTCTTTTGTGTGGCAGCGGTTGGGCCAGCCGATACGTGCAGAGCGGTGGCGGGCAGACAGGGCACGGCTCACCATTTTCAGGGCAGAGAACTCCATGCAGCGAGCCTTGAGGCGGGCAGAGCTCCTTGTGGAGAGCATGGCGGCGTCCCTGCGAGCCCTCGAGGACAGGGCGCAGTTACACCTACAGGCCATAGAGTCGGAGTTCAATGATGCGCTGGCCAAGACTCTTGGGGAGGAAGGTGAGCAGTAGGACTAGCCCGCCGCCATTGTATATAGTTTATTAAGCTTAGGTTTCCTTTAGTTTTATTTTTATTTTGGAGTCAATGGACTTTGCTCCACTTTTTGTACATAGTTGTATTTCTGTAGGATTTTTACTAGGTTTCATTTTGTGTTGGGATCATGGACCCTGAGAACTTTCATTGTAAATAGTTCTGGAACTGTGGACTTTATTCTTTTATGTTTTTCCCACCCATGATGGAATGTTTTTTTTATTTTTTATTTACCCTTTTGATTCTGATTTTCTTTTTCATGGACATGGACCACTTGGAGGATTTATATTTTAATCACATTTTTTTTAATTTTATTTCCATTTCAGTTCAGTTCACATTCATTTATTTTTCCTTGTCATGGTTGGTTTTCATTTGTGAGATATCTGTTTTTAATACATTTTCATCTGTTTATATGTTTGTGTTGTCTGCTCTCATTAGTTTGATGCATGTGTCAGTCATCATTGCCTCAGTCATGTGTCAGTTATTGTGTGGCCTTGTTGGGCATGTCTTTGGGTGCATGCATGTATGCTTCTGTGAATAACATGCCATGGGGCCTGTACTGGGAAGTGGGGACAATGGATGGGTGTGGAGTTGCACTGTGTGGGGGCAGCGTGGGGTGGCATTTGGAAGGACATTTGGTACATGCATGTATGTTGTGACAATGTGTTGGTTGGGTGGAAATGAGTCGGGGCCTGCTGGCAGGTGCCCTTCACTGGTGGGGGACATGAGTCGGGGCCTGTTGGCAGGTGCCCGTCACTGGTGGTTGGACATGAGTCGGGGCCTGCTGACAGGTGCCTGTCACTGGTGGGGGGACATAAGTCGGGGCCTGCTGGCAGCTGCCCATCACTGGTGGGTGGACATGAGTCGGGCCTGCTGGCAGGTGCCCGTCACTGGTGGGGGGACATGAGTTGGGGCCTGCTGGCAGGTGCACGTCACTGGTGGGGGGACATGATTTGGGGCCTGCTGGCAGGTGCCTGTCACTGGTGGGTGGACATGAGTTGGGGCATGCTGGCAGGTGCCCAACACTGGTGGGTGGACATGAGTCAGGGCTTGCTGGCAGGTGTCCGTCACAGGTGGGGGGACATGAGTCAGGGCCTGCTGGCAGGTGCCCATCACTGGTGGGGGGGCATGAGTCGGGGCTCGCAGGTGCATGGTGCCATGTGGGCTGCCTGCGGGTCATGGTCAGGGGTTATGGGCTGCCTGCAGGGCATGGTCATGGGTGGTCCCCTGTGGTATGGGCTGCCTGCGGGTCATGGTCAAGGGTGATGGGCTGACTGCGGGGCATGGACAGGGGTGTTGGGGGTCCCCTTTGCAGTGGGCTGCCTGCGGCCCATGGAGAGGTGGGGAGTGGCCACCCCACAGCCAAATCGCGTGAAAAGCGCACTTGTGTACCCCAGAAAACGCATACCCCGGAAAACACGTACCCCGCTCGCACCAGCCAAATCATGTGAAAAGAGCACTTGTGTACCCCGGAATACACGTCCCCCCGCTCGTGTAAGCCCAATCTTATGTACAGCATACTCGCGTACCGCCTGATTCGTGCACCCACACCACAGGGGACAACCCATCACCCCCTGACCATGACCCGCAGGAAGACCACACCACATGGGAACACCCAACACCCCTGACCATGCCCCGCAGGCAGCCCATCACCCCTGACCATGACCCGCTGGCAGCCCTACCACAGGGGACTCCCCAAAACCCCTGACCATGACCCGAAGACACCCGTTACACCCCTGACCATGCCCCGCAGGCAGCCCATCACTCCTGACTATGGCCCACAGGTAGCCCCCACCACAGGGGAACACCCAACACCCATGGCCATGACCCGCAGGCAGCCCTCACCACAGGGGAACACTCAACACCCCAGGCCATGACCCGCAGGCAGCCCACACCACAGGGGACCCCCCAACACCCCTGACCATGCCCCACGGGCATCCCATCACCCCTGACCATGCCCTGCAGGAAGCCCAGACCACAGGGGACAACCCATCACCCCTGACCATGCCCCACAAGCAGCTCACGCCACATGGGGGACCACCCAACACCTGTCATCACATGCACAGCCCTTTCCATGCATTTTGGCTGCCGCGTGCGGGGTATGCATATTCCAAGGGGAGCACAGGGATGTTTTCACACTTTTTGGCTGCCGCGAGTGGGGTACGCTTATTCAAGGGGGTGCGCGAGTAGATTTTCACACATTTTGGCTGCCGCGAGTGGGGTACGCGTATTCAAGGGGGTGTGCTGGGATATTTTCAGACTTTTGGCTGCCACAAGCGGGGTAGGTGTTCTTTTTCACGCAATGACAGTGTAGGGGCCCTGGAGCTGGTCCAGGTTTAGTGCGGCCCTTTGCAGTGTATTGGGGATTTCTATTACTTTTTTTGGCGCAAGGGGCGTTCTTGGGGGCGTAACTGACACTGTTGGATGATCACTGCACCAGGGCTGCAAATGGCTTGGGAAATCCATGAACACGCGTTGCGCCAAAATGCTGTATGGCGCACGCGGCTAGTGCATGCTGGCACCCGCTCCCTCTCTGTGCAAGCCAAGTGCACTGCATCTGCACCTGATTCCATGAATTACCCCGAATATATAGACTGGTCTTTCATCGTAGCAATGAAAGGCACTAGAGCCCGTAGAATTTAATAATAGGCTTGATTCCTGACATTTACTAAAATGATTCTATTTTTCTGATGCACAGATTGTTTCTTCCAGTCTGGGGGGAATCGGAAGGTGTGCCTGACTTCCAGCACTATGCATGGTCTTGCACACAGCTCTTTAGCAGGCCAAACCAATCAGCCATCCAGGCTCTGACCACAGCCTTGCACCTCATGGATCAGACTAGAGTGGTTTCCTTCACCCCATTTTTAAAAAAAGTTATAATTTCACTGTTCAATTTCCAGCAGAACTAAATGAAGGCGCTCCCCCGCACCGATCGGACCTGCCATTTCGTTAATCATCTCACAAAATTCTTCAAAACCCAGATACTGGTGATTGGTTGAATTGTGGCTTGCACTATGAGTGTGTAAAATTGAGGTGCTCGATGATGTCATGCTGATGATGTCATATAGAATGAACATTTTAATCTTTCAAATAATTTGAATTCCTATAGTGCCTTGTTCTGTGTTTCTAAGCTCTAATGAAACAACACCCGGCACGGCCACTGTGTAGCGCTGTGACACGTCTTACAGGCCTACGGGATCAATATTCCTCCGATTTTGATGGAATTTGATCTTGACAAAATAAATCTTGGTAAGATATTGCCTGATATCTGCCTATCAAATATCCTGTCGTTTTTGTAACTAACAAAACACCTGTGAAACAGCAAAGCACTTATTAACAATCTGTAAATGGCTTCAGGGTTTGAGATGGAATTATTTCAAGAAATACTGGGAATTGCTCTTGTTTTCTAGCTCTCAGTCACTTTGGTTAGTCTGTTTAGCTGGACGCACTACTTCTATCGTTATTGCAGTTTTTTTTATTTTTTTATTTTTAAAGTTTGAAGCTGGAATGTGTCCTTTATAAATGTTGGGGATGTATTGTAGGAGGAAGTTCTAATCAACTGATTTTTATGTAATTCAATTTTAATTGATGAATGTTGGTTGTAATCTTGTGTCTTGATCGGATTTTATTTTTTGTATTAATAATGGTTGTGCACAAATTTTAAAGGTTGTTTTTTTCAACCAATAACTATATAAAAACATATATTTTTTAAAACTTTTAAAAAGTCCACATACGGCTCAAATCTGGATCTAAACTTGGATAACCAGTAGGGATGTAAGAAGTGAGATCATTGGCAATCACGCCTGACTGGTTCAAGGGTAAACTCCCTCATTGTGGATTCAATTAAATATGTTGTATTACTGTTGACAATAGAGGGATTGAGCCAAAGATCTAACAGGTTTATTTATTTATTTTTGCATTTATAAAGCACACAAAACCTGCAAGCATCAAGGCGCTGGTTACCGGATGGGGTAAGGAAGTGGGGGTGAACGGGGGTTGGGGGGGAGAGGAAGAGCAGTGGATACAGAGGATACAGGTATGGCCTCAGTTGAACAGGCCGGTTTTTAGTCCTTTCCCAAAAGTCCATCATGACGTTTCAGCCCACAAGCGTGGCAGCAAGACGTTCCATAGCCAGGCTGCAGTTGTTGGGTAGTTAGAGCTTCCAGCCTTCCTGTGCATAAATCATGGGGTGGTCAGACGGTGGCTGTAGATTTCTCTGGTGGGCCTGAAGGATGTGTGTTTGGTACTTCTCTGCGAGAGGTACGGTGGAGTAGAGTTCGAGAGGCAGCTTTGGGTGATGGAGAACTTTTGAAATTAATTTATCCTCTCACAGGTAGCCACTGGGCTGCTTTTCTGTAGGCTGACACATGGGGCCTCATTACAACGTACGGGAACCGGCCCCCTTCATTACGGGAGCGCCAATTACAAGCTTCCCATCGCGGGACCCGGATCGGATGCCTGGTAAAACCAGGCGTGCTTTCCGGGTCCCGCGAGGGGAAGAAGGAGGTAACAACAGGCCAGTTGTAATCTGCCCATTGTTACCTCCATACCCATTCCCATTGAGCCCTCTGGGGGCTCAATGGGAGTGGGGAATGGTTCCTGCAAGGAGGCCTTACCGGGTCCTCCTATGTCGGAATGACCCGTTAAGTCCCCATTGCAGGAACCCGGTAAAGGAGCCCGGTTTGGTGGTAGCCATGGAGCTAATAGCGCCATGGCTGCCGCCAAACTCGTAATGAGGGCCATGGTCTTGTTTGGAGAGGTTGAAGATGGCCCAGATAGCATTGTTTAGGATAATCTCGAGATTGTTGAGGTTGCACTCCGAAGTGCCTGCCAGGAGAGAGTAGCAGTATTCCAGACATGTGCTGATTACTGCTCGAGCGATGGTTAGGCGGTTTTGTGTTGCAAAGAAAGATTTTTCAGCATTCAGGAGTTTGGTGGTTCGGCCGCTGATGAGGCGATGGCGATGACATTGACGTGATGGGTCATGATGAGGCTGGAGTCCAGGTAGACTCAGAGAGTCTTAACAGAGGGAGAGACTGGGATGGTAAGGGTGTCAATGATGAAAGACCGAAAGGTGGGATCCAGTTTTTCTAGTCGTTAGGGGAGACTGACTAAGAGGATTTTGGTCTTGCCAGTGTTAAGGCAGAGTTGGTGGGTGGCCATCCAGGCTCATATGGTATCATAGATTTTGTTGATGATGATCGTATCTTGTGCATGGTTTCCCATGAGGAGGGGAGGATCTGGGAGTTGTCAGCATAGTGAGAGGCTGAGGACGTAAAGGTGGTCAAAGAGGGGTTTGGTGTAAATGTTATGTATGGTCGGGGAGATGCAGGAGCCTTGAGGAACTGGTGTTGGGAGGGCAGATGTGTTCCCTGTGTAAACATGAGCAGTTCTGTCTGCTAGGAAAGAGGTGACCCAGTTGTTTGCTTCAAGGGAGAAGTTGGCAGCGGAGAAGAGGTGGTGGCAGAGAGTTTGGTGGTTGACCCGGTCGAATGCCGCTGACACGTCTAGCAGGAGTACTAGGTTAAGGTTGCCAGAGTCACAGAGGTCATCCATTTGGATTTTTAGGCCGAGGAGTGCAGATCCAGTGACATGAGTAGGGCAGTAACCTGATTGGCATGGGAGGAGGATGTTGTTGTTTTTGAGTTGGTTTTGCATTTGGATGTAAGTGTTGTGGCCCAGTACCTTTAGAAGGAATGGTACTTTGGTAATGGGGTGTTAGTTAGTGGGAATAGAGGGATGAAAGGAGGCATTTCTGATGATGGGGGGAGATCCAGGCTTCCATGAGTTTAGGTGGGGTAACGTTAGATTTGAAGGAGGAGTTGACAAATGCAGTGATGATGGGTATAAGTGCGGCTACACAGTCCTTGATGAGCAGGGCGGGGCAGGTGTCACCTTGGCAGCTCGAAGGCTTGAGACTGGCGATGATCATGATGATATCATCTTCAGTGCCAGGGAGGAGTCTGAACATGATGGCGGGGGTAGGGATGGATTAGGATTGGGTGAAAGGTCAAAGATACAAGGCTTCGTAAGGATGGCTGTTTGTTTCTCATGAATTTTTCTCTGAAGGGTATAGATTTTGTCTGTGAGGGAGTGTTGGCACCAGACTTAGTCTTCGGTGAAGTTGAGCGTGGTTGTGGCAAGGGACTCCAGCTCGCATAGGATGGAGAATAATTCCCGAGATTGGGCTGAGTATTTCACGGGGATTGACTTGAAAAATTCATTTTTCTCAATCCTGTTGCACCGTGACTTACAAGATTTGACGTCATTCACATGCAGACAGATGCGTCTGAAAAGCACAAGGCTACCCCAGGGGTATTGTCAGTCTCCATCTATTTTTAATAGAGTCCTGCAGATGGACCTAAGCAATATTGCATTAAAAAGTATTGTCCTGCAATATGTGGATGACATCTTAATTCGCAGCATGACAGAAGAGCAATGCAGGCACGATTCTATTCAGCTATTGACTATACTGGCTGAGAAGGGATATAAGGTTGACAAGGAAAAGCTACAATATTGTCAACAAGAAGTGATGTACATAGGCCAGCTGATCTCACATGAGGGAAAGTGAGTGACCCCAGAAAGGGCTGAAGCCATACTGAGCACGAAGCCACACACAATAAAACAGATGCAGAGCTTTTTAGGCCTATGCAACTATGTCAGAGCATGGGTCTTCGACTATAGCTCCTACAATAAGCCTTTACTTCAGGCCCTAAAGAAGGCCCAAGTGACGAAAGAAAAGATTGAATGGTCTGAGAGCATGGAGGAAGGATTTGCTGAACTTAAAAGAGCTATGTGCACAGCACCAGTTCTAGGGATTCCCAATTATGCAGCGGAATTGTACCTGTTTTCACACAAGAATGGCAGAGTTATAATGGCAGTGCTCACACAGAGATCCACATAGGGGTACAAGCCCCTGGCATACTATAGTGGAAATTACAGACCCAGTAATGAGAGGTCACTTCTCATGCAAACAAAGTTTAGCTGCCACATCGTTCGCCATAGAGAACGCTACAACCAGCGTAATGGGTTGCTCAATGACGTTGCACGTCGAGCACTCGCTTTTTGCCATTCTAGAGAAACCAAAGGGCACATTGACATCTGAGAGAGCTTCTGCTTATGAAGTGATCATATCAAATCCATCGATTAAGGTAGTCCGATGTAAGATAATGAACCCAGCCACGTTTATAGCAGAGCCAGTCACTGAAGGAGAGCCAATACATGACTGGGCAAACTATGAAGAATTCTATGACGAAATTCCCAGTGTGAAAGAAAATGCCTTGGCAGAAGGAGAAAGTGTCTTCATTGATGGTTCTTCGAGAATCGATCAAAATGATGGGAAAAGTTATACAGGTGTTGGTGTGATGAAGCACAAAGCAAATGGAGAATTCCGAGTACTTATTAGTGTGCGAATGCCATCTCATTATTCAGCACAGGCTGCAGAATTATTGGTGTTGATACTTGCTATTGAGAACCACTCAGACCAGGAAGTAACAGTGTACAGTGACTCCGCCTATGTGAGGTCGACAGTGCACGCAGGCCTAGCACGCGGGAAAAGGAGGGTTACCTCCGAGCAGACGGCACGCCAGTGCAGCATGCAGCCTTATTGGAAAGGCTCATTAAGGCACTACAGCTCCCAGTGGGCATAGCAGTCGTGAAATGCGCCACCCACACAAGAGGGACAGATTTTATCTCATGCGTCAACCAAGTAGCAGACTCGGAAGCCAAGCGTATGGCATCCAAAAGTGAGATGATCATGGAAGTGGAAGTCATCCAGACCAATGAGAGAATGATGGTTGAACGAATGACACCTGAAGGCTGTAACAATCTTGGGCAAATACAGTTGATGGAACTCCAAGGGGGGGCACCACAGGAAGAGAAGAAGTTTTGGAAATGACTAGGGTGTTCTTTAAACCCCTCTGATGGCTTGTGGCGACAAGACAGCACTGGTAAACCAGTGATGCTTGTAGCCCTATTCAAAATAGCACTAGAGCAGTTACATTATCTGGCACAAATGCAAAAGAGAATTTAGCAGCAACACTTGCAGAAGACTGGTTCATACCGAATTTAACCGAGCATGTTGAATTTTTTATAGTAAACTGTATAGTCTGCCAACAATTCACAGCTGGGCACACATTAAAAGTAATGAGAGGAGTCATCCCCAGGCCAAATGGGCCTTTTCAGCACTTGCATGTCGATTACATCGATATGATTCAAGTATGTAACGGGGACAGATACTTAATTGTTGTGGTGTGTCCATTGTCTAGATGGATTGAGGCAGGTCCCTGTACACACCCAGGCTCTACCTGTGCGGCCACATTTTTAGTGAGAGAAGTGTTCCCCAGGAGGGAGTGTGCAAGGTCATGAGATCAGATAACGGAGCTCACTTTGTAAATGAGACATTCGAACAGATTAACTTTCTGCTTGGTATAAAGCAAAAGTTCTCGTCGGCGTATCATCTGCAAGGTAAAAGTATCTGTAAGAAGCTCAATGGTTTATTAAAGGAAATGATAGCCAAGTTGAAGCTTACTCTAAGAAAGGGATGGTTGCACTGCCTTCCTTTGGCACTATAAGCACTTAGTAACGAACCCGGTTCCGACAATCATCTTACGCCACATGAGATAGCCACAGGAAGAAGAATGCATACTCCTCTGACACCCCAAGATAGAGCTAGATGTGATGCCCAGTCAACAGGAGAAATGTTATGGTCTGAAATGCAAAATTACCTGAATTGCATGACATCTTGCCTTACTGTAATTTCAGACCAGCTGCAGCGATGACAGAAAGGGGTGCAGGGCAGCATGGAACACAGATGGAGATACTACTACCGACACAGCTCAAGGACTTTGTGTACCATCCATTTTCCCTGCAGTCACCATTCTTGTAAGGAACCATATGAGGAAAAAGTGAGATGAGACAAGATTTAACGGTCCCTTCATAGTGGAAGATTGCACTACATTTGCATTAAAACTACAAGGCAGGTGAGCTTGGATGTTTCTGGGCGATATCAAACCATACATCGGAGAAGGCCCCCTTCCTGCACCCAAAAGAGAGGAGTCTACGAGCAACGGGGAAGAACAACAGCAGGTGCAGACAAGATCCATGACGAGGAAGAAGGATGCATGAGCAACAGCAAAGTAAAGACAAAGGAACTGTTGTGAGATAGTTGTGGTTTCACTTTGGACATTTCTCTGGGCAAAAAAGAGGATAAGAACAGATAAACTGGACACTTTGTGCATCCTAGTTGCAAGGTGAAGAAGACAATTGCACTTATAAACCACAACATAGTTTGTTGAATTTGAACTTCAGATTGAGGCACACTAAAACTGTGACGAGGAAAGAATATGCCAAATTTTGATCGAGGACACATAAATTGGAAGAAAATACAGTATCCAGACTCATTCCACACCGAGACCCTATTCACAATAGCGACATCACCAAAGACATGGTAACCTACTTTAATCTAGTGCTAAGGACATACCCGTCATTGGTGGGGGGGGGGGGGGTTTACCAGTGTCACTGACTTTCTTCAAGATCATGAACATTAACAGACAATAAGAAATTTGCTTAGTGTAATTGCTGAACAATTCCTCTTACTTCCTGAGTACAGTGAGGAGAAACCAAATGTCCCAAGCAGAGAAGGAAGTAAATGAGCTTGTCAATACTTTGTTATTTCGAATAATTAAAGACTGTCCAAATCTTGTTGGGAGAACGACAGACACACTGACGTTTCTTCGAGACCCAGCAAATACAGAACATCTAAGCCAACTCCTAAATAAAATTGTGATCCTAGTTGCACTCCACGCAAACAGACAGTGCAGACATTGTTTACATTAAAGAGAAAGCATACAATCCTGAGACTCAGCAAGACAGGACGAATGTCCCTGTCACCAGAAGATAGCAGGTTGGCTCACAACATATTCTTTCATCTAGTCACTGACTTTCCAGAGCTAGTGGGGAGACCGATCGATTTTGACGTCCTCACATTCATCAGAGATCCAGCTAATGTTGCACAGATGGGCATGCTCTTGCATGGAATCGTACTACAAGTAGAACTCTCCAGCCATCAACAGAACTATGTGAGGAGATTCTAAAAGCTTTCCACCGAGGGACAGATCGAGGAAGCAGTGTCAAGGGTTTCACATTATTCCAGTTGTTGTTTTCTTGTCTCTATTCTTCATACTGACCAGGATACAACATGTCTTTGGGACTGAAGCAAATACGAGTCGTGGACTGGGAGCTGACCTACTTTGAACATGCACAGTAAAAGAACTTGCCGAAGTGTTATTTGATTAGATTTTTCCCAATAGTTTAACAAAGGAAATGTATCCTGAGATAAGAGACAATTCACCGCCCTCAAGAGGGGGGACACCTGTGGGACACCTAAACCTCTTAAAATACATAATCTACAAGACAACATTGTTTATAGTAAGTATAGTAAAAGGTAGACATTTGGCGAATGATCGAGATGGGGATCCAGAGTAACACTCTTGTCCTCCCGCAGGAGGAAGAAGTCCACGTTTATCTGGAAGTAAATGCTGCCGCCTGACCTACAGGGGCATAATATATTTGTGTATCATATTCATCATTGTTTTACTATCATTAACGATCAGATCTGCATTTTTTATTGGTGCACAAAGCGTTCCAATTCCAGTGCACCCACCTAATGAATCATGCATGAAACCCACAAAGGCACCCAGACCTTACATAGTCATTCCGGTCCCTAGAAGATCTGATGGGGGAATGAATGAGTGAATGAGCTTGAAATGGATGTGATTAGCAATGACACACACACACTTGTGGTAACAAACAAAAAGAAAAGCCGGAGACAGGGTCGGCAAGGAATGAATGATGAAAGGTTACTGACAACCACACGCTTGCAAACACTGAATGCACACACAACAAGCATAGTGTCAATGACTGCAGAACCACAATTCAAAGCCTCAGAGCAGAAGAGACTGCCTACTATGGGAAATATCACTACAAGTAAAGTAAAGAGCCAAATGAAGGAAGCAGACATAGTGGAAGGACTAGAGGAGCTGAAGAAAAAACCCACAGAGACAGCAGTGACAAACAAGTATGTTCCAGTGAAAAGGACAAGTGCACGTTCCACAGTACAGCCATATACCGGACCAATGTCAGGGTGGATGAGATGGGCATTTATAACCAGCAGGAAAAAGGTATATGAGGACAAGGAAAGAACTGCCAGACTTTGGTCTACTCAAATTGCACAGATGAGGAAATCTGCATCATGGACTGGGATACCTGAAAATCCTCCAGCAAGAAGGAGCCACACAGATGCATGCAGGGATATAGTTATAGCCAATTGCAGGAAAACACTAAGAATCAAGAGAAGCATGCTTGGAGATGACAACAAACTAAACAACTACCTGTATGGCACAGAACATCTGGGAAACAACATTTGGTAGCAGCACATGAAAGAAGTTGGAAGGCATAGTTCAAAAGGGGAATGTTTTGTTTGTGCACTCCTACCATACAGCATGGGGAAGTCTAAGATCTTCGTTTCTATAGAAATCGATGTGCAGACAGCACACTGTCTATCACACGTAGCAATGTGCAAGACCAGAGGCCAGTTCATGGGAAGTAATGCCTCACTGAAATAGGCAACTGAAGCAACTGATCCAAATGAAAACGATTATGTCTAGGACATTAAGACAAGAAACAATGGAAAGACAAAACACATTGTGATCAGATATGAGAAGCCTGGAGTTAAAGGAGCAGAAATCAGAAGAGAAGTGAACCATAAGCTAAATGTCTAAGGAAAAACTCCAGAAGAATCTCAAAGATGAAAGAATAGAGGCCAAATGCAAATTTGGGGAACAGTGCTTTCACCAGACGAATGGGAGAAAGGAGTAGTGATCTGCAGAGCATGGATGGTCTTCGGTCACTACGAGCCCACCATCAACGTAGTGCGAAATGGATGCAAGCCATTGTAGGCAAAGCTTGCAAAACTTTTGACATGGGTCGAAGACAGAGGAGGACCCTTGCAGATAGTGCCACTGGAAAGCCCAAAATGCTGCTTCAGGAATAATGGCACAAGAAAAATGGAGAGAATCAGAACTATGGACTAGTTTTTGACGCTCCTGGAAGGGTTCATGGGACTGCCATAATTATGGATCATTATTGGGCATGTGGATCCAAAGCATACATCAGACTGCCAAGAGACTGGAGAGGTATATGCACAATAGTGAATGTCCACGTTCCAGCATTAGTGATCCAGAAAAGTGACCTGAATATTGACAGTTTCCCTAAAGCAGATGCTCACCTGAGGAAGAAGAGATCTGTGGAACTGCTTACTCGAATTAAGAGAGAGAATTACTTCTCTGCTAAATCAGAAGAAGCCTTTCATGCAATCCCATATGAACACAGGCTGTTCAGCCTCACCTCATCAGTGTTCACAACGATTTTCGTGCTGAGAATCCAAGTTGGAGCAAATACTAAATGGTTACAGATAACCAGATGGGAGTTGCTGCAGACCATCAACACGACCATAAAAGGATTCAATGCAATCAAGGAAGAGCTAAGAGCCATCCGACTGATGACTCTTCAGAACAGATATGTCCTTGACATGATCACAGCTATGGATGGAGGAGTTTGTGCAAAAATCGGACAATCATGTTGCACATTCGTAACTTCTCACGATGAAGAAAATGGAACTTAAACAGAAGCTATAAGTATGCTGACAAATCTGCAGAACCTGATGATCGATGAAGCTGACGAAGTTGATGATGACAGCTGGTTTGGATCCCTGTTTTCATGGGTCCCACAGTGGATGGCAGACCCATTCAAGTTCTTGGGAGCCCTGCTAGTGATGATATTACTAGGATTTTGTGTTATTAAAATAATAATCTATCAGTGCCAGAAGACTGCGAAAAAAAGCCATAGGGATGAAGATCATGATTGATGTAAAGCCAGTATGGAAGCCCAAAGACCTAAATGATGAAGAAATAAGAGACTTTGTGAAGACCAGCATTCACGCACCGCAAGGAACAAAGTTTCTCTATCCCATGAAGAACAGAAAGTATGTGGGAAGATGGGTTTACTGCAGCCCAAATAGACAATGTCAATTGATGACATGGAAAAAAGACGAACATGTAAGGTCCGCAGGAAGCCTGAAAGGAGTAATAAAGACAGGTGGACTCCAAAGAGACACTTCTTCAAACCACCATGTATGGATCCAGAAGACGAAGAAGGAATTAACCCAGATAATGGAGTTAAGATGAATACAGAAGAACAAAGTAAGAGGAATCCAAAGAAGGAGGTGAAAGTGGTTGATGAATCGCCTAGAGGTGGGAGTGTAGAGGAGTTCCCAAATAAAACCTGCACTCCAGTCGCCCATTTTGGAGTACCAGGAACGTTCACACCAAAATATGTGACGTACGATGAGCAAATAAACCAGCAGAGAGCCGCAGTGGGGTTCTGCCCAGTGCCTATCAGAAGAGTAACGCCTATTGAAGTACCAATACCCAGAAAATCATGGACAGTAAGGTATCCATTATGGAAACCCTACCCGCAAATGAAATGAAATGAAGATTGCCTAAGTACTGTCCTGGAAGAAACCAAAAAGGTCTTAATGAAAGACGAATGGTGAAGTCACAAGGACCTGGACAGACTTACAGATAGAAGAAATGACGACCCGAGAATGACACAAAGAGATGAAACGCTATGAGTAGGATATTGTGAACTTAAAACAAAAGAATGATGTCCAAATCTAAGAAAATTAAGCTGTAAGCAATACGAAGACAGTCGACCAGTTTGCACCTGTAAATATGCTTAGAACCACAAGAAAGCTGGGGAAACAGTGCGGCTTGCTATGCTAAGTAGAAGAGTAGTGCAGCAAGCACCATTATACATAAATCTACCTCAAACAAAGTAACTTATCATAAGTATATTTCCACTTTGCAAACAAAGCATAATCAACCCAGGTTACTAAAGGCCAAATGAGCAGAGATTCATATTTAGCAAAACGAGAAGAGACAGCTGAATCGAAACTCGGCAGAAGCAACTCATGCCAGGGAAGCCAAGGTCATACCAGTAGACGAGGTGAACAGTAGCTACATATAATTGAAACTAAGAACATAATATCCTGCCTCTGAAAGGTTGAGATAAGAAGACATAGGCAGGTGGTGGACTGAAATAAGAATCAAATACACAAAATTGAGCGAAACGAGGCAAATTCATGGTGTGAGAAGCACATGACCAGCCGAGCAAGATGAAGCGGGGGTTCACACCTATGCTTGGTACCGGACCCGGCAGAGATAACAGAACTTTTCCAGACAGAAGATGTAGTTTCGAAGCCAACCACAGTGAACTAATTGACACATGGCTACTAAAGTGATGATTGATTGTAACCATAATCGGAGGAAGGCCGGGTAACTAAGGGGCACGCCACACCTGGCCGACCATTCTTCGTGCTGCTAAGCGAAGTCAAAATGTATGCATGGGGTTGGTGCCAACGCAATCACAATGGACCAAATAATCTAGGGTCCTATAGTTAGTAGAACCAATGAGACGTCATACTTTTAGTGACGTCTACAGTAGTCAATTTTGAAGAAAGGGCTTAGACGCCCACCTGACAGTGTTTACCCAATCCCCTCATTCCGTTACCATATACAGATATAGTACCTATAGTAAAGTTACCTTTTCCTAACAGATAGAATTGCATGTTAACTTTTGAGTGTTACACGTCAATTATGATGAGTTTTGAGTATAAATGTTACAACTTGTATGAAGTTCGTTGGAGTTGAAGTGAGAAGGACGATCACATCATTGCTGATATCCATGGCTCCCGGTTTTTTGTACTTGTCATTAAACAGACTCCCTTTGCCAAACCATTGAGTTGTCCTTATTGATTGATGTTGGAGTAATGAATCTGCACCCCCACCCATCTCAAGGGTGCAGCTATCTCGTCTTAAAGTACTTCTGAGCAAACCTCGGCTTTATGGGCCGGCCGGGGGTCTCGGAGTCAAAAGTTAGAAATGGTTTCAGTGTTTCCATGTCCCCATTCCCATGGAGTCCTATGGGGTTGTATGGGAATGGGGACTAACATTTTCCGGTGCCTGATTCCCCGATCGGCCTGGGCCTGGACTTGTAATGTCCCATTGGCACTGGGAAGTCAGGCACTGGAAAAGTGTTACGAATCTGGTGTCAACCCGCCGGAAGCACCGGCAGGGTTAACGCTGGAATCGTAATGAGGCTGTAAGTCTCTAATGTCTGTGGCATGGCCCATCACAGAGCATGCATTAATGAGCACACAGGAGAGGTGTGTAGGTAAAGGGATGGGGGCAAGGTACTTTGGTGGAGTTTGGGGGGTGTTCTCAATGGGGAGTGGGTGCGGTGTAGTTGGTGTGAAGGTGCTTGTTGTGGTAAACTGGTGGTGATGGAATAGAGTGTGGGTTGGGCGGTGTGACTGTGCATGAGGATAGTCTGAGTGTTCTCTCTATTCCTGGGCATGGAACGGGGGGCATGGATGATCTGGACTGGGATTTGTGATTTTTGGAGGAAGTGGGCTCAACCCTGGCACACAGAGTCGCAGCTGGCAGCTGCAGACTAGTACAGGTAGATGGGCTAATTCAAAGTGCAGGAAGGAAAGGCATGAGGGAGCAGGGTTGATGCTGCTAGAGGATGCTGCAGTTTGAACTAGGTGGGGATAGGTACTAACAGTGATTTAGATGCCTTCGCTGGCTAGTAGTTGGAGGACGGTGGGCGGTGAGGTGGAGATGGGGGCGTGGTGGCTCCTATGGCCAAAATGTATCACAGGGGGGTGCTATCCGCATGTTTTCATAGCTAGCTTGGGCATTGTGGAAAAGACAGCTGGGTGTGGCTTGTGGTGGATGGGGCTGCAAGCACGTTTCCCACTTCTGATGGGCAGGGTGTAAGGTTGATAGATAGCTTGGGGCAAGGTTGAGGCTCCAGGGGTGGTGGCGGGGTCCCATTGTGGATTACCTTGGTTTGGAGAAGGGATGCTGTTTGAGTGCATGGACGGCAATGGCTGGTCGCACCACATGTAGGATCCAGCAGGAACAGGCTTTTTGATGTATTTAGGCGGCTTGTAATTCTTGGACAGGCACAGACAGGATGGACACTGGGCCTTTTCTCCGGGCCTTCTTCATGGGCTGGCATAGCCTAGCAGCTTGCTGGGAGCCTCAAAGGAATTAAGGTGGGTGCCCAATTGTGGCACTCTGTCACTGGAGTTCTGGGCCAGTCTGGAAGGTGTTGGAGGGAAGCTGGACTGCTCTTTTTATGGCATCGGCCATGTTTATGTGGAGCACCTGCTCCTTGGGAGCCATGGAAGGGTCACCAAAGCAAGGTGGTCAAGTACAAAGGGAGAGGAGGTGCCTCGGGCCTCACCTGTTAATGGTGTGCCGGCAAAGACAGGATAGAAACTGTGGCCTTATTTCTACTGAGCCTTCAATATGGGTTGGCTTTCTGGGAGCCTGGAATGAAGTTTGGTGGGTGCCCAATCGTTGTGCTCTGTTGCAGGAGCTCTGGCCAATCCTGTAAGGCGTCAGAGGGCAGCTGGGCTGCTATTGTGTCAGTCGTGTTTGTGCAGAGCATCTGCTCCTTGGGAGCCATGGTAGGTTTACCCACGCAGGATGGCCTTGTACAAAGGGGGTCACATGGAGAGGGTGAGGAGGTGTCTGGGGCATCACTTGGTAATGGTGCGGCAGCGCAGACAGGATGGACTCCAGGCGTTTTCTCCTGGCCTTCTAGGTGGGCTGGCGTTGCCTGCTCGCTTGATGGGAGCCTGGAAGGAAGTTTGGTGGGGTGGCCAATCGTTGCACTCTGTCGCAGGAGCATTGGTCAATCCTGGAAAATGTCGGAGGGCAGCTGAGCTGCTCCAGTAATGGCGTTCGCCATGTTTGTGTGGGGCATCTGCTCCTTCATAGCCATGGTAGGTTCACCCAAGCAGAGTCGTCTAGTACAAGGGGGGTCCCACAGGCAGGGTGAGGAGGTGTCTCGGGCCTCACGTGGTAATGGTGTGCCGGCGCAGACAGGATGGTCTCTCTGCCTTTACGCCAGACCTTTTAGCTGGGCTGGCTTGCTGGGAGCCTGGAAGGACCTTTGGTGAGTGCCCGATCGTTGCTCTTCGTTGCAGGAGCTCTGGCCGATCCTGGAAGATGTCGGAGGGCAGCTGGGCTGCTCTTGTAATGGCATCAGCCATGTTTGTGTGGAGCATTTGCTCCTTTGTAGCCATGGTAGTTTCGCCCAAGCAGGGCGACTTGTACAAAGGTGGTCACATAGGCAGGGTGCGGAGGTGCCTGGGACCTCACCTGGTAATGCTGCACCGACGCAGGCAGGATGGACTCTGGGACTTTTCTCCAGGCCTTCTATATGGGATGGTTTTGCCTGCCGGCTTGCTAGGAGCCCGGAAGGAAGTTTGGTGGGTGTCCAATCATTGCGCTCCGTCGAAGGAGCTCTGGCCAATCCTGGAAAATGTCGGAGGGCAGTGGGGCTGCTCTTGTAATGGCCTTGGCCATGTTTGTGGAGCATCTGATCCTTGGGAGCCATGACATGTTCACCCAAGCAGGCAACTTTTTACCAACTGGGTCACACAGGCAGGCTGAGGAGGTGCCTGGGCCTCACCTGGTAATAGTGTACAGGCACAGACAGGATGGATGCTGGGCCTTTTCTCTGTGCCTTCTAGATGGGCTGACTTTACCTGCTGGCTTGCTGGGAGCCTGTAAGGGAGTACAGTGGATGCCCAATGACTGCGCTCTGTCGTGAGAGCTATGGGCCAATCCTGGAAGGTGTCTGAGGACAGCTGGGCTTCTCTTGTAATGGCGACAGCCATGTTTGTGTGAAGCATCTGTTCCTTGGGAGCCATGTTAGGTTCACCCAAGTAGAGTGGCCTAGTACAAAGGCGGTCACACAGGCAGGGTTTGGAGGTGCCTGTTGCCTCACATGATAATGGTGTGCCGGCACAGACAGGATGGATGCTGGGCCTTTTCTCTGGGCCTTCTATCATTCAATCACAACCAAATATGTTTAATATGGCTGCACCAAGGCAATGAAAAACCACCCTGCTGTTGCAAAACGTCAATTAATCCTTCATGGAATCTGAGTAAGGGTGGAGAAGGCCACATTCTAGCCCAAAAAAATTTGGATTGATGTTATTCCAATTAAGCTCCAATTTAAGAGAAGTATTAGAATGTTCCTCGGTAGGTGTAAGAGATTTTTTAGAAATGCATTCTCTGGTGTGGATAACTTGTGATTTTTATTATAACCCCATAATGCTGCACCATACAGGTATGCTGACATTGCCTTGGTGTGGTAAACTTGGAAATATGGATGAATGTCCACATCACCATGAGAGCCAGCAAATGTAATGATGGCATTAGGTCAAGTCTCCTGCATGGGACCACCGTATGGCAGCTACATTATTACTATGCATAGAGATGATGGCTTTAACTAGTGACAGAGGTGTTCCAATGGTCACCAGTTTCTCCCAGAGTCTATTTTGGGGACACCATCAAATGTCGCTTTTAAGTCCACAAAACAGACAGAAAAGTTGATTTTCCTGAGAATAACAAACTTGTGCAGCAGAAGATAGACACTAAAACATTGAGCGACTATACTAAGGTCATGTTGAAAACCAGAATTTTGATTATCAAATATCGATCCAGATTAGTAACCGACCCAACAGTATTCTGTGCTCTAGCGCCTTGAAGCGTCCCTTGTGCTAGATGGTATTACCAATAAAGATCTCAGACCAAATAACTGGACAGACTCAAAAAATATGTCAATTTACTACTTTATTCTCAATTTAAGAAAGCTGGGCACAAGGGCAGGCATTGGTAGATGTTTGCGCGTGCGCGCGCACACACACACACACACGTATTTACACAGAAGTCTTATATCCCAATATGTGTCATCTATGATGTCATCCTACGTGGCAAACTGTAAAACCTACTGGCAGGAGGGATTGATTAGGGGAACATATCTACTTATAGAAAGTATACGGGTTAGTACTTCATTTGCGGTCTGTTATCTGTAATACATACCTTGAACTACGTAAAATACTTACTATAGTGGATAAAATGGCAGCAGAGTGGTGTATTCAACATTGTATAGCAGGTTGCCCTATAGAGCCACTGATTGGTTGGCATTCCCACCCAACCAATAGACTGTTGGCTTGGCTAGCAGCACGTAAGGAACCTGAAATCCAGGAGCTTGAGTCACGTCAGATTACTCCCTCTTTTGCCAATTAGTCCATCATCTCTCAGCAGCTTGACCATAAGCCAAGGTTTCCCATCTTTTGTTGACCTTGAGGTTGCTCTCTGGTCTGGAACATTCAAGGAAGTATGAGCACATCACTATCTTCAACCACAGCCTAATGAATAGCCCTTGTTTTCGATGTCTGCATCACCTGTGAGGATACCACAAATTTGTCTATTTTGACCTCCTATTTACTGCTATTTGATTCAATAATGCTGGGTGTTATTTATTACACCTTTGGCCCCTAGAGACTTGCTCACTCCATATTCACTGTTAATTGTCCAATACTTGGCTCTTGCACATGTTTTCATCTTCGTTAATCTAAGAGAAATTTGTCTCGCACTCACGGCTTATCCGTCTGCCTCCCTATGTGCTTTTCAGTTATTTCTTGAAATAGCTTCCTTGATCCCAGGCCAACATAGACTTCTCTTTGTTTGCACATGAAGCTGTTTTCCAGCATCTCCTGTCTCGTTAGCTCTGGTGTGTTTTTGTAGTAGTTTGAATGAATATTTGCATGAGCCGGAGTCCATTTTCCAATTATGGCTGTCCTAGCCACATTATATATTCCTATATAGCAGGCTTCTATATGTCTCATCTACATTATTGATCCACAAGTTACTTTATCTTCTTTTTTGCATACATGATTACTTTGTCATTTTGTACATGTTTCTCTTGTTGCTTCAGTTACATCGTCTTTCATAGAGTTTCAGTACGTCCTCGTATATCTTCTTATGACATCAATCTTCCCTTTTCAGATGTCACTCAGCGCTCGATGATACCTAATTGTGCGTGCAGACATCCATCCACTCTCTCGATGTGAGGTATATTCGGTACGGTTGTATGTGTGCATAGCATCACTCACACACTCGATGCAGTATAGGGACTACACATGGGGTCCCACATGCAGCTCTTCTATGACAGTGGTGAGGGGGCAGAAGCTAGGGTATATGCCTCTACCTGCTCCTCTACAATTCTGGCATACATTTTTTTCTTCCACATTGAGTAAGGAGATGGGCCTGAAGTAGTTTTTCACCTTGTTTCTATTGTCTTTTTTGTACACAGTATTTAAGCCTTGGTCCAGGAATTAGGCACCGAGCCAGAACCTGCTAGGATGTTAAATCATTTTTGTAATAACGGTGCCTGCATTTTATTGTTCATTTATAACGCGCTTAATATCAGCGAGTGGTTTCAAAGCTTGGGGTCGGGAGTCAAACCTGTGTTGCGTCGCGTTGCCTTGCTTCCATGACAAACGCATTGTCCCTGAGCTATCCTTCCTCCCCAAATGATTATTTCACTTTTAAAGACATCAATGGGTATCTCATCAGGACCTGGTGCTTTGCCCAACTTTTGGGCAATTATTGCATCCTGAACTTGTCCAGGGTGAACACCAGGGTGTATTCCAGTGCGCTGCCTACCAATAATGATACAGTAAAGTTGTTGGCAAACTCCCACAGTGGCCCAAGCTGACTTCTGACAGACGAGCAGCCCAGGATTCAGAAGACTCGGCCCAGGAGAGTGTATGCTGAAACAGCCAAAGTCTCACATACGCGTCAAATTGCTATATATGTCCTGCAAGTTGTGGATTTATATTTATCTTTAGGATGTGACCAATGAAAAGAGCAGAGTCCAACTTACATTACTCGTTCAAAAGGGTTTCTTGCTGAGTCACTATCGCAGACCTGATTCACATTTAAAATTCTTATGCTCCCAAAATGCTCTTTGCTTGTATGTAAATTATTCAGGTTTAGTTGCTGTTATATGGGGGCCTGCCATGGGCATCCAGCAGGCTCCAGGGATGCTACGTGTCATCAGCACCCTAGTGTGTTACTAGGGCACACCCAGTCTTTAGTGGGGGCAGGGTGGGCCATATGCATGACCATGCGGACCCTTGCACCTTGTTGGCTCGAGGGTCCCACGGCATCATTGCTCACACGGTGTGGGCCTGCAGGCCTAAATGAGACAAGTAGCAGACATTCCTCTTTGGGAGTCTGCAGCCATTCTGTTGCACGTGCCTGCAGGGGCTGTTAAAAGGGCAATATACATGGGAGGCACACATTCCCTTAAAGGGGCAACACACTTGGGAGGGTCACACACAACAGGTGCCATGAAGAGATATGACCTGTGCTGGGGTCCACCCATTCTGCCCTGCACCCTCCTCCTTCCGGCCCCGCCCCCAAGGAAGAGACGGATCCCTGTGTATGTTTTTCATTTCCAGCACTGATCACACACACAAGCATGAACATATGCACACATATGCATGCAGTGTGTCTCTCTCTCTCTCTCTCTCTCTCTCTCTTTTTCTCTCTCTCTCTCTCTCTCTCTCTCTCTCTCTCTCTCTCACACACACACACTGTAAATGTTACACCCCAAAACTGATTTTTTTACAGCAATCTCAATCCTCTAACAAACAAGTATTTTGTAACAAGTGACACAATGCATAAGGGCCGCTGTGCGCTATATAAATTTAAATAAATACATAAATCCTCAAAATGGAAGTTTGGTAACAAATGCTAAGTGCACCCACGAGGACTCTAATGTATACACAAAGCGGATTGGTTTCTTTGAAACAAGCAGTGGATGCTAACCTGGGAAAGAAAAGGACTTATATTTAGACGAGGTTTTTCTTGGCAAATGAGCTCCTGATCTTCAAAGGGTAGCCGGATTTTGCTAGCTCAACAGACCCTCCCTGAGGTCAAGGGTTATGCGGGCCCGCAGCTTTGACAGGCTTCTCATGGGCCCAGTTTTGCAGGATATTTTCCTGTGTTGGTTCGCTCATGTGTAATTGTTAATAAATCATCGCGGTTATTATTCTAAACAGCCTTAAGGGCAGCGTGTGTTTTGCTAGCAGCGGCCATTATCGAACGCTGAGGTGCACATAGCACGTTTGGGCCAATGGGAAGACCGGGAGACCATTGGTGGAGGGCAAAGCACACGAGATCCAGTGTGGGAAGAGTTCCAGCTTCGGGGAGTAGCTGTTGCACTTGGCAGCGAGAACAAAAGAATGCACGCAGACGTTTTCCTCCTCAGGAAATCAGAATAATGCGCGTGCACGAAGAATAACACGCAGCAAAGCGGGACGGTGGCTCACGTGGCTCAGACGTCCAGGAGGTGCAGCCAACAGGCTTTTATTGGGGAAAGAAAATCTTTCTGTCTTCAATGGTCGAAGTGTATGAAGTGAAGTAGTGGAACCATGTTCCTTGCTGGCCTGTCCCCGCTTCGGACAAAACCCCTCGCCACGCGCAATACAAACCCCTAAACATACGCGCCTGCTGTTTAAGGACACGTTCAGCGCACTGCACTGAAGTGCAAGTTTCAACTTCTTTTTACACTTTTCCTTTAAAATGAAACCATTCCAGAACGATTTCTTTTTAAAATAAAAGTACAGGAACAGTACAATTTAATTTTAAAAAAAGCAGAGGAGCACCGCTCCCACCCGCTCCATCCCACTTCGACCACTGTCTGCCTTCCGCTGTCAGAACTCGCCTAGAGCTCTATCTGTCTCCCTGCAGCCCACTCCTGCCATGGGGTGGCCTAAAATGGTGGAAGGGCTTCTTAACGTGCAGCATTTCAACAAGAATGAATCATCTGTCTAACTCATGTTTTGGAGTTAAAGGCTGATGGCGCCATTTTCTCAAATAAAAGCTATTCATTGAATTACTTAATCCGTCCCCTATTGAAATTCAGCGGGGAAATCACTCCTACCTCCCCCTCTTTGTTGGCCACCAGCCTTTGAAATTAAAGCCATTGCAAGGATTGCCGTCTCCTTCCCACCAGATGTTTTGGACTACATCTCCCATCATCCCACCCCATTGACTCTGCAAGCTAAGGTTGATGGGCATTCTAGTCCAAAACATCTGGAAAGCCAAAGCTTGCAGTCCTGGTAGCTGTCAGAGCAGGAGGTCAGATGGAAAGTTTCCAAAATATATTAGAACATCGATTTGGTCATCAATACAATACTCAATAATTTATAAAGCGTGCCAAGCCCAAATGCATCTAGGCGCTGTTTGCAGTCAGACCTAATAGCAGAGGAAGAGAACAGGAACAGGGCGGGTGGGTAGTCTAAGTTGAGTAGGTTTTCAGGAGGGGGAAAAATAATTCTGCTATCTGGGGCTTTAGTGATTGGGGGTTTAGTCGGGGCCATAATTCCTAGTACTTGCAAAGGAGCTTGGGCTCTACCTGGTTACCTGAACTAATTCCCCAACCTGCTTCCCTAGTAAACAAAAGTAAATGAACAATGTTAAGCAACCATTCTGCTCTTCCCCAGCAGATGTCACTATCAACCATGATATTATGTTGCGATGTGTTAGAGCCCCCCTCAACTTCATATCCCATTTGAAGCACTAGTCATATTTTTACAAGTGTCACCTTCACTTTCCAATGACAGCTCTTTCAAAAAAGAAAAGTGCCAAATGAGAGCAAAGAGAAAGCAGAGAGGATTGGCAGTGAAACAGATGACCTTGGGCCTCATTACACAGTGGGCGGTAAGGGATTACTGGCACCGGTAAGGGCACTGGTGCCGGTAATCCCTTCCCGCCCTGCTACGAGGTCCCTCAGCGGGTCCCGTCCTTAACGTGTGGTCAGACCACACGTTAAGGACGGGTCCGCTGAGGGACTTCAGAGCTAATAACGGTGCCGCTAAGAGCAGTACTGTTATTAGCTCCTTCCCCATTCCCATTGAGCCCTATGGGGGCTCGAATGGGAATGGGGAATGGTAATTGGCATAGGGACTTACCAGGTCCTCCAGGGTCGGAATGACCCGGTAAGTCCCCATATCGCCTACCTGGACCCAGAAGGCGGTAGGGGGTAGCCATGGTGCTAATAGCTCCATGGTTACCTCCTACCGTGTAATGAGGCCCATTGTCTTTTTCATTTTCCACTGTGCTCCTTTTTTACTTTTATTTTCCCCATTGTTTTCTAGATTGTCACAGACCTAACAGTTGTTTTAGATAAACATCCCCTCTCAAGTTCACTGTGTTCTTTCTGACAGTGCAAACAGATGTTTATGACACGTGATGACTCTGTCTCTACCCAGCAAACCCCTCATCCTGTTAACATCATTCGGAAGACCAGTGCATGGATTTGGAAGGGACATGTTCTCCGATCCCATGTACCACATGCTAGAATGCATAGTTTGGGGAGGAAATAGCAGCAATGTTGCCACACTGTCGGCAGTGCCATGGGCTGCCACCTAGAATTGTTTTACTGTAGCATCAGCCCTGTGCCATCCAGCCCCCTGCTTTGAAGGAGGAGAGTGCAAGTATGCAGGGGCATTGTGACTGATGCAGTGGTCTGACTCTCTGTAAGCGACCGGGACAGAACTATTGCCCCTCTACACACCTCAGTCTCAGCGGAGGCTACTCCAGGCATCCCGCTTCCAGTGGCACATTTCCACCAATCATTGTTTTGGTGATCTCGTTAAATCTCACTAAGTCAGTGACATATGATATGCCCAGGTGCTTCTATTAATCACTACTGGGTGTTCTCAGTAAGTTTTCCTACGGGTGTGCACATGTGCGTTCAAGTGCTAAGGACGAGTATGCTCGTCCTTTTTTGCATAGCCTTGCATAATAGCCTGGCACTTAAGGGGTTAATCACTATTTCATGTTCTCACTAGGACTCGCTACTTCAGAGTATGCCTAGGTGCTTCCATCACTCATTGTTTGGTGTGCTCAGTGAGTCTTCCTATGTTAGAGGAATTTCCACATGTGCTCCCATCAATCACTATTTCGTGTTATTATTGAGTCTCCCTAAATTACAGAAAAAATGCCCAGACATAAGTACTAAATTTTCACTGTGGCTAGGGAATACGGCATGTAAGAGTTACGCCACACTTAGGTCAAAGTGCCATCTTAGCGCACTACTCTTTTCTATTGATACACATCGGACGATAAACTCGGAGTTGTCCTCGGAACACCTTACTGGAGCACTGGTCTCCCTAGTGCATTTGATGCTGCTCACTGCTGAGCCCCCAATTAGGCCAAAATGGCCTTTTTATAAGTGAGCCGCTCCAGAAATAAAGGTGCTGGTAACAAGATAGCGGCACCCTTTCCGGACCGGCTGATTTCAAGTCTGCCGGTAGGAGCACTGAACTACCAGCAGGCCACACCTGCCGAGAGTTCGGGCTCCCACCAGCAGTTTTTTCCATGAAGCACCGGCACCGTTACTGCTTCAGGGTTCCCATTACCATGGAAATTACTGTACCGCCGCCTGCGATATCACAGTAGCACCGGGATGTCAAGCGGTGGTTATGGTAATACGAGGTTACCAGCAAACCTCGTAATGAGGGCCAATGTGTCTTGTCCTTCAAGCAATTGTAGAGGCTTCTGAAGGCAACATATTCTTAATTATTTGAGATGCGGTGGATTTGAACACTCGTTCTAGCCTGTAGGTGAAAATGACATGGTATTGCTACGGCGATGTTAACCCTTCCTGGAACTAATTCATTGTCCATCCGTAGAGTCGTTGTACAGAGTGCGGAGCACAGGAAACGCACAGACTCATATAGGTGCATACTTGTATTATTCAGTTACAATGAAGGGTAAAGGCGAAGGAGCTCTGCCGTCTTCTTCTCACCGCTACTCCCAAACGTCTTCCTCCCACATTCCGCGTTCCAGAACTCGTCGTCACTGCACTACACCATCTTCCATCACATGGATTGCCAAAACGGGTGGCAGCAGCAGCTTTTTTTTCAATACACAGGCAGGGCAAAACTGCAGTACAAATATGAGGTTCCATGTCTTAAAATTACGGCAAAAATGACCGTGAATACAAAATATTGTGGCAAAAACGCAGTGGTTTTTTGCACCACAATCATGTAAAGGATGCTGGGGACACCCCCGCAACCCCAGCTCCCCTTAAATGGTATAATGTGGTACACATCTACCGGGTCAAACAACAGCATTTTTGCCACGATTTTTTTTACCAGCGACATTTTTTCCACAATTTTATTACCTGATACCAAATATGAGAACATAATTTCAATCACGGTATTAGTCAAAGTACTATAATGTAAAGAGGTCTTGTACAGTGCAACGTCTGCCATTTACCAGACCAGGGGTCTGCCGCCTTTGGACTACAACTCCTTTACGTCCTACACAACACAGTTAATGAGGAGAGATCGCGGGAATCATACTTCTTAACATACGCAAAGCCACAGGTCTCAGATCACGATCTTAGACAGTCTGAAAAATGTTCGATTTATTTTGGCATTTACTTACCACTACTGCAAACATGTGTTGGAAAAAAACAATAGAAGGTCTGAACTCTCTACCTATTAGATGCACATAATTTGGTGCCCAAGTGAATGCACTTAATGGGAATTAGCTTTGCCAACTATAGAGAATAACCAGGGTAACAGTGATGGCCCGCTGATCGACATCTAAAGTGAAATACGCACAGCTGTCATAGTTTATAAAACATACCTTTGCAACTTCCCCAATTTGTGAAAATATGTTCATGTTTGCATCAGGGATCGATGCTTTGATGGTTAAGGCACCCCTTTGTGACACTTCCTGTGTTGGAAAATGAGTGTCCCACACTACAGCAGGAAGTGACAGGTATCCCTAAATATATTCAAGCCTAAGAAAGACTAAACAAAAAAAAAAAAAAAACTTCCCCTTGAGCATAATTGAAAAAATGAGTTTTCTGGCCACTTGGTGACACCCTTTCTCAATTACTCATTTATACACGTCATGGTGATATTTTGCGAATGGAGTAGATTAGAAGTTAGTTGGCATTTGAGGCTGGATGGCTGCCATCCTAAAATAAATACAGTCTAGCCATGCGCAATATATTTTTTCTCACAGCTCGTTCAAAAATTAGTATCGGCTAAAAGAGTCAAGATGAAGTCTAAATGGAGGCTGTGGCAACTCTAATCCACGAAGTCTAAAACCTTTATTACTCCTTGACATAAATTGACATAGGAGGTGCCAAAGTAATGCCTTAAATTTAATTGTGCCGTCTGGCTGACTTGGCATCACAGCAAATGATGACATTTGTACAATACAGTATTGTGTGTATATATATTTTTTTACATTGTGTACCGAGTAGTTGATCCGCTGTTTTTCTACTAGGTTTTCACAGAAGAGAAAATCCACTATTCAGCTGAAAAGTTAGTCATGTATTCGGCCAAACCGGGGGCCAAAAAAATATTGTTTGATCATTTAAAATGTCAGTTACATTTTCAGTTCAGCAAAACAATATGCTGATGAATTTGACCTTTAATGCTAATATTTCACTATAGCTATGCCAGCAAACTATTTGCCTGATTCATGGAAAAGTAGGCAATGATCCCTCAAAGTCCCCACACTGAGCACGGCTTTGCGCGTCCCTGCATGCAGAACGTGTGTGCTCTGCGTATTCATGGAATGTTTTCCACTGAGTAACCCATTGTGCAAATAGTAGCCGGAACGCCCCAACCACGCCCGCGCGCACAGCACATCCAGCGACAATACCTACCTTTGCGGGCACCTCGGCCTCAAATATACGCACTCTGGTAATACTGCAAAGGGTCCCCCGGAAGCAAGCCAGTACGCTGGTGACAGCGCATGGGGTACCCGTAACTGTTACAAGCACCTCGACAACATGCGTACCATTTTCTGTTACTTGGGTAAATCTCTGGTCAGTCTGCGTTCGAACCCCTGTAAACCATGGCTGCACCCCGCTACTCTGCTTATGTGCACCCCTAAGTGTGAGCAAGAACTCACACAAGCTGCATTTCCATGAACCCATTTCTCTGAAGTACACAGGCTTGAACCCTGAGGTCCCACGACCCTTCTTGTTTTCAGCCTCACAAGGTTATCACCTATCCCATCTATGCGATGGTATGCCCCATCTTTACTAGCCCAGTGTTACTTATCCATACAGGACTCCTTCATTGTATTAATGCACCAATTGTCCTAGACACACCCTTCAACATACATCTGTAAGGTCTCCGGTAATTTTTAATACATTTAATAGACAATATTGCCTTTTCGTCACAAAACGAAACCTAGCAGCTGCGCAGTTGCGCCGCAAGTGCAACACTATACACCGCGCGCATGCGCACAGGCACACGATCGAAAGAGCTCCGTCTATTTTACTCGACAGCGCCGCCGCATTTGTCTCTTGCGAGTATCCCCGGCAGACATAGTCAATAATGCATACGCCGGCTACTCCACCAGCCTGACAGACTACATCCTGACTAGACGAGAGGAGCCTAGCCTACGACAGTCACTGCGCTGCAACGCCGAACTCAAACCAGGTAATGCAGCTCTCTTCCATACACACAGTGAGTCGGCACTCGCCTTGCGCATCACTAACCAGGCACCCCTGCCATTTTTTATGCTACTGCAGAACTATCAACTGCATACAGCCCGTAAGACCCGGATTACGTACCTGGAGTTCTGCTCCCTCCACACCTTACCAGGGCCACGTCACAAGACCCAACAAAGAAAAGGTGAGCTCGTGTACCCCTTTTCTACTATGTGCCTACTACTCTGCTATGCACATGACCATGTCTTCCACTAAGATTAAGGAGCAATTAGCAACCCGATCTCCTTTTTCTTTTTCTCTCTGTTTATAACTCTCGACAGATACTAGCTACACCCCAAGGTTCTCCCGCGTTCTCCCGCGTCCTGGACTCTACACCATCTGCACACCTATGCGTCCAGGCCCTACCAAAGACCTAGACCCCAAAGGTCAGTGCTTATGCTTTGCCCATGTGTGCGTGATGGCTAATTTAGCCTATGATGCCCCACAACTAAGGTTGTTTTTAAATGTCATGTTACGTAATCTTCCCATGAATTTTATCCTAATCACTAATAGAGTCCCCTGGATTCCTTTCCAGGGCGACCTATATCAGGCCCAAGATGAAGGCTATCTGCCGAAACGTCCAAGGACCAGCCTCTCTTCCATCTCCTGCTAGTCCTTATTAACTGTCTCCAAACAACTTATGATTCAACTCAGGACGACACTATCACTTGTCACTAATAGGTGGTGGTCACTATTCAATTCCAAAGCACCAAAATGGAACTATATTTTTGAAAAAACTTTTTCGAATTTACAAATTTAAATGCAAAGGTCTACAACATTGCAAAAGCCTTTGATAAAAAACTAAATACTTTGGGTTACTAATCCCTCTATGTTGAGATGCATAA
Source organism: Ambystoma mexicanum (assembly GCF_040938575.1). Classification (NCBI taxonomy): domain Eukaryota; kingdom Metazoa; phylum Chordata; class Amphibia; order Caudata; family Ambystomatidae; genus Ambystoma; species Ambystoma mexicanum. The sequence goes on from NC_090940.1 coordinate 577,403,333, forward strand.
TTAATAAATGCAACTTTACCATATGTGAATATGTGAATCTTTAATTCTATTTGTGTTTAGGTTTCACCTTGATTACACATGATTGAATACCTGTGACATGACTAAATAACTTAATGTGTACTTCAAAAAAAGAGTACCCCCTAAAATCTAGTTGTCAGAGCGAACCCACTTGTGTATTTTGTCCCCTAAGTGTGAATGGCACCCCAATTGTGTGCACACACTTGTAAATTTCCGATCGGACCTTACCTTTGCGTGGTGATTCTTATGGGGCCTTCCCCTGCTTTCACATGGCGGTGTACTCGGCAGCTTTGCGTGCTGATTACCCCAAAATGATGTTGCACGGTCAGAAACATGAATACGCTTGGTTTCTCACAGTGCTGGGCATGTGCTTTCCCTGCGCAGGCCGTTCCCTCGAGATGCCCACGTTACACCTTGTTATTCCTCATTCTGCGTGGATTGTGGGGATATGCATGTTTTGCCCACTATTTATTCCTCTGTGCAGGCCCGTCCCACACTCTGCGAGGAGTCTCGCGCATGGCGCTCTACTGCTTGCAGAGCGGTGCCATACTTGCGTGGAGACCAAGCAAGTCCCGGAACAAGTCCTGAAAAGTCGATTCCATGAATCGACGAAGCGGGTTTTGCATGCAGAATGGCCTGTAAAGTCCTGATTTTAACTAAAAAAATTTCATAAACCTTGCCCTATGTATGTGTGTTTGTTTTCTAAAGAGATGTTTGCACCGCACGCCTATTTGCCTGCAGCCAAATAAAGGATTTTTATAAAAAAAATAGTCAGTTAACAAGCAACAGTTTGAGTTACATTTTTTAAAAAAATGCCAATCTTTAAACTACATTGTAATATCTGCCTCACCATAGGACAAATGACAGCTTTCTGCATTGTATTGTTAATTGAAAAATATATTCCAGCATATACCTCAATTTTGACTTGTTGAACATACGTATAGGGTTATTAGCATAATTGACCTAAAAACATTTGACCTAAAACAATTGATAGAATTTTTGTTGACCTTTTTATGGGACAACTGCAATTATATATATATATATATATATATATGGGGGTAGGTAAGGGTATAGATTAGGATGAGAGCAAGTGGGGGGAGGGTTTGCAGGGGTCTCCCCTCGGCATTTTAGACTGAAAAAATGTCAAATAAATGTGATCAAATGTGATTAGGTCAAGTAGACCCAAACCCCTATAAGCCATGCTTGAAGAAATGCCCTCATCTCTAAATTGACCACTTACTTGTAACCAAGAGGATCAATAATGCATCATCTTGAAGTGCATTTGCAAATGTCCTTAAATCCACCAAAGAAGTGCGACAGGATGTTCTGACCATTATTACCGTGGGCCGCTGTCCTGATCTGTGAAACCTTTTGTATTTATTTAAGAATAGGATGCCACTTCCAACAGAAAGGACTTACACAGTAGGCATTAAGAAAGAGCAGAGGAAGTTCTTGGATAAGATGCCTTTAGCTGATAGAATTTGTTATAGTGAGTGACGTATCTCGGGTGGTCAATAGGCCTAATAGGAACAGGAACCAAGAACAGGGACTGAGGACAATAACTCATTTGTAACATTCGTAGCATGAGGCCACTATTTATATGTTTACAAATTGCATAGAATAGTAAGAGGGTTGGATGCAGCAGTGGTGGGTTGTGCGGCTATTTTGGATATAAGGTTGGAGGGACTTGCAGTGGACTCCTTCCACTGCTAGAAGGGAGAGGTTGCTTGATGTTGACGGGAAGACCAATTCAGTGGAGCTGGCGTAGTAAGGAAAACGAGGGAAAGCAGGAGGAGCCATCCAGCTTGGGACTGGTAGGTTGTTGAGAGGTGAGGACTGGCAATTTTGAGTGAGAGGGTACAGTGAGATGCATTCAGTGAGGAAGTGGGGCGGGGAACAAGACCATGCATGGAATTGTAGATGATTATCATGAATTTAAAGCAGAACACTATTACATGGACAGCCATGCAGCTTGGTTATGGCAGGGAGATGTGGGGGAGGACCTAGGTAGGGTCAAGGGTGTGCATGTCACAAAGCTGAGGACTTTGTGGAGGGGAGCAAATTAGTAGAAGAGTCAACCAAGACATAGGCTCATGCAGTAGTCAAATTTTGTGAGCACACAAATAGAGATAAGTGTTTTAGTTGTGTGGTGTGTTTACTGTGGACCGATTTTTCGAATGTTTAGGAGGTTGAGTCTGGCTGCGTTGGCAATGGCTCTAATGAACTGTAGAAAGTGAGGGTTGCAGTGGAGGCAGGAAGAAAGATGACTTCGGTGGAGGAGTTGAGCACTAGGCAGTCTAGAGCCATCTAGTGGTGAATTGAGGTAGTTGGTTATGCATTCCGTTATTGTAGGCGTAAAGGAGAATAAGAATATCTGAGTATCGTCGGCAAAGAGGTGATATTGACTGCCAAAATTGGCAATGAATTTCCATGTCAGGAGGTGTGTAGAGTTAAGAGTAGTGGATCCCATGACATATCCTTGAAGGACTCCCATGGAAAGGGATGTTTTGGATGATGAAGTGGAGTCCTGTGAAATGGAGATGGAGCAGTCCAAAGAGATAAGAGGTTACCCACTCAAGTATGGTGCCCTTGAAGCCAATGCGGGAAAGCATTTGAAAGAGGGAGAGGTGAACCACAGTTTGTAAGGCCGATGGAAAGTTAAGAAGAATGAGAATAGAGGTGAGAGTGGTGCTAAAATATGATATGATTTTTTTATTTATAACATGCTTAATACCCAGAGATTTCTAAGCACGGACCCGAGAATCGAACCTGTGTTGCTCCGTGCCGTCTTGACGTCTTGCTTCCATGGCAAGCACATTGCCCATGAGCTATCCTGAGACAAGAGAATTGGCAACATGAAATAGCAGAATCTCAGTGGAGTTTTGGGACCAGAATCCAGATTGGAGGGGGTTTGCAAGTGAGTGTAACTCGAGACAGCTGCCTGTGCTGCTGGAGAAAATTCGCTCATGGATTTTAGAGGGGTGGGGAAGGAGTGAGACTCGTCTAGCAAATGAAGGGCTGTTGGGGTCAGCAGTTGTGATATGTTATTTATAACATGCTTAATACCTAGAGGTTTATAAGCGCAGACCCGGGGATCGAACCTGTGTTGCTCCATGTGGTCTTGCTTCCAAGGCGAGCACGTTGCCACTGAGCTATCCTCCCGAGTTGGCTTCTTTAGGAGAAATATGTCTATGGCTGTTTTGTAAAGTCTGCAAAAATACCAGTTGAGTGAAGCCAGTCAACTTATCGTAAAGCTAAAGCAGAACTACATTAAAGGTAGAGCAGGCTGGTCAAGGGACAGGGTGAATGGAAGTGGACTGATGGTAACGTATGGTTTTGGAGCTCCGTTTTTGAAATTGTAAGAGGTTGTGAATGTATTGCAGCTGTTTGTTTAGTTCTTATAGTTAGCCGGGATAGACTGCGAGAAGTGCAACCACATGACATGAATCTAAAGGTATGGCGTTCATTCATCACCCGTTTTGTTTTTGCTGCGTTTTTTGTTGAAAAACTTTGGCCAAAAAAACTCATAAAGAAAATGAGGGGGTGAGTGAGTAAGGGCATATAAGGGGTAGGGGATTGGAGCACAGGGAATAAATAGGAGGGGAGGGGTCTCTGGGGGGGAACCCCCCAGATAAAAAAATAAAAAAGTGATGAGTTTTTTTCAGCCAAAAAATGTTGGCAAACAACACACAAAAAATGGGGATGAATGAATATAGAACAAGTCTAAAAAGCCAGCAACAGCAGATACTGTTCGAGGGTGTGCACTCATAAACGATTGTCAAATTTCATAAGCATTCTTGAGCATGTGATGGTGGGAAACAGGGAGTGTGGGCAGTGAGCTCACACCTTCAGAAAACTCTCGGTCACCACATGTCCTCAAACACAACAGAACAATATCATTGGCCTCCCCTTGATTCTTCTTTGAAGCTATGCATGTCTATTAGAGTTTGAGCTTTGTTTGAAAATATTTTGGTAGCTAGTGTACCACTTAGGTTTTGGTGGGCAGCTGTGAATGGCCAAACGCACCAGGGGAAAGGCGCTCAACCAATCAGGTGGTGGGAACAGCAGGCGAGAATTCAAGATCCCCGTCCACTGTCCCAGGCACCTGAGACCCTTCCCTAGGTGCAGCCTTTTTTAAAATTTTAATTTCAATGCAGGGAGGCAACAAAAAGTCTCTTCCTGTTACCCCCACTACCCCCAAAATGTCCCGATTCTCCTCCCCTACCCCTCGACTTGCCTGAGGGACTGGAGCAATGCTCCGTTCCGCTTCACTCAGGCCTGCCTCAGCTCGTGCTGGCCTGCCTTTAAAGGGCATATCCGCATCCTGGCAGGACATGAAAGCCATATTACACTCCCAGATCTGAACCTTCCCACGCATGTGGAATAGGGGTGTCGGAAAGGGAAATAGTCAATAACTCGGGGTCATGCCCGGAGTCTTTTCAATATGAGTCTTAGCTTAGTATCTGCAGGGCATTGGTCATTTGCTTGTGTCACCCACTATTCACTGAAGTTGACAACAGCAGGTTAAGCACATGCTGTTGAGATCTGTGTGTGGTCTGCAAGTCACCAGGTTCGAATCCAGACAAGGTCAACTCAGGCTTTCATCCTTCCGAGGTCATTAAATGAGTAGCAGGTTTGTTTGGATAATAATAATTGTATACAAAAAATGTCTATATACATTGCTTTGTCGAAAGTGGCAACTAAATAACAAATAATGTTTATTCCCACTGAATTATTGTCTAGTTTTCCTGAAACTTTGCAGACATGTTACTGTGTTTTATGGGACTTTTGCATGTGAATTTGTTGGTTGCTGATCTAGGAATGGGTAAACGTAAAGTGCTGAGAGGAGAAAGCAAGAGAAGGCAAGTAGAAGCAAGGGAAAGGAGACTAACAGAAGACGCTCACTTCTTATATGAAATTTACCACCACCTTCAGGCTGCTTCAAACTGCATTAGGGGAAGAAGGGGAAGGGATGGAGATGGAGTCAGAAGGAGGGAATGGAAGAAGAGGGTGAAACTTTGCACACAAAACAAAGGCCTCATAACGAGTTGGGCAATGTTCCGGCTGCAAATCTGATGGAATACCGCACAGCGGAATTACTGTTACCACCACTTGGTGCGGCCGAAATTACCGCCTGATTGCAAGTGGCCATAGCGGAGTAAATCCTCATTTCGTCCATCGGACTGTATGGGGCTTTTTCGGCAGAATGACTGCTGCGGTAATTACGCTGATTTTGCCGATTTGTCAGCAGACAGTGAGAGGATTTACATCTAGCGTGATACTGGAGGAAAATCCCCAACTCCGGGGCCTTACTTGTCATATGGTGGTGCAGGAAAGGTGGTGGTAAATCCGTTACCGCCAATTTTTTACTGCACCGCAATACTTTTAATGAGCCCCTTCAGCCACTCTACAGCTGGTTATTGGCTGCGATCAGGTGGTAATGATTACCGTTTCCATGACTGGAGGACCCTTTGCAAAGCTTGTTCCATGTGCCATTCATTCCCAGTATGAACTGGGGAAAAAAGGAAGGTACATTCTTTAAGCTTTTTGGAAATTACTTTTTGAATCAATTTTAAGTGTCAGAATGGAAGTCAATGGCTGGGCAGAAAACCAGCTGCAAAGGAAGAACTCCCATCTTCGACACATCTGGCACGAGGTGCTTTTTATGGGTGGGAAATGCTGTCACACCACAAGACTTCTTTAATTTTTTGCAGTTCCAGCAGCATCCCTCCTCAGCAGGCCTGCCATGTTTTAATAGGACAGCTCTGAGACTCTCATTAGGGGTGAGCATGGGTGGGTGGGGGGGTGTCAGCCATCTTCTCTCAGCTGGGCTCCCTTACTATTAATAGGTCAGTGTTAGGATTTTAATGGGACAGTGCAGCTGCTCGCAGCAGGACATGGGCAATGCGAGAGAGGTAGTTCCCTCGATTATTTCAGCAAAGTCACACATTAGCAACCCTGAAAACAGGCCTATGCTTTTGCATACAAAATAAAAAAAATGAAACTGAGGGGGACACACGTTTCTCTACTTTGTTCCCAATGTGTTAATGTTTGCATTGCAGTCCAATGACTGCTGAAAAACAACAGGATGAGGAGTGTTAGAAAAGCAGACGCTCTCTTAATTGGAGCTGTTTGAAAGGCTCTGTGTGTGTGTGTGTGTGTGTGTGTGTGTGTGTGTGTGTGTCTGTGTGTATTGCATACATATATTGCATTACCTTTTAATACATTTGAAAACGTATTAGTTGCAGTTTCTGTTGCACTTTCTTTTTTAAATAACAAACAGATGTGCATAAATACAGATAAAAAATATCCCCCCAAAATAGTATGGATACATAATAAACAATCGCAGATTAGAGGGCATTACCAGGTGGGTAAGGCTTCTCGGCCCAAGCTAAAGGGGGATCAGGGATGTTACCACCTGCCAATGACCGAGGAGGGGGGACATTGTTGCTAATAGATCATTCCAACCAATGCGAATAGAATGTTCTGCTTAAACATAGGGGCGACAAAGGAGAAACGTTGGAATGTTGGGATAAATGACTTATACCAGTCAATAGTGCCTCCTGCAACTTCAAGATTTGCAATGTTCTAAATTACAACACAAATGGTGAAAATAAATCCCATCAAACCAGAAGCCTTCATTTGAACTTTGTGTGTTTATAACAGAATGGCATTTATTTATTTATTTAGGGCTTTATTTATTTATATATTTGTACATTTGTATAGCGCACCCAACCCTAGGGCATCTGGGCGCATTTCGTGAGTGTTCTCACTATTGGTGCAGTCTGAAATGACATGCACGCGTGGGAGCTGCGAGTGAAAGCAATTATTGCACAGACGTGCAGGAAATCGGGTGGAGATGATTACCCAGCTGTGCACAGAACAAATACACACTGTGAAAGAAATACATCACTTTCAGACATAATTTCCTAATGATTGCCAATGCATTTCAGCTAGTATGCCATCAGTTTGTTCAGGTGACAGAAATGACTCCTAATACTCGTCAGATCGAGCAGAGTACTAGAGGATATGGAGGCTTTAGATAAACAGGAGAAACTAGCAGTCAGGGGCCCTCATTACAACACCGGCGCTAAACCATGGCGCTATTAGCACCATGGTTGGTGCCGGTGTTGTAACGAGTCCGCCATAGTGAAATGGGGAAATACCGCCCCATTCCAAGGTTGGCGGGGCAGTTTTTCCCCATTTCCCCAGGGCCCTTCCCCATTCCCATTTTTTACCCATAGGGCTCTATAGGAATGGGGAATGCGGCAATTACGGTACCGCAAATTGCGGTACCGTAATTGCCTGCGAGGTCCCTTTGCGGGTCCCTACCAGCCGTTCAGGTCGGGCCCCGCAAAGGGACCTCGTAGTAAGGTGCTAAGTGGTTAACGGCGCCGCAGACTTTTACGGCGCTGTTAACCACTTAGCGCCTGGGTCGTAATGAGGCCCAGGGAGTAGATTTGAGCTATAATAGGCCGGAATCATAGTCCTAAGGATTTAGAAATATGTTCTACACAAAGTTATCGCGAGACTTTATCTTTCGAAATAATGTGACTGCTGAGGCACTTGTTTGTGGTTTTGGCAGGTTGGACGGAGAAGAAACGAGAACCTGATGTGGTGTCGGCGAAGGCCTCCGTGTTTCCGACCGCGGAAAGACTTCTCTGGTGGCTAAAGAGCTGGCGCAGGATATCGGTGGGGTTTTGCGGCTTTGCCTCCCCGCCCTCCTGTATGTCTTGATGCAATCCTATTGCTGTGCGACCGAGTGGCTCTAAGGCAGTGCCAAGTGTATTGTATTGTATGAAAACTTATAGAGCGCGAACCGTGGCCAGGCGGCATCTAGGTGCTAAACGCTAAAAGTGAAGGACAGCTTTGAGTCTTCTGCCGGACTGGACATGACGGTTTAGCAATCATGCCGAGCTAGGACTCTTGAACCCTCAAAGGTTGGAGGTAGCCTGTTTTGGTACTGACTACAGATTTCGTTTGTTGGGAGACCTCCAGTTTCTGTTTTTTTGATCTTTTTTGTTTTTAAATAGAACTTAATAAGGGTGCTTGTATGTAGTGATGAGTGGGGCAGATCATGTAAAACACAAAACTAACCGACTTTTTGCTGGTTCTGGTCACACAAACCCAGCGGTTCACCTAGAAGAGTTTGAGTTCACCCAGTGTTTGGAGATTAGGACCATGAGAGGGAGGGCCGGCTATTGCCATCGCTGACAGCGTCCCGTGACATGCCCTACTGCACCCCAGGCCCCTGGGGCTTGTTTATGTTCATACTATTATAGATTCTCTTGCTCTAGAAATAGAAAAACAAGGTTGTAGGGGTGCTAGGAGTTGCTGGGAGGGTGGTGGAGGGTGTGTGGTGGAGGCCATTGGTGCATTCTCGTGGCGGGCTGGGTCCTGTTGTGTGTGGCCCACTTAACTGTGGGCGCATTGCCCCTTTAAGAAAGTGTGTCATGACGTCATCATGACTGTTCTCAATAAAAGGGGCTCTGCTGGCACTTGAGGGCCACTGCAGCAGAGCCCCAGGAAGTGGCAACTCTGTCTATGCTTGTTCATTGTCTTTGTCCTGCCGTGTGATCACGGCCTGGGTGCTCGCAAAGCCGAGGCTGTTGTCAGATGGATGCCCCCAGCTCCTGTGTTAAGGTCCGGTGATCCGGGGGCTGCAGGATGCCCCCTGCATTCCGGCTAATGTGCGATCACAGCTTCTCTGTCTGTACTGGGTGCTCCCAGTATTCGGTTCGGAAGCTAAAGGGCGGGTCGCACATTGGCGACGAGGTTGTCTGGGCCCTGCACACTCTGGAGTACAGGCTGCTGGAAGCCTGTGTTTATTTTTATTTAATTTGCGCCCACGACCGCGGCATCTGCCGCACAAAGACGGGGGCATGGCCTATGCATCCCGAGCCCGCAGCGGTGAGAGGGCGAAGCAGGTGAGGTCGCAGGTGTGTGGCTGTTCCAGCCTTTGAAGCAAGGCTGCTGAAGGAGGGGGCGTGGCCCAGGAACACCCGGGCCTGTGACGTTAAAACGGAGGAGCCGCATATCATCGCGCAGCTGAGCCAGCTGCAAAGTAAGGTGAGGCCATGGGAGGGGGGCATGGCCATACCCCAGCCCAACACGACATCAGCGAGAGGAGCGCTGCGGCCGGGCACACTGCTGAGAATGCCTCAAGGAAAAGGGAGAGGAGCAGACAGGCCGCTCCAGTAGCCCACAGAATGTGAAGGACAAAGTAGAGAGCCTGCATCCATCGCTTTGCCCATGGAACAGGCAGCTGGCAGCGCTGCCCATATCCTGGTCTGTATACCTCATCAGCCCTGAAGGCCCCTCTATCAGGGGCAAAAGAAGAAGCCATGAGGGCCCATCAATCTACCCCTCGCAGCATTTCCTCGCCTTTCACCAGGATGAACCCAGCGAGATGGATCCTGGCTGTAGGATGCCCCCCATAGAGGCACTGGTGGTGAGACCAAGGAACTCGGAAGGGTAGCAGCTCCACAGGAGTGTTTGTGCGCCCTAAGTGACAATCAACTGGTTGAGCCAAGCCAGGTGCCCATCCGCATTGAGTACAAATTGCGCCAAGTTAAGCAACCATCATGAGGAAAATGAAGGGGCGTATGACAGAATGGTCAGCTTGCGCCCTGCATCCTTTCGATGTAGTGAGTGTCCTGCCAGTCTAGGTTCCCGGTGGATGGCGTGGGTGGAGAACCTCAAGCTATATTTCAAGGCCGTTGAGATCAAAGACAGGGCGAAATACCCAACAATCCTGTATTCAGCCGGCCCGGCTGTCCAGAGACTGTTTAACACATTGCGGCCCAGAGATCAGTCATATGACGCAGCCATTGCAGCACTGAATGAGTACTTTATGCACATGGTCAACAGAGATTATGAACGATTCAGGATGAGATGCGCGAGTCGAGTGGAAGGGGAGAGCCTCACTGCATTTCATGGCAAGCTCTGCGGCATTGCTTTGTCCTTTGCTCTGGGTAACTTCGAGGATGATGAGATCAGGGCTCAGATCATCTATGGCTGTTGCCCTGCCGAGCTACGCAAACAGGTCCTCAGGGAGCCAAAGCTGGGCCTTGACCAGTTATTGGAGCTGGGCCATGCCCAGGAGCTGGCAGAGGTGTGCGTCTCGGCCATGGACCTATACAGGCAGAAGCTCAAGTTGGAAGCCCCATGCAATGGGTGAAGTTGGAGGAGGTGTCAGACGTGGGCAGATGGCAAGGAGGTAAACCAATGAGAAGAGGGGAGTGGCCACGGAGAGAGCCAGGTGTCACAATATGCCATCAGTGTGGAAGAGACCTCCCGCACGCACAGGAGTGCCCGGTCAAAGGACACACATTTGGAAGGTGCGGAAAAGTGGATCATTTTGTACGGCTTTGCCCAGCCCCAACACCATCCAGCATGGTCTGCCGATCAGCAGGAATATGTGCACTTTATTAAATGCAAAATCAAATTTGCCATTACTTTTGGGTGCCTCTGTAAAAACTCTGCAAATTCCAGAAGTTTTCAAAGATTTGCAGTGAGCTTTGAAAAGTGCACAAAGGCAAAGTCCTGCAACTTTGCACACCCTGAATTTTCCTCCATAAAACAACAGGGACTCACCAAGCCGGCTTGACTCTGAAAAAGGCTACCAAGTACTGATGCCCTGCCTCAAATTGATACCATTAAAGCACATATCACTAATGAAGCACCGCACGGCAACCAATATTCCTGAAATGGAGAACACACCCAACTCTCGGGGAACCTTTGATTCAAGGATGCAAGTGTTTTGTGAAATTGACACTTAATTGACCGCCAATTCTTTTGATACCCTCACTGCCCTTCACAGTCATAGGGGGATCTACTCATTGCCATCCTTCACCAGTAATGTCTACTGCCAATGAGTCAAACTGCTCACCAACTGTAAAATCATTGGCTTCAGTGCGCTGTATTAAATGAGACTCCCTGGATTATTCATCGTAAATGTGGAAAGGGGCACATTCCACCCTGTTCTGTTTTGCCGCATTTCCTGTTAAAAACAACAACCCATGATATTCCTCATTAAGAAACTCCATGAAAAGCAGACTTGCTAGATTTCTTGTTGCAAATATGAGATAGTGTGGGTGCTTTTGCATCCCTTGGAAGCTTACATAGTCTTAGTAATTCCACCCATTCACCCCAAAATCATTCCATTTATTTTGGCACAGTGTGGCAGACTTTCAAGGCTCCTGGTCCATTTCTTGTGAAAAGCTTCTTCCTGTATGTATTAGCTCAATGGGGGTCATTACGAGTGCGCTGGTAAGGATGCCGGTGGCGTTAACCCCTTACCGCCGCATTATGAGTTCCCTTAGCGGGTCCCGCTAAGGACGGCTGGTTTTACCAGCCGCCTTTAGCGGGAGCCGCTAAGGGACCAGGGAGCTAATAACGGGTCCCGGTATTAACGGGCCCGTTATCAGCTCCTCCCCATTCCCATTGAGCCCTATGACGGGTCGAATGGGAATGGGGATGGGTATTTTGAATGGGGATTTAACGGGTCCTCCAAGGTTGGAATGACCTGGTAAGTCACCATTCAAGGAACCCGGACCCGGACACTGGTTTGGAGGCAGCCATGGCGCTAATAGCCCCATGGCTGCCTCATCAGCCACCAAACATTTTAATGAAGGTTATATTCCAGGTGGCGCCAGTTCTAAAAGGACATTATAGATGTGGATCATTAATGCTAGGGGTATGGACGTTCCAGGGGACGTCAGGACGTCATACAGGGTCATTGCAAGTTTGCCCGTAATCTGCCAGGATACCACCAAATGGTAATACCGTTACCGGCACTTGTCTCCCGGCATTTCCGGCAGATTACCGGCATCAACTCTCAATCCCTATTTTGTGACGTCCCGTGGGATTCCACAGAGGGATTTTGCTGGTTTTACCAGCAATGGTATTACCGTGCCGGTTATACCAGCTGTTTTTTGCCATTAGGGGATGGATTTAACTCAAGCTCTTAGTTGGGTGCAAATCATCTATGAATACTGGCAAACTTGTAGTTGTTAAATCTGCATATTTAAGTAACTTTGGGTCTCACCCTAAGTTACTAGGGGAATCCAGACGTGGACCCCTTGCTCACTATTCTTAGAGAGGCACAGATCCACCCTACTGATGAGGTCCAACCAGACCGAAACACGTGTCTGGGGTTTCTGTTGGTACTCTTGTTCAGAGGAGAATTGCCTTGCATTTCGGTGCTGGACTGCCCCAGGGCAGGACAAAGACTGATATGTTTGGGATATTTCTTCTCTGTGAAAGATAGTGAGCTAAAGACTCTGGGTAAGTCTCTTGTAACCAGGACTAATGTCTGGCAGAGGGACTCCCAGGACCCCCCTTGTTAAATCTGCATATTTAAGTAACTTTGGGTCTCACCCTAAGTTACTAGGGGAATCCAGACGTGGACCCCTTGCTCACTATTCTTAGAGAGGCACAGATCCACCCTACTGATGAGGTCCAACCAGACCGAAACATGTGTCTGGGGTTTCTGTTGGTACTCTTGTTCAGAGGAGAATTGCCTTGCATTTCGGTGCTGGACTGCCCCAGGGCAGGACAAAGACTGATATGTTTGGGATATTTCTTCTCTGTGAAAGATAGTGAGCTAAAGACTCTGGGTAAGTCTCTCGTAACCAGGACTAATGTCTGGCAGAGGGACTCCCAGGACCCCCCTTGTTAAATCTGCATATTTAAGTAACTGTGGGTCTCACCCTAAGTTACTAGGGGAATCCAGACGTGGACCCCTTGCTCACTATTCTTAGAGAGGCACAGATCCACCCTACTGATGAGGTCCAACCAGACCGAAACACGTGTCTGGGGTTTCTGTTGGTACTCTTGTTCAGAGGAGAATTGCCTTGCATTTCGGTGCTGGACTGCCCCAGGGCAGGACAAAGACTGATATGTTTGGGATATTTCTTCTCTGTGAAAGATAGTGAGCTAAAGACTCTGGGTAAGTCTCTCGTAACCAGGACTAATGTCTGGCAGAGGGACTCCCAGGACCCCCCTTGTTAAATCTGCATATTTAAGTAACTTTGGGTCTCACCCTAAGTTACTAGGGGAATCCAGACGTGGACCCCTTGCTCACTATTCTTAGAGAGGCACAGATCCACCCTACTGATGAGGTCCAACCAGACCGAAACACGTGTCTGGGGTTTCTGTTGGTACTCTTGTTCAGAGGAGAATTGCCTTGCATTTTGGTGCTGGACTGCCCCAGGGCAGGACAAAGACTGATATGTTTGGGATATTTCTTCTCTGTGAAAGATAGTGAGCTAAAGACTCTGGGTAAGTCTCTCGTAACCAGGACTAATGTCTGGCAGAGGGACTCCCAGGACCCCCCTTGTTAAATCTGCATATTTAAGTAACTTTGGGTCTCACCCTAAGTTACTAGGGGAATCCAGACGTGGACCCCTTGCTCACTATTCTTAGAGAGGCACAGATCCACCCTACTGATGAGGTCCAACCAGACCGAAACACGTGTCTGGGGTTTCTGTTGGTACTCTTGTTCAGAGGAGAATTGCCTTGCATTTCGGTGCTGGACTGCCCCAGGGCAGGACAAAGACTGATATGTTTGGGATATTTCTTCTCTGTGAAAGATAGTGAGCTAAAGACTCTGGGTAATTCTCTCGTAACCAGGACTAATGTCTGGCAGAGGGACTCCCAGGACCCCCCTTGTTAAATCTGCATATTCCAGGTGGCGCCAGTTCTAAAAGGACATTATAGATGTGGATCATTAATGCTAGGGGTATGGACGTTCCAGGGGACGTCAGGACGTCATACAGGGTCATTGCAAGTTTGCCCGTAATCTGCCAGGATACCACCAAATGGTAATACCGTTACCGGCACTTGTCTCCCGGCATTTCCGGCAGATTACCGGCATCAACTCTCAATCCCTATTTTGTGACGTCCCGTGGGATTCCACAGAGGGATTTTGCTGGTTTTACCAGCAATGGTATTACCGTGCCGGTTATACCAGCTGTTTTTTGCCATTAGGGGATGGATTTAACTCAAGCTCTTAGTTGGGTGCAAATCATCTATGAATACTGGCAAACTTGTAGTTTGCTAGTCCGGTAAAAGTGCTGGTAAATCTTTTTAGCGCACTTTATTACAGGACCGGAAAAATTGTAATCCAATTAAATAAATACTTGGTTTCTTGTTTTCACTTTCAGCTCTACAGTCTAAAAGAACATGTCTATCACCAGCACTCAAAAACTATATTCGGCTCCAGGCAAAAAAAAAAAAAAAGCTAAATTAAAAAAAAAATAATCTCTTTGGTTTCACTAGAGTTTCTTTAAAGCCACTGCCTTCTGAAGTTGAATACATCTGAGGTGGACTGGACTGTGGCTGTACAGCTCTTTCCAGGTCATATTGGCAATTATGAGGCACAAGAAGGTTACATTTGCCTACTGAGAGGGTGTAATGATACCTCGCTCAAAGGCGTTTGATTTTTTGCTGCTGCACATGGCTTTCAGAAGCATTTGAACATGTTTGAAGCAAACCAGGATCCTCTGATATATAATTAAGTCATCTAGTGCAGCTCCAAGCAAGGGAAGAAAAGGCACAACTCTCACAGGCTTTGCTGCCTCAAATGCTTGCACATTTCCACAGCTGTAAGGATTTCTGGTGCTTTAGCCTTTTTGGCAAATCTTCATCAACAAAGCGAGTGACGTCTTCAGGTCATAGGATTATGGAGCAGGTTCGATAATCATCAGTGTCATTGTATAACACTTTAAGGGCCACATTTAGAATGCGGTAGATTTTCAATACTGCCACACTTTATTACCTTTACCGCAAACGGTAACATGAGGGGCTGCATGATTCCGACTCATGCGGACCTTTAGTTATTTCCATGTTTTAGTCCCCTAGAACTCTATCTGGATTTTGTTTCCTCTAACCAACACAAGAAGTCATTTTCGAATTTCCCTTTGAAACTCTAAGTTTGGCGGTGCAGTAAAACCGACAGTCATTTTGCTACCACCACATTCTACCGCTTTGCCAAACTCTATGTTGCCCCGTGACACTGACAACACAGCAGCAAGTATTAATTATTACTCATTACTCTTTTAAATTAAATGATGTTTCCTCAAAGAGTTAGCTATGTTGGGATTGTTTTGTTATGTTATGTTATGTTGATGTATACCACACACTGCTACCACCAAGGGACAGTCTCCAGGCAACAATCTGGCTTGAAGAAAAGTGAGCACAATCTAGTGTTATTGGACTAGAGTCGTGAAGACCACCACCCCCCCGCCCCCCCATTCACTAAATATAAACTGTGATCTTGGGCGCGTTATATGTTTTTCCCATGTCTTTTTTAAAATGTGTGTTTTGTAACACAGATTTCAATAAACACATTTTTTCAAAGCATGGCGAAAACTAAGGGTTGCAGCAGGTATCAGAGGGTGTTCAGAAGTAAGCCAAGAGACCACATTGCACATCTTGACCAGGACCCAACGTTAGTTAACTGAGAAAGATAGCTCAGTTGGTTATGGATCTGCTTCAGGCACATGCCTTTGACCTGTTCACATGCCAAAAGGGGCTGAGTCAGCCAGGGGTGTTGCTAGGTCTGGAAAAGACCTGGGGCTATGCTAATGTCAGACCCCTCCAGACTGGGGGCTAGCTAGTCTTTTGGCTGTAGTTCCTGAGATTCTATCCGGGGCGACAACCAAAAGACCAGGGGCTATAGCCCCCTTAGCCCCCCCCTAGCAACGCCTCTTTATGAGGTCAAAACATTGAGCACCATTAAGCCGAGTGATAGTAGTCCCAATGATGAAAAGGGTTAAAGAGCCACACACTGGAAATTAAGTTATAATTATAATTGTTCTCTTAGGTTTTTAAGCTTGGGATCGGGATTCGGACCTATGTTGCGCTGCGTTGTCTTGCTTTCAAGATAAATGAGTTGTCCCTGAGCTATCCTTCCTCCCCAAGGATAGCCCAGATGTTATTCCTCTGCAAAGTGAGTCTTGGAAGGTACTGCATCAAATAAGAACTCAACTTATGACCATCCCGTTGTTTTGCCACTTGTATAGCTTTCTTGAGCTTCCAAAAAGTTAATTGTTTCTATATAGCACTGTGAGGGATCAAGAATAAGACTTGGAGCGGACACAGTGGCATTTTCGGTGTTTATCAAAAACTTTTAGTATGAAAAGAAAAAGAGGGTTTGGGGGAATCCTATCTTTCCCTGACTCTAAGAGGGGATTCCCTGCCTCAACAAAACTAAGGAACATCTGTGTTAGGAAGCTTAAATCAAAAAGAATTCTCTGTCATGTGTAGAAAAAATCCTAAACTGACCCTCACACACTAAACTCAATAAAAGGCGAATGCCTCTTGGCTGAACACCTGCAGCTTCCTTCCAAAGCTCCAAATATTAAGTCTCTAAAGTGCAGAAAATAAAAATAAATGATACATCACTAAAGAAGTGTCATACCTTGCCCTAGAGTCTCTCTGGTTATTCAAAGTGTCACATCTTGTATATTTCACAATCCCAAAGTGGATGGCTCTTCCCTTCAGTTTCCTCCATCTACACAACTCTTTACAGTTCTTTCTCTGGACCCCTGATGCATTTTTCAGAAAGGGTTATGGTTCTTCCGTTTTGGTCCAGGATTCAAAAAGGGGGGGGGGTGGAGTTCTTCCCCTGTTTTCTCTGCACTTTCTGGGAGTCTATGACCCATTTCTCCAATCCCTGGTTTACTCTCCTGCCAGGATTTTATTTTTCTACTTGGGTTAAGGTCCGAGACTCGTCGTATGCTTGGTGGACTCTCCTACCAGGGCTTTTTGAGTCCTCTCAAAATTCAAGTGCAAATCCCAGGTTCACTTTCTTCATTAACATTCACTTTCTTATGTATCCAGGTATATATATCTTTCATGTGTCGGTCCACTGACACTTCTACAACTGTGTTAAATGTCCCTGCTGCCTTGTGTGGGTTTTTGCTCTTTACTAATGGAACACGGCATCCGCCTTGAAGTACCCTGTTATCCCAATCTCTTTCTCTGGGCTTACCGGTCTTCTCTGGCAGCTTCGGCGTCTCTCGCATCTCTCTGTTTCCTCCACAGTCCGTCTGCTGCCTGGGAGCACATCCTTTCAGCTTCTCATTTCCTCCTGCCTGGCCTTCTCCTTCCCTTAGCTGCTCCTGCTGCTCAAGATGGCAGCGCGGGGAAACACTCTTCTGCTTGACTTCCTTGGATGCCGTCCTCACCATCTTCTTTGCTCCAGTCTGCTGCTCGATTTCCTTCCATGTCCCTACCAGAATAGGGAGGCCTGACTCTCGTTCTGTTCAGGTGTTTCATATTTGATTATCCCAGCACCTGTTAACATCTTCCAACCACTAGAACGCAACACTCCATCCCTCTTCCTCCTCTCAGTGTTTTAAAAATGGGGTGTATATAAGCCCCAGTACTTACTGCCTTAGTGTTATTAAAGGGAGGGTGGTTTATGTAAGTCCCAGCACTTGTTAACATCCCCCAATGACTAGAACGCAGTGTGGGCTTCCCGCTTCTAGTGATTTTAATACCTCCATCCCTCTTCCTCGTCTCAGTGTTTTAAGAGAGGGATTACATAAGTCCCAGTACTTACTGCCTTAGTGTTATTAAAGGGAGGGGGGTGTATGTAAGTCCAAGCACTTGTTAACATCCCCAATTACTACAACACAGTGTGGGATTCCCGCTTCTAGTGATCTTAATACCTCCCACCCTCCTCCTCATCTCAGCTTTAAAGCGGGATGTGTGGATATAAGGATGCTGACCAGTAAACAACAGAGATTCTTCATCCACCCAACAATATGCCATACAAGAATGGGGAGAGGAGGGACGGTTGTTAGGTCCTAATGAGCCAGGGGATACCATGTTTGACCTAGCGAGCCTATCCCACTCCCATGAGGGTTCTCTCACATCACAGCACACGCCGCAAACAACATCTCCTCTAGGTGCTACAATTCCATGGTGAACACTGGGCATGTAAGGACAGGGGCAGACAAGGGACATTAACAGAAGAAAGAGAATAATTGTAGAGTGTATGACAATAGAACATCTCCTTTTCCATGGAATTCTATGATCCATTTTGTAAAAGAAAGCATCTGCCTACAATTTACACTTTGCAGGCAGTGTTTGATATTGGTTTCCTATGGAATTGGCAGCAGGGGAGGTTCTAAGTCTGGAAAAGACCGGGGGCTAAGCTGATGTCGGAACTGTTGGGACTGGGGGCTAGCTAGCCTTTTGGCTGTAGTTCCTGAGATTCTATCCGGGGCTACGACCAAAAGATCAGGGGCTATAGCCCCCTTAGCCCCCCCTAGCAACGCCCCTGATTGGCAGCACATAAGCAGGTGAAATTGGAAAGCGTATTCCACAAGAATGTATTGGTTTGACACCTGCATGACAATCTAATTCAGGCATAAAGTGCAGTGCTCTTCCCAAATGGAGGAAGGAAGCAAAGCGGAGAGGCAAACCAGGCTTTGTTACCCTCCTGTGCCTTTGAAGGGTGCACAAATTCCCCTGAGTTTAAAGTGATGTTAAACAGGTAAAACCTGGCTTTTACACCTAATGTTGCACTCCACAGCATTTCAAATTACCCCTATTCTCTTAACACAGAGGTACTGAGTTAGATCCTTAAGACTCAAATCCACTCCATGTTTCCAGAATTACCGTACAAAATTCATTGGCGACAAGTGCATCTAAATGAGAGTATTTTAAATAGTGGGTGGTTAGCGTGAAAACCAGATGTGGCTGACGCTGCGTGGGATCAGGTTTGAAGCCCTGTTCCCAAATGCACTTGAAAGATGGGGAGGCCGTGTTAGCAATTAAAAGATGGGACTTTAAAAAAAAAGTCCTTCTTTTTTGAATAACCTGTTTTTGTTTAAGGAAGGTAGTAAATACCTATTGACGCTCAATTTGCATAAAGGTGCTGGCAGAATGGCAAAGTAATAAGGAATCATTAATCAAACACTGTGGAGCAGTGGACAAAGTGCTTTTTTTTGCACTTGGAAAAGTAGCACTGTGGGAGGTTCCATTGATGCCAATGGAGGGAAACCGTGCCCCCATGGACATCAATGGATCCGCCCAAATGGCTGCTATGGCTTGAATCATGCCCTGAAGTTTGGTGTTAGGTAAAGTCTATTTGCTTTATTTTCCTTGCCCCATTTTTGCTGTTGCTTTGTACTATTCTTTTTAATCAATGATGCTCAAATGCATAACATTTCTGATTACATGTGTAACCAAAGTTTTGCAGGAAAGCAGGAGTTGGTATGTTGTGAGTGGCTGAGCACTGTTCTGTTGCTTCCTTGCGTGTTTTTTTGTTCCTGACCTCGAGCAAACCTTCTGCAATGCAGCAGTTCTGTTTCTTAACATGAAGCCAGTGTATGAAGAAGTGGGGTTCACTTTCTATGCAGATCACATGTTTTGCAAGGTCTGATCTGGCTCTGCTCTGTAGCTGTGTCTGTGTTAACTCTTTTTATTTCCAGCCTCTGAACGCTGACCCAGTTTGTGCAACGCTTGGACCCTGGACAGAAATATTCCCTGCGAATTACATAATTCATTCATGTATAAGGTTATTCAGAAACAGATTATCCATAAACCATAGACAGAGTAAAAATCCATAACAGTACAAAATCCATAAACTTGCAAACATTGCATAAAAAAGATATTAAAATGTGCATTTATGTAAATCAAAATAAAATCCCCCGAAGGCATCCAGACAGTTCAATAAAATGTCAAAGTTCAATCACGTTTTGGGCGGTGAGTTTAGTTCTCCGATACCAAGCCCTTCTCAAATAGTCCACCATACCCAAGGCACTGGCATCGTAGCAGCTGAGAGCAAATAACACAAAGCAGGCCTAGCCTGAGACATGCCAGCGGATCTAAATAGTGGCAAGAGTGTTTTCCGTCTTAGATCCATGTAGTATGGGCAGAACAACACAAAGGGCCTCATCATGAGTTTGGCGGTAGCCCTTAAATCCGGCGGTGGTGCTGTTATCGCCCAATTTAATAGTCCGCCAAATCACAGCTTCAGCTGATTTCCAACCAGCTCTGAGCTGGGGGAAATCCGCTGAGATTTAGCCAATTTTCAGCACTTTTACCACCGGCAGGGTATACGCCGGCAGTAATCCGCCGGCAGTAAAAGCGCAAAATGTCCCCATTGAGCCCAAAGGGGAATGGGGAATTCCCGAATGGGCTCAACCCGCATTATCGCCCAACCCGTGATGAGGCGCAAAGTGTAGAAGGTCCTCCATCGGCCACTCACAGCAGGGGCAAGCTGTAGGTTAGACATCTTGAATTCAGCTTTTTGTTCGTGCCCCATAGCCATAGACAATCAAACTGGGCTCGGGTCAAGGCCCATCGATCTGCAGGATTATCACTGTTGAGCAAATACGGCTGGATAGCGTCTGCAGATGTTAACACAATATGCCTTCTATTTGCAGGAATGCCCAAGGAAGCGGACTCCCTGTCTGCCACCAGAATAGATTTAAACATTTGCTTGTATGCCCCGACCACACACAGGGTCAATCTAAATAATATCCAGGCACGTTACAATAGCGCTGACAGAGAGGCCCTCTCTCGATAATATTTGGGGCTTCATTCAAGCTGGTTATGAGTGGGCCGGTCTGGTAAAAAAGCCAGCTCAGAGAGAGAGGCCCTCTCTCTCTTTTTTTAACATTTGGGGTTTCATTGGGGCTCATTATGAGTGGGCCGGTCTGTTAACAAAGCCAGGCAAAATGCTGATAAAACTGGCTCTGTGTTTGCTGCTAGGGGCAGTGAACTACCGGCAGGCCTGGCCTGCCAGTAGTTCAGGCCCCTAAAGGCAAAGAATTGCCACAATCACCGGCACCAGCACTACCGGTGCCAGTGTTGTTGACCGCAGCAAACCCATTCAACTCAAATATCTCAGGCTTCTGGAAGGGAAAGAAAGGTTGGGGAGAAGAGAGAAGTTGGGTGGGAGGGGAGGAAGAGGAAATGGCATCCTTTGCATCTAAGAATGAAGTCCCAAAGCTTGGGTTTAATTAGGTAAATGACTGCTGAATTTTCAAAAAAATCAAAAGGGAGCAATTATGGCTTGCTGAATGACTACGGTCCACAGCGTATGTCCGTCTCTTCCCCGGGACCCTGTCTCCTGGCAGTCAAATGAAAGGTCAGTCACAGTTAATGGGTTTCGACTGTCGCCTGCATCACTTGTTGGCTTCGTCCATGCTGGCCACTATCATTGCCTTGCCAGGATGCTGAAGTCTTAGTTGGAGCCTACCAAATGCCTGGCTCAAGGAGCCCAGGCTTGTTCCAATGCCACACCTGGCTCAGAGTTATCCAGATCTGACTAAGCATCAGGAGTTGCCAGCGGGATCTACAGGGGTGGGGGGACTGGCCACATATGCAGCTAGCACTTAATGGTCAAAAGACTCTTCACCGGGATATTGCTATATCCTTGCCTATCCTCTTGTTCTAATCTTCTCTCTCATTTGAGTCCTTTCTCCTTCACCTCTCAACACCCCCACAATGACCAGACACTCTTGACCCCCTCCCTCAGTTCTCTTAACCTTCTCACTTCTCTTACAACCTCATTATTTCTTGAGTCTCCATGGAGCTTGCTCTTCCCTCTTGTCCCAGTCTGTTTCTCCTTGGGTGATTTACTCATCTCTTTTCGCTGCCTTGTCTCTTTGCTTCTCTCTTCTTCTCACTCCCTACTCCATCCTCCTTCTCATATCTCTTCAATATCAACCCCCACCAACTCTCTTAATTCTCCTCCTGCCTTGGAAGGATAGCTCAGGGGCAATGTGCTCGCCTTGGAAGCAAGATGACACAGAGCAACACTGGTTTGATCCCCTGGTCTGTGCTTAGAAACATCTGGGTATTAAGTGTGTTATAACCAATCATTCCATATACCATATCCCTGCCTGTCTCAACTTTCTTCTGCCCTATTGTTCTATCCCCACACTTCTCTTTGCTTTCCTCCTAATGTACCACTGTATCATCTCCTCTCTCTCTCTCTCTCTCTCTCTCTCTACATTCGCATCCATCATCTCTTTACTCTTTTAGTGCCACCTTCACCTTTCCTCCTGCTCTTCTCTCCTCGCTCACCCTACCTCCTTGCCTCACACAGCCAGTCAATCTTTCCCTCCCTTCTAACACCCGCACCTGTCTTGGAAGCATGCTCATTATGTTTTTGCGTTGCCTCTCGCCCGGGTCCGCTAACTGCACTCATCTGAAGTATGGAGCAAGCTGAGTGCAAGGGTTAGGTTTACATTTTTGAATTGGTCTGAAGCAGTTCTGCATTACAATGGAATTCCTGGCATGTCGCCACAGGCTGAATCCACAATAGAGTTGTCCACTGTCTTACCTATCACAACTTCCATTAACCACAATTGTTGGTTTCACCTCAATGGCAACTCGTCAATTCCCTTGCCCCCCTCCTGTCCATCAAAAAATCCGTCTGGATGTTTGCAGTCTCCCTGAGTTGGGACTTTTGACCACCCAGCTTTTCATATGAAACCATTGTTCAGTGTTTGTTGGTGGGTGACTACAACCAAAACAGCTATGGGGGGAAGCTTTTGAATAAATCTGAAACACTGGCACTACTCTGGGCAACCCTATTCACCATTGTTTTTCAGCCCGTCTGCGCTATTGCAAAAGGGGTCCAGCGATATACAAATCAGTCAGGTAGGGCCACCAATGGTAGCAGGCTAGCTCAAACTGCTAGGCTAGGTTCCCTCTGCATGGAACCGCAAGCAACCCCTGAGGTGTTTCGGCCTTGATGGACTTCCTCAGTGGGGTGCAGCTTGGTTACCGATGATGCAGCAATCAAGGGACACACGTCTGGGCATACCCGCTCTCACATAGGCAGACAAACTATATCCAGAAAAAGTGATGGGTGGAAGGTTTTGAATACATCTGAACCACTGGCACTGCTCTGGGCATTCTTCTTCACCACCTTTTTTCCAGGCCGTGTTGGTGGGTGACAGCAAGACCCAGACGTTGCTTATTTCTTTGTTAGTCCCGCTGTCCCAAATTGAGTTTATTGTGCAAACGGAACACACGGCTTGACAAAGGGTTCTCATTGTAAGTTTGCTGTGCTGCAGTTGTCCATTTCTCATGGGGTCATTGCCATTCCAGTAGACGTTTCTTTGTCATGTGGATTTTGAGCAAGAGTTTTCTCAAATGGTCGTGCGTGCAAAGATGGGCGCTGATGGGACAGAGGGGGGAAATCGGATGACAGGCTTAAGAAAATTGTCAAGGGTTCTTCTGGCAGCTTAAAGAGACAAGGTGAATTCTTCTCATGATGAGGAAATGCACATGGTAAAAGAGTGACTTGTAAGTTCTTCTAGATTTTTCTTTCTGGAAAAAATATGCCACAATGTCTTGGGTGTCAGAAAATGGTCCTTAGCTTTCGTCATAGGGGACCTAGTCCCAGTCCTTTGCCCACTTGGCATACCTCTCACTACCGGATTACTATTTTACCATGCCCTGGGTCTCTTGGGTTCGGTTAGGGAACTGTGTTTTCCCAGACTGCTGATGGGTGGGCGAACTCTGGGGACCGCTTTACCTTTTCTGGGACATGCATCTCCTAGTAGAAGTGCCAGTTGGGACTATTGACGCCCCAGCTTAAACCATACAACCTTGCCGCAATGGGCAGAGTTTGCATGGACCGGTTTGAATTGTCCAATCTGGGATAGGAGCCTCTCTAGCCAATGAGGGCTTGGTTTTAGTCATCGAGCGCCAAAGGATTTCTTCCAGCTCTGGGAGATAGTGAAATGCCAGAGGATATGGGCAAGGTGACCTTGTGGGGGAAGTAGTATGTGTGAGTCTGCATGAAGTGGCGTAAATGGTGACGCATTTGATGGCAAGGCCATTTATTGGACACTTTAACCCGTTCCTTAAAATTATTTTTGGAAAAAAACAAATCTCAGTTGCTTGTAAATTAGAATGCGTTTAATACTCAGAGGTTTCTAATCGGAGACAGTGCATCGAACCTGTGTTGCTCTGTGTTGTCTTGCTTCCCAGGCGAGCACTTTGCCCCTGAGGTATCCTCCCGAGACTTGCAGGTTAACTCTGGATGACTCAACCTTACAGAAGTACTTTTGTAGTTGAAGAAAGGGGGAACAGTCTGAAACAGTTAACAGGGTTGTCCAATTCCAGGCCTCGAGGGCTGGATCCATGTCAGGTTTTCAGAATATGCCTCATTAATATTCATGAGATAATTTTGCCTGCAAGGATGTTAAATGTATGCAGATTTGTCCTCATGAATACTAATGAGGGATAGCCTGAAAACCCATCAGGATTCCTGGCCTCGAGGTCCGGAGTTGGACAACCCTGAGTTAGTGGCTATTATTCAGGGATGTCATTTAGGGGTCGCCAGAGGTTGCAACTGCGACCTCTGAGGTCTCCCTTTCGATCTGTGCAGAGAAAAAGACACAATGTTACACAGAATCAAAGGAACACATAAATCATAAGTGATACCTTAAATCCAATGCAAACGACAATTATGAACATTCTTAAAAAAGAGGCACAGCAGGATAAAAAAGATACACATTGCATAGTCCCTTGTCCATAAAATCCAATCTTTGTGTGAGCAATAATTACAAAAATGTTAAAAAAGTAATTGCTCCAGTTTTACATTTCTCATTATTGGCTGCCGTCACCCTGGAGCATCAACAAACTTTTCCTAAAATATATTGCTCTTTTCAATAAGGTGAGCAAAGCCCAAGCCGTGAAGACCGTGTCTGCACTCAGAAGAAAGATGAGTGCTACTTTATATTGCCTAATCTCAGACTTCTTGAGGGTGGGAATCAGGTTAGCTCTACGGATGCGAGTATAGCCAGTACAAAAGAACAATAAATGGGCCATATCTTCACGCTGATGACCACAGACCGGGCAGCCTGGCGGAATCTGGGAGTCGTTTCCAGTTAGATGTGTTCCCTCTCAGAAGAAGGGAATCAAACCGTGCCCTCGTTATTAACCACCTATCTTTTTTTGTGAGGGCTCCAGGTTAGATAGGGTTGGATCTCGGAAAGCCTACTGATCCTTGTATGGAATTGGCCATTTCTTTTACCGTACTCCAAAAGTATTCTTTTTCTCGCTACAGCCTCGCCCAACACATTTTTATGGCAAGCCACCTCAACCTTAGTTATTAGTGCTGCGGGCGGAAAAAGAGCACTAATGTTGACCTCCCCAAGGGCATTGGAAATGTGAACAAGCCATGGGATTTTTTGCCACCCCTCTCTGCCCAATACTGTCCGAATGATAAAATGACAGAGGGAGGCATGTTCATTAGCCCACAACCGAACCCAAAATAAGATTGGGGCCAGCGCCCACTGGTCCTCCCAAAACTCCATTCCCTGTTCTCTGTGTATTGCAGTGGATGCTGCAGAGTTCGGGAGCCCCAACAATTGCCTAAAGAATTTATTCTCTTTAGTTTGAATTTCAGCTGCCTTTTGAATACCCCATATGGGGGCACCGTACAGGGTAGCGGCCAGAGTTTTGGCACCATAGATCTTAGTGATAGCTTACAAAGGCTGACCTCTACACCTGGGCATAAAACGATACATGCCCCCTATTTGCTGGCTCATTTTGACTGATTGTTTGGCCACATGGGCCCTGCCAGTTAGGGCTTCCGAGAAGCTGATTCCCAAATAGTCAAAAACCTTGACTCAGGGTATGGTTTCTCCGGCACAAAGCATCGGTTTCATGGGCGCAGACCATTTATTACCCACACATGCCATCACAGCTGATTGTTTGGTATTAATTTTTAGACCCAAATTACACATAAAGGTTGTGTAGGCTTTAATCAAGGCCTGTAGTGCTATGGGAGTTCTGGATAGCAAAACGGTGTCATCTGCATAAGCCAAAACTGGGAAACCCCGTCCTCCCAGAACTAGAAAGTTGGCCAGAATGCTAGTGAGGTCCAGTGAAAGTACATTAATATAAAGACAAAAGCATATAGGGGCCAACACACAGCCCTGCCGTGCCCCAGACCCGAGCTTAAAACAAGCTGTGCAGTGTCCCCCTGGACCACTGCGCACACACGCCTCAATATCTGTGTGTAGATCAACCAACACCCTCAAGATGTCCCCTGGGCACCCCAAGGACCCGAGCACGGCCCAGAATTTTGCCCTGTTCACCTTATCAAAGTCAGTGCTCAGGTCCATTAATGCCAGGTATACTGCCTCTCCCCTGCAAAAGACTGAGTTGGCCACTAAAATATAGAGGTTGAGGCTCTGTTCCATTGTGCCAACTCCAGGACGAAACCCAAATTGAATGTCTGAAAGGATCGAATGTGCCCCCAGCCATGATTCGATATGCGCTAGCAGGATTCTCCCAAAGATCTTAAAGGAAGAATCCAGCAGGGAGCTCGGTCTATATGCACTAGGGCTGGCCATATCCCCTTTTTTAAAAATTGGGAAGATAATCACCTTTTTCCACGATGGAGGGTAGTTCCCTGATTGCATGTATGCATTGAACACCACCGTTAAAAGTGGTGCCCACAGGTCCACCAGACCTTGAAACAGATCTGAGGGGATCATATCTGGCCCCGGTGTCCGATTATTGGCTTGGAATTTGATGGCCTTTTTAACCTCTTCCACCTCAAATTTTAGGCAGGACCTAGCGATATCCACATAGTCCTCAACATTCACCACCCCAAACAAGTTCCCAAAGTGTTTTAGCTAGGCCCCTTCCTCTACATGTGTCCCACTACCCACATTTGACCAGCATCCATCCGGACCACCCTTTATAAATTCCCAAAAAGCCTTCTGGTCCCTTCTAGTAGCAGCATTCAAGAAGCTCTCCCAGGCCACCCCTTCAGTGTCCTATTTTCTTCTCTTTAGCTCCAACTTGAAAACACTTCTAGCTTGGGCAATCACTCTTCTGCTGGATGATGGGTCCTTAAGTGTTGACAGCAGGGCTCTCTTCGCCCCTTTACAAGCCTCCTCAAATCACCACTTTTTTGTGATGCAAGCAGGGGTGGAACGGCCTTTAGGGAACTCTGGAGATTTCCCGGTGGGCCTCTGCACCTTGGGCCTCTTTTCTGTGGTATTTCCAAATTTTCTCATAGGAAAAGCATTGGGCCTGCATAAAATGTGTCATATGGGGCCACTTTGAACTTTATTTCCAGGGCCTCTTTTGGTCCCCAGTAATTATTTCCTGGGCCTCTTTTAGTTCCCAGTCCAGACCTGAATGCAAGCTGCTGGGCTGTGGCCAGCACCATGTGGCTCTTTACTTCTGGAGTGGCTGGCTTTCTTGTTCAGGCCCCTTAAAAAACAAAAAAAAAAAACAATAAGCACAGGACAATTCTAACACTTTCAGCACTGACCCTAAATAAGAAAGAATAGGAATACAAAATAATGTGTCTTTCTGGAATTCTATACAATAATTGCTAGACTCATTAAAGGTTTATTTCAGGCACAATTCAAGGGGTGAGTCACTGATTTAGTCTGTTCTTAAATGGCTCAACTCAGCCTTTCATCCTTCTGAGGTCGATAAATGGGTACCAACACAGGTTGGGTGATATTGAGTGTATATTTTTCTATATGAAGCGCTTAAGCGTAAGTGCTATATAATAACACATCATTATCATTTGGTCATGGACGTCTGCTTGCATTCACAGTAATTTGGTAACATGGGCCTATACACACTGATCTTAATGATACATATGGCATCCATTCTTGTATGAAACGTACATCACATTATAGTGATATTGTAACAATATTTTTCATAGTGCACAATGCTATGTGATGCCACTTCCTGTTTTGTCAACGGGTCGTGTTGCATCGCTACCCGCAATATCACTTCAGGGTGGAGTCAAATTACATCACTTCCTGTGATGTCATCAGGGGTCAAGGGTTGTGTGATGTCACTTCCACTACCCATGCCATTTTGGTGAAATGACGTCCCTGCTATTATCACCTGTTTTGAGGCTTTGTGCTAGTGAATGTGCGTGGCTGTGAGGATATCTCGGTGACAGGTAAGATGAAGTCTCCAGGGGGTTTTGTCTGAAGAAGGGTACGTCTTGTCTCATTTTCTTTCTGCTCATGTACAATGTATCTTCTTTTCTTCTAAAAGGTTGCTAACCCTGTTCGAGGGAGAGATCACTTAGAGGACGCTAGTGAGACATTCGTCTGAGGGTTCTTGGAGACAAGGATTCATATGTGTTTTCGATTTTCCATGAGGTAATGGTGAAGGTCACCTCATAGAATACCAGGAAGTGGTCCGACCAAACCCATGGAATAATGTCAATGCCAAGAGGTAAACATTTGTGATGGAAGTCCAGGGGCCATATTACATAAGCATGCTGCCAGCTTTATTGAAATTGCACATTGATGCCGGGGATAAGACTTCTGGGCTAAATACCGTTGTTGTTACAAAATACCACCCGTGAAAAACACGTGTGGATGCATTTCCAGCAGCTACAGAAATACCACTGAGGTCAATTCCGCTAAAGTACCGTCTGCAGTAAAAATACAGCAGATCAGATATTTAGATGTTAGGGACTCCCCATGTGACCCCCTCACACTGCTACGTAGTCACATGTGCATGCACGTCTCGGTAGGCCAGCTCAGGAGCAACGTGCTCGCCTTGAAAGCAAGACGACTAGCAGCAACACGGGCTCGATCCCCAGCCCGTGCTTAGAAACCGCTGGTTTTTAGGTGTGTTCTAAAAACACAATCATATCATGCACTGTGCACACATGCCACAAATTCTTCATCTGACGTCAGCAACTTATGGGTTCTAACATTGACAACCCTAAACCCTGTCTGTATCTTGTTCCTTTATGAGAATTTCACATGGACATACAATTCGGAGGATTGTATTTTTACCCCCATGCCATAAATACACCTGATGGTATTTATTGCCAATGGTAACTAAACACAATAGGCTTTAATGGCAGACACTATTTTGCCCTTCTTTAATGGAAATTTAATGGACAGCCAGTGGGATATGTTTAACACACATAGGGCCTAATTCATGGAACCTTTAGCACGGTGCAAAGTGACTTTGCAGTGGTGCAACATGACTTTACCCTGCCAGCAACCAACACCCTGATTCACAGAGCGGTGCAAAGTGCATTTTTGCAGTTTAAAGTGTATTTTTGCAGTGCAAAATGACTTTGCACTGACTGTGCACAGGTGCATAGTCACTTTGCACTGCTACTTGCACTGCTAACAAGCACCCTGATTCACAGAGCAGTGCAAAGTGTATTTTTGCAGTGCAAAGTCACTTTGCACCACGCTAAAAGCTCCATGAATCGTTTTTTTATGTTTCTGGTTGCTTCTCCGCCTCTAATCAGCAGCCGAGGAGTTACCACCACCACCTCTGGCGTGGCGAATGGCCTTTGGTGTGGAGTACGATTGCAATTGATAGGGAATGCTTGGCTCGCCACAACATGCCAAGGGCAGCAGAAGTATCGGTGCTGCACACCTGGGCCCCGAATCAGCCTGTGGATAAAATGAATGGGGTGGGACCAACGCTGCAGGTGGTGTTGCCCTGTGGGGCCTGCCTGACAACAAAATAGCACACACATTAAATATATATGTCTTAATCTTTCTTCAGCCAATCATTTGTCCTGGGAGTTATTCCCTGTTAATGAGCAAGGGCCAATTGTTGTTTTTGATAGGCTGGTGATTATCCTGTTTCATATTGAATAACATTTGTGTTTTCCATGATGAAAGCAGTATGTAATTGTCTACAGCCTTGAGCACTGTCTGCCTTGGATTAAGAAGTCATGTATAAAATGACACTTCCTGTGAGACACAGAGCTTTTTCTGGAGCTGAAGGCTTGCATTTGGGCTAATTTGAATACCTACAATGCTTTGCTCATGCAGCTCGAACTTGCAGTTAATTTGCATGTATGAATACGGAGTGGCACTGTGGCAAGTGTGACGTGGCTCGAATGGCTCAAAATATTTTCACATTTGAGGTGGGAAGTATTTTTTCAAACCTGCTTAGACCCACCATAACTTCGCGTGTGTTGGCTACACATGCTCCAATGATACAGAGACAGGACTATCAGATACGATGCACATCATCCTATAGGATGGGGAAGCGCCTGCGTGGGTCCGTCCACGCCTCCGATAATTAAGAAGAAGAAGAAGGACTATCAGACTATCCTACACTCCTATCAGACCATACTCCACTCATGATAACCATTAAGGGCCTGATTCATGGAAAAGTGCAAATAGATCCTGCAAAGTTCATGTGGCAAGAACTGAATTGGGTTTCCCTGCCCATAGAAGAATGTGTGCATGCTCCGTGCATTCATGGAACCTGTCCAGCAAAGTAACCCTATGTGCAAATCGTGGCTGGAACGCCCGCCTGACACGCTCCCACAAAGCAGAATCCGTCAATAATACCTACCTGCGCAAACTCATGCACCCTGTTAATCCTGCATGGGGCCTCCCCCAGCCAAGCCAACACACCAGCGACACTGCGTGGGGTCCGCTGTAACTGTTCACAGCACGCCGACCGCATGAGTATAATTTTCCATAACTCAAGTAATGAAAATGGTCAAACTGCATGTGAACCCCAGTAAATCATGCCACCCGCTACGATGCATGCGTGCACCCCTACCTGCGATTGTCACCCCAAATGTCTGTACGCATCCCTGTATTCCCCATTGGACCTTATCTTTTCGCAGTGCCATTCAGGCTTCATGCCTGCCTTCACATGGTGGATTAATCCAGGGCTTTGCATGCTTAATCCCCAACGTGATGTTGCTCGGTCAGTACCATGAATACGCTTGGTTATGCGCAGTTAGGGGTGTGCCATCGCCTCACGCAGATCGTCACTTGACACGCCCCCATTTTCCCTTGTTCTTCCTCATTCTTCATGTTCCACCCCCGATTTAGGACTATGCGTTGGCCCAACCAACACACTGTGAGGATCTTGCGCAAGGCGCTCACCTGCTCGCAGAGGTGTGCCAGACCTGCACAAATTCCCCCGCAAGTCCCAGAAAAGTCCTACAAAGTCGATTCCATAAATTGACAAACAGGGTTTTTGTGCGCAGAATGGCCTGCAAAGCTTGGATTTTCCACGCAAAAAATTCCATGAAGCAGGGCCTAAGAGTGAAACTGGTACGAAGTTGTGCAGTTTATGCAGTTTATGACATCACATTTCCCCCTGTGCCACCTGACACGCTAGAGGCTGCCCTCCCATCTCCTGCCTACCCCCTATGCATCTGTACCCCACCTCTGTTCCCCACCCCTGCTGTATATTTTCTGTGTTGTTACCTCTGAAAAGTGTTCCGTTATGCATCTGTACTGCTGTATACCTCAGTAAAGTGCTCTGTTATGTTTCTGTATTGTTGTATACTTATGTAAAGCATTCCATGTTTTCTCAAAGCTATATTCACGCTGAATATAATAATAATAGTAATAATAATAATAATAATAACACTGACAACACTGAGAACTGTCTTTCTTGGTTTGTAAAAGTTATGGAAAAAATAGTAGTGCCTTGTAAAACAAAGACAATTATCTGCAATTACAGGCTTTCTTTTGGGCAAATTTGAATACCCACAATGCTTTGCTCATGTTGCTCTGAACTGGAGATGAACTTCCAGTGATGGCTAAAGAAAGCACATGTGGCATGTGTGAGTTGGTGGACTTAATCGTGTATTCTACTGTTCACATTTCAGGTGGAAGGGTTTGTTTCAAGCTTTTTTTTTAAGCCCACCATAACTTTGCTGGCGTTTGCTACACCTGTCCCAGTGCTCCAAGTGCAGGGCTGCCAGACTGTACTCATTCATGAGAACTAGTAAGGGTTAAACTGGCATGCATGTGTGTTTAGTCGGGAGAACTATCTCCCTGAGTCTGAAGACGCTCTAGATAACATAACATAGCACTCCCCTGTGAGAAGAAGACAGCCCTTTAAGGCTTGCATTTGGGCTACTGTGCTTATGTGGCTCGGAACTGGAGGCGAACTTCCCATGACTGTTACAAGGTGTTGCAGTGGCACGTGTGACTTGGCTTCATTCCGGTGTCCGAAAGAGCTACTTAAGTGTAATTCCTGTGCAATTGAAATGTAGAAAAAAGCAGCGGATACATACCAAAAACATGCACACATCATGTTGCTTCCAAACGATTGAACAGATGCTAACGTGTTTTTTTCTTTCTTTTCTTCAGCACCAGACAGTTCAATCTTAATATTCTTCGCATAATAATCACTTGTCTGTTGCTGTAGATTTGGATGACACAACCCACTGTGCCTCTTTCTGAGAAAAGACAGGAGCGCATAGACGCATAACACGGCAGGGGGAGGCGGTTGCACACGCAGCCACCTCCTTGCAAGCAGCTCCTCTGTCATTCGTTTGCAATCAGCCCAGCGTTTCATGCACTGCTCTTTCATTTCTCCGGAAACAAAGGCCCTGAAGGAAGGCCTTCTGGTTCATATCACAAGCCCTACGTCTCAGGTCTTGGAGCCAGACATTTCTCACACTCTTTCCCGAAACCCAGACTGTGGGTCAGGTTTGGCGGGACTTCCTTCCCGCGCGGGCGGTGGTGTTCTACGGAGTTCAGAGATGTAGATCTCCCACGAAAGACACAGGAACGGTACTCATGATGTGGTTGTCCAACTCCAGGCCTCGAGGGCAGGAATCCTGACGGGTTTTCAGAATATCCCTTGCTAATATTCATGAGAAAAAATATGCATACATTTAGAATCATTGTATGTAAATTCATCTCATGAAAATGAGTGAATGGCATGTGCGTCCAGCCCTCTAGGCCTGGACTTGGAAAATTCATAGATTAAGTCCTCGATATGAGTGCAGGCACCGCGTTACTGCTTAGAGTTTCACCACGTCTCCTGTACCCATATATTGCATATTTTTAATTTTACACACAATTATGTTGAGCGATTCCGGGCTCTGTTTCCGGGAGCACTGACATGGCGTGAATCTGTACTAAAGAAAATAATCATCCTTCTTGAAGATGGCGCATTTGAGTCGACCTTGTTTTGCGATGTCGATGCGTGAGATTTTAAATCAGAAAGGTTTGGCTTGTTATATGGTCAACGATGCATGTACGTCATGCCACTGGTTATAGAACAGGTTAATGGTGTGTCTTATTTCCCATGTCTTTGCACTGAGGTAAGGGCATTGCTCTTCAGGAGGCTAAAGTAGGTCAGGGTAGGTCAGGGCATTGCGATGAGTTGAATGGAAGAAAGCACAGGACACTTGGAGGAGTGGGAATGCTTCTTCTGTTGGCAGGTTTGTCGAAGTCCAGCCCTCGAGGACCGGATCCATGCTGGGTTTTCAGGTTATCCCTCAATAATATTTATGAGACAGCTTTGCATACAATCATTCTAAATATATGCACATTTTTCCCTATTGAATATTATTGAGGGTTATTATGAAAACCTGTCAGAATTCCAGCATTCGCGGTCCGGAGTTGGACAACTGTGTTCTAGTGGCTCTCTGACAAGTGTTGAGGTGAGCTATGGGCATGCAATACATTGTGTTTTTATTGCATGAGTTCATCCTTATCTTTGCTATAATCAATGAGGACTGTTGCAGCTCTCACCTCAGGTTGGCTGTCGAATTTGCAATTCCTTTTCCTTTGCGTCTTGGCTATTTGACATTGGGCATCCTGAATTCAGGATGCTGACACATCTCTCCACTCCATATTTGAAGAGAAGAGTGTTGACTGGAAGTTATGTTGTTACATTTTTTTTAATGAATCATAACCACTGGCATTGCTTTGTATAACCATCCAGACCATTGTTTTTTTTTCAGCCTGCTACACCACTGAAGGAGGGGCAAGATCGTATGTAAATTAGAACAGCTTAGACACACGCCTTCTCCATGTGATCGCAAGCAACTGCAGATACGTTGAAGCCTCAGTGGATGGAGCTTGGGGCTTTACGCACATCAAGCGTGGACCTACATCTAAACAGACTGGCCCACCCAGGAGTGCCATTTTCAAAACAGAAGAGTGATGAGTGGGAAGTTTTGAATGAATCATAACCACTGGCATTGATCTATGTAAAACACCAGGCAATCATGTTTCAGCCCCGTTGCCACTGTGCAAAGTTGAAATGAAGAAAACACAGGAGTCATTGAGTAAGCTAGGATGAATCTTCTTTATTTCTACTTAGAGAAATAATTCTTATATCATGCTTTATTCTAGACTGTAAGTGCAGGACTGGGTTTTGAAACCCTGCTGCTCAGTGTAATCTCGTTTCCAAGACGCGTGTGTTGCCCTTGATCTATCCTCCCAGCACTCTGTTACATCAAAAGTGAGTAGCTGAGGGTGAACACAGCAAGGAACAAAGGGCCTCATCACGAGTTGGGCTGTATCCCAGCTGTAATACCACTCTACTGTAATAGCCCTAGCACCGACCAGTCCGGCGGTATTACCGCCGGACCACGGGTTGGGTGTTAACGGTAAATCCCCATTCCCCATTGGGTCCATTGGATTCAATGGTGCATTTTCAGCGCTAATACTATGGGCTAATACAGCCGGCAGTAATACAGTCGAAAACGGGATTTTCACCTCCAGAAAAAGGCTGGAGGTAAAACAGCCCATTTAGCGCCCAAATCGCGATAGGGCCAGCACTTAAATGCGGCCTTAATACAGTTACCAAAGCATTTAAGGGCTACAGCCCAACTCGTGATGAGGCCCAAAGTGTGAGAAAACATCAATCTAAAGAGTTTGTATCGTAGTAAACTCTGGTGCTCAGCAGACGCGTGGCCAGGATTGTCAAACAAGTGGGCTGTCAAATAAGTGGGCCCTTAAAGTAATGTAGTTGGGCCCACCACAGTGACATTAACACACACTGCTGCCAATTGGGCATTTACAGATTTTGGTTGGGTCTTGCCCGTTCAGCCCATACTCTGTCTACTCCTCTGGTGCTCAGTCTGTGTTCACTAGTGCCACACCAACTCCAGGAACAACTGCAAATGTGTGGGACAGAAGAACAGTGCAGGGGTGGAAAAGAGAGGATTAGAAGAAAGACTCAGCACGGGTGTCAGCGATGGGTATGTTTCTTGGGCCCCCAAAACAGCATGCAAGGCTGATTTTAAATGGGGTAGGGGCTTCATGTTAGTGAACAAAATGTCTCCTTAAGATGCAGGTGGACAATGTGTGTCTTTCCATAGCCTAGGTCATATGTTCGGTCAGTGTGGAAACCTCTGCACTCACCCAAAATACACTGGACATTGAAGCCATAATGTTTGATCTGTTTTTTGCTGATGCCTTTGCCTGAACACCCAACACATTTGTCGTAGGGGGCAGAGGACATATAGCTCACCCTGGAATGAAGGTTCTACCCAAACTTCAACTGGGCAGGCCATATATTTCTGCCATTGTATTGCCTGCCATTTATGGAGAGGGATAGCTTTGCACAGCTAACGGGAAGTCTGTCGTTTCATGGCATACACACCAAACAAATGGAAATGTGAATTTTGTCACAATAAAATGCTCTGATGTATGTACATTTATGGCCTAAAAGAAAACAATAATTCAGCTGAATATTTTAGAACTATGCTAAGAACAATATGCATCTTGTTGACTGTTGTCCCATGCCTTCAAAATTCAAATTAAACAGTCCTAAAAAGCCCCACTTAGAGGTTCTCTTTTTCAATTACCTTTACTCAGCAATATGATTCTATTTGGCACTGATGTGGTCAAAATGTATTCACAAAGCAATGGAGTGTAATTATGTAGGTACCTCAAACATACTGCCACTACCCACATTAGTGATCAATCCAGAACCAGAACCAGAAGCACAACAAATCCCAGGAACTGACCCGATTTTTCCCAAATGTCCTTCCTCAAAGAAACTGACATGCCTCTACTGACTCCTGTCCATTGGTTTGCTGAATTAAGCCTCGGATTCTGCTGACTACGGTCCTGTTGTCTTCAGCCCATGCTCCAATCTTACTCACGGCTTCTACACTTCTGCTGGCTCCTGGGGTCGGACACAGAACTTCAGTCTTATACGCACAAGTCACACCTATTACTCAGAATCTCTGGGCTGAAACTTGCATCTGAAAAATGCAGCAATCAGTAAAAACGGCAGGTCCGTAGAATTCCATCGGTCTAAGCTCGCATGATGGGTCCATCAGAACCAATAAGAAAAACCTCAGCACAACAGCCATAACGAATTCGAGGATGTTCTGTTGGCAACTTTCTTTACAATCAATATTAGTGTTTACTTGACTTTCTGTTCACTTAATTTCCACCTGTTTCAAGCATAATCAAGTTGGGTTTGGGAGTCATGATTCCTCTGATGACTGACATTGAGTAGAGAGTGCCTCTGGTTTTTGGCTTATCTGATGCTGAGCGGCCAACAGAGATACAGGTGACGAGCTGCTTGCGTCTGTGTGTCGTGGAGGAATAGATGTTCCACACTGGACGCCACCCTGCTTGGACGCCACCCTGCTTGTGTAGTGCAAACAAGATGCATATGGTCGGGAGAAAATCTCCTCAAAGCAGGAAAAAACCCAGATGGGGGAAAAAAAACCTATCACAGGTTTAACCAGGACTGCAGGACTGCAGTAGATCCAAGGACTTGGAGGAGGACGGAGGAATCAAAGCAAAAGAAAAAAGGGACAGAGGGCAAAGAATTAGAAGGAAGGAGGCTAGCAAGAACAAAGACTACGAGAATGGAATCCTGAAGACAGGTAGGTAGAGCAGCTGAATTAGGAAGAAGGAAGGAAGCTCTGAGTTAAGGGAAACGCTGAGATGCGCCGCAGGAATGGCATGTGTGCTTAATAAAGGAAGGTGTTCCTGTTCCTGGAGTGACCTAGGAACGTGAGAGGAAACGCATGTGCCACCATGATTGATTGAGCATGAACGTTATAGATGAACGTCCTAAGGCCGCCATATTGGAAGGGGCATGTTATAGCCGCAGCAGCGGATGCAATTAATTAAACAAATGAAGCTGCATAGCGAATAAACACAGGAGCCGTAGATCTAGGTCTAACCTCTTTAATATATAAACGTGAACTGTCCCTTAGGCGGTAACCCCGCCTACAGGTTTTCATGGTGGGCTGCAACCCACAACAGGAGTAAAAAGGGGACAGGTGGATTGCCTGTCAAATGTCCTGAGACAGATGGGAATAAACAGGAAACATTACACCTCCCCCTTGCTTAACAAGCAGCTGGGGACGCTAAACCATTTCTTCAATCCATCTTGACGGTGTGCAAATCACCCTTCTGGATTTGCTTCACGGGGCGTGAGTGCTTTGGTTGTTGCTATCACTATAACTGTCATCTATGTCCACATCAGCATCCATAAACTCAGAGACTGCATCCAATGAGTCCTTGCAGTAGGTTGACTCATGAGTCAAATCTCCTTCAAATGATCGGAAGAATGATGAGCTTCTTGTGACAGTGCTGGTGGGACTTGCAGCGGTTACCATGGTTCCATGGATGAGGGTCACTGTCACGGGCACTGGTTTGAATGCAGGTGTTTCTTTGGAGTCTTGTGTTTGACGCACAAGTACCTGATCTCCTATTTGAAAGTCCCTGGTCCTGCCTTCCTTCTGTGATCAGCTTATTCTTTAATTTTGCATTTGCTTTCCTGATCCTTTGCTCTGCCTTTGGCTTCACTGTTGTCAGATATCTCCCTGTTGGGATTGTGTTTGAGAGTGGTTCTCACCACTCAAACAAACATTAAGATTAAGGCTGATGGACATACCCTGTGGAGCTTTGTAGTCTGTTCCTATAGTCCTGGAGTAATGTACAGATGGCCTGCATGAACAATTCCTTTGTGATCGAACAGATTTTGAGAGCACATTTAAGATTGGCCATGAACCTTTCTACTATTCCGTTAGCTTGGGGTCAGAGTGGTGTAATTTTGCGGCACTGGAATCCTAGATGTTCTTCAAACATTGCAAAGTCATGCACGCTGAATGGGGTTCAATTATCCGACTTCACCATGGTGGGGATTCCGTAGTCGGAAAACATTTTGTCCAGCGCTGGGATGACTGTCTAAGCACTCGTGGAATGGATCAGGTGTATTTCTGGAAATCTGGACATCTCATCCATGACTACTAGGGCATATTTGCCATTGGAGAGCAGACCAAACATGTCGACGGTGACCTCGTCCCACCCTTGCTGGGGCAACGTTGTCATTTTGAGTGGTTCAGGGAAAGTGCATGGGGCGACTGCCTTGCACGCTATGCACTTCCCCAGCATCTGTTCAACTTTGCCATCCATCTGTGGAAACCATTTATTTGTCCAGAGTTGCCTCTTTGTGGATACGAGACCACAGTGTCCCATGTATGCCAGATCAATTACTAGGTCCTGAAGGCTTAGAGGGATGACGATTCTGTTCTCCTTTAATAGTAGTTCTTCCGCGGAGACAGACAGAGTGTGCCTTATGAGGCGAATGTTTGGAGTTGTTTTTCCTCTGTGCCAACTTGTGCTTCTCGTGATTATGTCTCTGATGCCACCTGCCAGATGCTACACAGTCTCGTACTGTCTTGAGAAAATGGTTTTGCTTCATGCCTTCCAATATTTGCAATAGCATGCGTGATTTTGGCAGTGTATTGCTCACAATGTAATTTAAATATTGGTTTGCCTTGATAGACTGTCTCTCATCTTTGGCAGTTAGAGGATATCTGGATAAAAAATCAGTGGGATTGCTGTCTTTTCCTGGTCGTTGTATGATAGTGAATGAATATTCCTGTAAACGGAGTCGGCATCTTGCGATACGAGGTGGCATCTGTTGGCTTACATTATATGGTCGTGAGGGCTTGGTGATCTGTTATGATGGTGAATGGTCAACCGTATAGGAACAAATGATAATGCTTGCATGCCCATACAACTGCAAGGATAGGCTGCGGCTTGCATAGGCCACTACACGTTGTGACGTGGATGGTGACGCAGCAGGCTTTATTTGTGCTAAGATCGCTCCAGGGCCAACAGTACTGGCATCAACTGTTAGTTCAGTTTCTAGTTCTGGGTCATAGTAGGCCATGCATGAGGCAGAGGCAATGCAACTTTTAATTTCTTGAAACACCTCTTCACAGTCAGTCAACCAGGTGAACTTGTGTACCTTGCAAGTGAGTAAACAGAGGGGCATGCTAACGGAGGCAAAATCTTGAATGTACCTGGTGCAATAACTTGTCATACCTAGGAATGATCTGATGGCAGGCACCGATGTTGGTGTGGGAGCTTCTACTAGCGCTTGCACCTTGTGCGGATTGGGTTGCAGACCACTGTGTGAAAAGCTGTGCTCTAAGATTTTGAGCATTGATTTGCTTAGTTCGCACTTGTCTGCATTTAATGTCAGGTTTGCATCTTCCAGTACCATGCTCACCCTCCTCAGCGTGTCATCATGGGAGTCTTGCGTCGCTCCGAAGATCAGAATGTCATTGCTATAGTTCAAACAGTGTGGAATGTGTTTGATAACCTGGTGTATCTGATTCTGAAAGATAGCAGCAGCGGAGGATTCCCCAAAACGGAGTCATTTATATCTGAAGAGCCCTAAGTGCATGGAGAAAGTGGTTATATAATGAGAGTCCAGATGTAGTTTGAGCTGATGATATCCTTTATTTAAATCTAACTTGGAAATTACTTTTGACCCTTGCATTAGGTGCAACATGTTGGTCATATGAGGCACCATCTGCCGCTCTCTTTCAAATACCACATTGGGTGCTCTCATGTCCACGCAGATGCAAATACTTTTAATGTTTTCCTTCTTGGATACTGGCATTATGGGCGACACCCAGGGTGTGGGTCACAATGCCCGTTCGACGATGTCCTGGTCTAGAAGAGACTGTAATTTTTCCTCCACGTGCTTCTGAATGTTGAGGGGCATTCCCCGGTAATGTGTTATCGGTCTGACATGATTGTTAATATGCAACTTAATTTTCTTCCCTTTTAACTTTCCTAGAGCTGTGAATAGCGGCAGGAACATTTTTGTCATCATCTTTTTTGGGCTGGTTGTGTAGACCGACATGATCTGATACATCAGAAGCACGAGACCCATCTGGATGGCCGATCGGAAGCTAAGGATGCTTTCTCCTGGTACATCACCTTTGACTACGTATATGGTGATCCTCATACTCTTGTCTTTGTTTGGCCTTGAACTTTCCCTTGCAGTATAGCTGTGTGTTGTGCCATACTGATATATATCAATGTCTGCCTTCTTTAATTCTTTCTTAATGTCGAGGGATTTGTAGGTCTCTTCATTGATTACATTGACTGTGGCTCCGATATCTATGAGAAATTGGCGACTGTGTCCATTTATTTGTAGCAGCAGAGTCGGGCTGTTTTGAGTTGTTGTGACATTTCCTATGGCAAGCACGTAACCTTTTTTCCGGACACCACTCGATGATGATGAATCTGACTCATTTTGCCACCTCGGCTAGGCCTCTAAATATCCTATCTTCTGTCAGGTTGCTCTCCTTTGTGATTCACTTTTGTGTTGTGAATGTCCAGCGTCTCCTCTTCAATCTTCATTTTGTCTGTCCCTGTGAGACGATTCCCTACTTCTGCTTTGCAAACTGTGTCTACTGGGAGCTGCAGACCGCCATTGTCTTGGTCGAGGGCTTTCCTGCCTCGGATGATGACTTTCCCGCCTTCTTGTTTTTCCTTGATTTTCAGCCTTCTTGAAGAACTTGATGTTTTTGCACACCGACTGAAA
The DNA here is from genome assembly GCF_040938575.1 of Ambystoma mexicanum. Classification (NCBI taxonomy): domain Eukaryota; kingdom Metazoa; phylum Chordata; class Amphibia; order Caudata; family Ambystomatidae; genus Ambystoma; species Ambystoma mexicanum. The sequence goes on from NC_090940.1 coordinate 577,443,914, forward strand.
ATGGTTTCCCCTCCGCCTTTGTTGCACAGGACATAGGGATGTCGTTGAGGCAGCCTGAGTGATTTTAATGTTGCTTAAAGATTCATTCTGCATGAACAATGCAGTGTCTGCTCTGGCAAGTTGTAAGATTTCTTCAAGGGTCTTGCACTTCTGCAATTATTTCTTTCTAGATTTGGGCAATTCGAGCCCTGTAATTGTCACAACTTTATCCCCACCGTGTGTTAATGGGGCCCTAAATACCCTATTTTGCCCCCCTCGGATCCCTTGGAGCCAGTCCTGGCACTGTTGTCATCGGAGGCACATACTAGAACAGAGTTTCAATGGACAATGGGCAAGCACGGCCGCCCCCCCATGAGGACTAATGGGGAACGGCACTCTGCGGTCTAGCTTCCAGGGCGGGGCCGCCCCGAAGGAACCTGGGATACCTGCTGGCTATTTAAACCACGCCCGAATTGGGGCAAGCGCTTCGCGTTATTCTGCTCTTGCAGCGTGATGCTCACCATGTCCTGCTCAGCATCCTGGCTTGCAGAGGCAAGAAAAGGCAAGAACCATTGTTATCCTTACCTGCTCAGCGACATCCTCCGTCACTTGAAGTAATCCAACGATCATCATCCTCCTCCAGAATCTTCTCTGGAAAAGGCAGCGTGAACAAACATCGAATAAGCTACTTACCAGTTTGTCAGGAAGGCCATCGTCTCCAGTACATCTTCCGCCTACTTGGGTTCCAATGAACCTTTCCTCCTGGATTCTTCTCGACCTAGAAGACAAACAATATCACAGATTAGCCACTGGCAAGGACGCTCGCAGCGCCACTTGGCGCATCCATCTTACCTTCTCGAACGTAGCCTCAACATCCATCCACAGCTTTCAACATCTGCAAGAAAAAGGGGAGAAGGTTATTGGATGTTTAAACCAATATAGACTTGTTCCCATCTTAAAGACTTACCTGGAAGTGGAGTTGCAGCCGGTCTGTACTCCGGCCCTCGCCAGTGAAGAAACTCGGTGGTACTGTGCCATAGACAACACGCCCCTGCTCAGCGCGGCAGGATGGAGAGTGCATTTTAACAAGCATCAAGGTGAGAGACGACCCCAGGGGAACCGAGAGGGGAACCCGGAGGTGGTTTGCAAGGGGAGAAACAGCAATTAAACTTTTCCTCCTGTCTCCTAGAACCGATCCTCGACTGCATGAATTCCAGAGAAAGTGAGGGGTCCCGGGGAGCATCCCGACCAGCTGAGGGGCGTCCCCGTGGATACAAGGTGAGCATTACAGTAATAGCCTGTGGGCCTCATTCCGAGTATGGCGGTAAGGGATAGCGGCCACCGCTAACGAGAGCGGTGGCGGTAATCCCTTACCGCCATACTCCGAGTTCCCTTAGCGCCATGGTGCATTTAACACCTGCTTTTAGCAGGCGTTAAATACCATGGCGCTAAGGGACCTTGATGTTAATTACGCCACCGTAATTTACGGTGGCGTAATTGACGCCTTCCCCACTCCCATTATGCCCTATGGGGCAAGAATGGGAATGGGGAAGGGTAAATGGGGATTGGGGAATTACCGCCCCGCCAACCTTGGAATGGGGCGGTAATTCCGCCAACCACCAAGGCGCTGCCGGTCCGGGTACGGCGTCAACCAAGGCGTTAATAGCGCCATTGGTTAGCGCCGTACTCGGAATGAGGCCCTGTGACTTTAAGACTTCATCCGTTGACTAGAGGTCGAAGTCGCAATGTTTTGCCCATTTTCGCAAATCTCATGATGAAATTGTCCATGCCTTACCCTTTGTCTTGTGTAGATGTGTGGAAGATGTGGCCTTCATAATCTCCATTCTTTAGAGGGACGAAATAATTATTCAAAGAGTCAATAATACCTTGGAGTGTGTCAGTCGAATTTTCCGGCATTTTAAATACAATGGGCCTCATTCCGAGATTGGTGGAAGTCATGGTGCTATTTGTGCCATGACTCCCACCAATAACTGGTCCGGCACTGGTGTTGTGCAATGGGGACTTACTGGTGTAGTCCGACCCTGGCGGGACCAGTAAGTCCCCATTGCATAAACCATTCCCCGTTCCCATTTGAGCCCCGATAGGGCTCAATGGGAATGGGGAGGGCGCTAATAACGGGCTCACGACTTGTAAGCCTGTTATTAGCGCCCTGATCCCTTAGCGGGACCCGTAAGGGATCGGTGGTCGGACCACACGTTCCTTACGGTCCCTGCCAAGGGACCTTGGAATAGGGCAGTAAGGGATTACTGACACCAGTCTCCTTACCGGTGCCCGGTATCCCTTACCGCCCAAGTCGTAATGACCCCCAATGTCTCTCACAATGGGGCCCAGCAAGTGCAAAAGTATGTCTCTGAGGTGGCGTTCTACCCTGACGCCTGTTGCATCAATGTATATATTAAGTTCCTTGAGCCACAGGCTCCACCTTGGTGCCAAGCTGCTTGTATCTGAAATATCAAATGGCTGTATGGCCGTGCACTCTGTAGCGAGGGGATGAGCTTGCTGGTGGGCTTTGTGAGCAGCAGACACCCTCATTGTCCGACATGATGGCAGGTTTCTAGTGCAGAAAGATTTTGGCAAAATCTCACCTTGAAAGCTGTCTTTTCTTGACTTTTGGGGGGCCACATGTGAGTGTTCCTGAAGACAGCACTGTTTGCGCAGGCCAGTGAACACAGGGCCTTCTGTGTCACATGCTTTTTTCCCTTCTGTCTGTGCTGATAGCTTCAATTTCCTCTGTGGCAATGCAGTGAAATTGTGTTCCAGATTAACATATTTTCCTCTGTGGCGATGCAGTGAAATAGTGTCCCAAATTAATACAATTTCCTATACGGCGATACAGGGAGAACGTGGAGCACAAACGTGCCGCCGAGATCAGGCTCCAGTATAGGGCAGTTTCTCCTGATGCCACATGTACGCACCATCGTGCGAAATGCAGAATGCCTCACAGCGTCGGCCAGGCCTGCTGATGCAACGCAGTTATTTTTATGGAATGCCCAGTGACATGTGGAGCCATAGCACTGGTTCCCGAGTGGGGCGGCGAAGAAAACTCACAGTGTAGATGCAGCGCACCTCTGTGGTGTCCAGGGCATCTGACAGGTCTGTGGAAGTTGGAGACCAGTGACATGGTCTCCATGTTGATCTACCCTGTGTGAAAGGCACGAGAAGGTTCAGCTTAGTCGCCAATGTTATACCCGCAGCCGCGGATGCGATCAATTAAACAAATGATGCTGCATAGAGTGTAAACACTGGAGCCGTAGATATAGGTCTAACCTCTTTAATCTATAAACTTGAACTGTCCCTTAGCCGGTAACCCTGACTCTAGGTTTTCTTGGTGGGCTGCAACCCACAACAGGAGTAAAAAGCGGACAGGTGAATTGCCTGCCATATGTCTTGAGACAGATGGGCATAGACAGTGGGCATTACATCGCACAAAGTCTAGAGGTCACAGAACAAACAGGAAGCCCCCAGCGATGCCAGAGAGATTGACGGTAAGCATGGGGAACCTTGACAGACTTGTTGTTAGCTTTTAATCATTGCTGCCAGGCCAACCAGGTTGTAGCATAGTGAGGGTATTTGGCTACACCCAGTTGCTAGCAATGAAATACCAGTCTCAGTTACAATCAGTTCTGCAGGTTGTTATTGTTCTTTTTTTTTACACCTTTGTTGCCATTGAATCTGCAAATGAACCAATATTTATTTGTGAATATGCTGCTTAACTCACACTGCAAGACAGAGACACATCAAATCTAAAACTATTAAGTGAGTATTTAATCAGAGAAAAATGCAAGGAACAACTGCAGTACATTATTTCACTCAGACCTAATTTCTTTAACATGCCAGGATATGGCCTTTCACCTAGAGAATTCACACACTGATTCCTGCAACAAGGGCATGTCCTGACATTGCTATCCATTGGTTTTCATGTAAATGCAGAAATTGAAGGTCTAAGTACCATTTTGAAGGCAGTCACAGAGCTGGCATATTAGGCTACAGAAACCCTGACATCTCGTAATTGCCAGTGTGTGGGAGCAAGGGGCCATCAGGCCCCTCGCATTCTCTACTTCCCAGAACAAGACTCGGACCTAGTGCCTCCAGTAGTGGGTTCGCCCCTTGGCCTTATGCGATGTTAACTTTGGTTGACTTTCGCATAGATGGGACCACTGAGCAGGACACGAGGCATCCATTTTTGTACCCCCTTTCCACTCCATCTTGGTGACTAGGCCTCACTGCGATAGTACGAAAATGCTTCTCCTCCCTTTCTCGCAGCAGCACAGCCAGGCGCGCAGGGCACATGGACCTCACCCTCAGTCTCACTCTGACCGGAAAACTCTGCGGTTCCATTCTCACGCTGGAGCCGGAGGTGCTTGCAACACAATAATAAATGTAACACATCACTCTTCCTCTGAGATCACTGTCCTGCATATGAACCAGCATGAGCTAAGCACATAGCTCGTCCATCTCCACAAACATGTCCTTGCCCCTCCTGCACCCTCGCCAGTGGAAACATACTGCTAGTGTGACCCTGTGTCCCTGCAAGATATTCTTTTCATGTGCCAGACCACTGACCACACCATGATGCCCACCCAGCTGATCCCCAACTAACATTAGACCTCTGCTGCAGTATATCATTGCCTACCACTAACAAATGCCACATACCAGAGATTCTTATAAGTGCAGACCTCAACTTCAACCAGTGTATTATAGTGGTCAAAACCCTTAACGTAAGATGTGTATAATCTAATGTTACTGATAGTAGAGATATATGTGTGACTTTTATAGAGACATGATGCACTACTGAAAGACTTTGAACAATTATTTAGTGCATGCAGTTTTGAGAATATATTATGTTAGCTTAGATAGTGACCACCATGTCTCCCAGCGACCTGACCTTAACCCGTTCGGAGCACAGATGTCTGACGTCCATCCTCCCGCCAACCAAGCAACCAACCCGGAGGAAGAGATGCCACCCACACCTGAGACATCGAGTGAACTGATCAATCCGGAACCAACGTAGTATCCTATGTTAGTTGCGTCATTTACCCTATAAAATGTAATGCAATGATAACTTGTGTCAGAGCGCTCTCAGGGATCTTTTGAATGCCATTCATTAGATAAACCTTGCCTTGAACTCTTGCAGCCTGCTCTCTGTGCCTTATTCCCCATCCGGGGTGTGTCTGTTTTATTCTTTTGCACGTATAAGTCGGGGAGGGCACAAACATTTGGTGACCCCCTGCAACATGATTTGGAGAGGTGCCTCGAGACCCACACCGTGCGGCGAGATCCGGGATGCCCCGAAGCAAAACCATCGCCTCCGAAGCCGACTAGTCTGTGCTCACTACAAGGAAGGGTCAAGGGTTCCCGGTTGACGAATACCCGACTGAAAAGCTGCTCACCGAGGCGGGCCAAGGCTTGGTTGGGGTGCGGACGTGACTGGGGTCAGACCGAGAATGGTGACCCTCGGATTACCTGACCGAACACGTGAGTGCCGGTTGCAAAGGTTTCCAAGGAAAGGTAAGGGGGAAAGTAAGGGAACAAGGGAACAGGTGATAGTGAGTTAAAGACAAGAGTAGGGACTGTGTGAGTGATGCTGAGGCTTTTCTGATCTGGCCATTAGGTTTTGTGATATAGTAAGAACAAGAAGACAAGAGGTATCCTAGCCCGAACGGGGTAGAAGGCGGCGCCGCGTAGCATTGTCTCGTCCAGTGCAGATAAATAAGTGAAGATGAAGAGAAAATAGCAGGGGTCTCGTATATTGAGTAGACTCAGAGTAGTTATTTAGAATATTTTTCCGTGTAGGCAAGGATTCTTGGGAAAGAGTAAGAGGGTGTAAGAGGTGGGGAGTGAATGAGAAGAGTAGGTAAAACGGGAAAGGGAAAAAGTGTTCAGTAACGGGAACAAAGGGGAAATAAAAGCACGCAGGTAGTGCATGTGCATGTTATGTGTTATATGTTTTTGCTTTTTGTCCATTTTGTGTCGCATATGTCAACATATTGTGAGTGATTTGTTGGTAAGAGGTCATACATGCTAAAATAAACTATTGAAGTTGGAAATGCAATTATTACAAAGGTAACATTGAATATTGATACACAATAATTGCCAATAATTGAGAAACGCTTGACATATTGTTGGTCTGTACAAGGAGACAGGTGGGTGGAGGGTGTGACTAGAAGGGAGGCTTAGGTGCAAGCGCAAATACAAGTGTCGGGACAAACATCATCATGGGGGGAATAACACCATTAGCTCATATTTGCCAGCACCTCCCACTATATAGTGATAGAATACAAAAATACAGTGATCAGTGGGTGACAGAGATAAAAGGGGACAGCGTGACGCCAATTTGGCCAGAGTGAGGGTCGTTTGACAAAAGGGTGTTAGATTTAGTGTCCACGCACTTATTGGCAAGATATAAGGGGAAACAGTTGCAGAACAGAAGGGAAGTATTGGACCTGTGGCGAATATTTGGGGAAATTGCCCCCACAGCAGAGGTAGGTACAGGAATAGCAATCGAAAAAGAGAAGATGCAGGAAGAGGTAAGCGGAACACCGAAGGGTGAGTGCACAACAACCACAGCTGAGAATGACACAACCAAAATATACCCCTTAATGACAAGACAAGCAGTAGGATACAGCGAGTCTCTGTACATACCAGCGTGCACCACCCCCACCCCCTCAAACAGAGCGGTAGCCACAGCGCCACCACCATACGACAAAGGAGGCCTGTATGACCCTACGAGTGCACCCCCATAAATTTAGCGCGATTACCCGGAGATCTAGACCACCAGCTAGCGCATGCACAGATGGAAATAACATGGCTAAGAGCACCGTCTGATAAGGGCCAAATGCTGCCGGGGGGAGGGGAAGTGCCACCATTGTCCATAGCAGATCTCACACCTTCGCTAAGCGTAACAGGGGAATTAGCCCCCGTGACGCCAGAGCCAGCACAGTCAGTGCTTTCTTAGGGAACACCCAAATCACAAGGGCGAGAAAAGGAATGTCGATCAGGAGAGTTCCTGTTCCATCTGAATGATAAACCATTGAGAATTATACGCCCAGCCACCCCAGAAAGTCAGCGAGGGGAAGGACACGATGATAATGGTGAGCAAGAAGAGGTAATAGAAGAGGTGTGGAGTGACCTAGATGAGTATGAAGAAGGAGCATCAGCTATGGGATCCCCGCTACCATCTCAGCTCGATGACTTTGATGAACGATCACCGCCACAATGGCAGGGTAGATTAAGGCAGTGAGTAGGGAACATGTTGGTGAGTAAGGTAAAGAAAGGGACGGTAAGTAAGACAGGAAAGAAACATAAGTTGCAGATGCCGCTGATACATAAGAGGGCAGGTAGGCCACATTATATTCCGTGGGCCCAAATGGACAAAAACAACTTGTTAAAGCTCCTTCCCCCACTTGCGGGAGGGGCAGGGAAATGGATACATGCGCTCGAGAAAAACACGGCAGGAGTGCCATTTGCGATAGGTGATGTAAAGAAATTTGTTGGTGATCAAGCAGACGCTGTGTGGGAAAAGGCAGGGTTCCCAGGAGTGACAATGAGTTGTGACGGCCACGATGGATCGCCCTTCAACAATGTTCGAGCACAAGTATGGGACGCATTGCGGTGCACATTTCCAGATATTCCCGATTTACATTTAGTGATGCAATGTACAATGGAGGAGAACGAGGATCCTACGCAATTCATACTGCGAGTGCAAGACTTGTGGAGAAGCGAAACTGGCACGGTGTGGAATCAATCCACTGCCCTGTTCTACTTCATTATTAAAAAAGGGCTCCCGAAGAAGGTACAGAAGGCCTTGGATAGAATAGCTGGATAGAAGCCAAGGGTTGGCCTGAAATTCAGAGTATAATTGTGCATCACTGCAGGAGGATCAAAGAGAGAGAAAAGGAGATAGCACAAAAAAGGTTGGCAGATGAAGCGAAACTGGTGCAGAACAAATTGGTGAAGGTCGCCTCCATAAACGCCAGCGTAACCGCTGATAGAGAGAACGAGAGGGATGAAAGTGCGGGAAACAGACCAGTAGGAATAGCAGCACTGTGGGCCACAGGGGAACAAGGACTGTGGAACGGAGATGAGCCACAGAGAGGACCACAGTGGCAAGAAATACCAGCAAGAGGAAGAGGTGGGTACCGTCGCCAGAGAGGTGGGTTTGGAGGTATGGGGAATAGACAATTTGGTGGGCAAGGGATGAGAGCGGGACAGCAAGGGTCATGTTGGAATTGTGTAAGATGGGGACACTATTCAATAGATTGCAGAATGCGGCCTTCAGGGTACTTTCAGGGACATCCACCCATGGACAATGAACAGGTATGGGGTTGCCCACACCCAGGTAGCCTCTATGGATTACCATTGGGAGGTGGAAGACCACAGGACCAGTGTTATAATGAACCCCAAATGCAACAAAGACAGCCACCCCCACAACCACATCAAGGTGCATCACAGCCCATGGCATGACAAAACACTGTAGGGAACGCCAGCAATAACAGTTTTACAACGGCTGCAAACGGTGCACCTGCACCATTCCGTGGCGTAACAGTAGTTGGAGATAATGTCTTTTCAGTGCCAGGACAAGAAAGGTATGCAGATTAGAACAGCCCACAGGGAGCACTTGCGTGTCCAGTCCTATCCACCACCCTACGTGCAGAAGAGGAACCATTAGTGGGGGCAGAGATAGGAAATAAGCAATTTATCTTTATGGTAGACTCAGGAGCGGAAAAATCATGTCTTATGGAAGGGTGGTTTCCACTCTCAGGCAGGAATTTGGAAACGCTGGTGTTCTCTCGGGCTATTTTAAAAGTTCCTTACACCAAAGATCTTGATATAACGGTGGGGGGAAAAACAGTGCGCGCACCCTTACTGTACCACGAAGACGCGCCAATCAACTTGCTGGGTAGAGATTTGCTAAGTAAGTTAAACATGACCATTTCATTTACAGAGCGGGGAATAGTGTGTTCCACCCCAGGAGTATGCCCAGTACGAGCGATGTTGATGATCAGTACAATGATGAATGAAGTTGTAGTGCGAGGGATACCCATTGACATAGACATGTTCATCTATGGCATCAAGGTGTTAGCCCGAGTAGTGCCTGAAATAACAAGAAAAGAATGGAGAACACCATCAGACTTTATATTCCACCCAATCGCAATTACAGATGTCGTGCCAGGCACGATAATGTCCATAGATATTGAGGCAGTTCAGGTATTGAGTAAGCGTATTGTGGTCATAGGCTTGGACACGCATGGGTGCGAGTGGAGAACTGTGTTATGCATAGATCCAAACATAATGCTAAGAGACATAACTGATGAAGAATTATTCATGGATAACGAAGACGATGGAGAGATAATAATGGAAATAAGCATACTGTGTGACATCATGATTCAGTACAGGGAGGTCCACAACCCACTCATGGCTAGTGTTAATGCCCCACTGACAATATTTGAGGAAGACATGGCAAAAGTGACACCAGAAATTTGGACTACAGGCCCCCATGATGTAGGCTTACTACATGAAGTGACACCAATAAAGATAAAACTTAAACCAGGTGCCATACCGCCAAGAGTAAAACAATACCTGATATCCAGAGAAGCAGAGGAAGGGATTAGGGAGACAATAGATGCACTCCTGAACCAAGGTATCATAGTGCCATCAAACTCCCCGTGTAACACAGCCATTTTCCCAATCAAAAAAGCAAAAGGAGGGGCGTGGAGGATGATCCAAGATCTCCACCCACTCAATGACGTCATCCAAAAAGAATTCCTGTTAGTGCCTAACCCAGCATCAATACTGTGCAGTATACCCAAAGAATCGAAATTTTTTACTGTGGTTGACTAGAAGAATGCTTTCTTCTCTATACCACTTGATCCAGGACCTTACAGCATTCACACTGGGAATCAACAGATATGAGCATCACAGACTCCCACAGGGGTATTGCGAAAGTCTCAGCATTTTTAACAGAGTACTATGTGAAGATATTGGGAACATAAATGTAGAGAGCACCATTATACAATACGTAGATAATTTACTCGTCTGCAGCAACACAGAAGAAAAATGCAGAGAAGACTCCATAGCACTGTTAAATGTGTTAGCCGCCAAGGGATACAAGGTGGATAAAGGGAAACTACAATACTGCCTTGCCGAAGTTGAATACCTCGGACAGTTAATATCAAAAGATGGAAAACGAATACTCCCAGACAGGGCAGCTGCTATACGTAACATAATCATACCGAAAACAGTGAAGGACATGCACAAATTTCTCGGTATATGTAACTATTGCCGAGCGTGGATCCTTGATTACGCAGCATACACACGTCCATTACTGCAAGCATTAAAAGAAGCACAGAAGAGTAGAGCCCCAATAAAATGGACACATGACACGATGACTCAATACTTCAGACTAAAAGACTTAATTACAGATGCCCCAGTCCTCGCAAACCCAGATTATGAGAGGGAATTTTTCTTGTTCTCACACTGCAATGGAACACTGATGACAGCAGTACTGACACAAAAAACATCATTAGGCCACAAACCATTGGCCTATTACAGTGTAACACTAGACGCAGTGATGCAAGGTCACTTCGCGTGCGAACAGGCCCTCGCAGCTATGGCATGCACCATTGAAAAGAGTGCCACAATTGTGATGGGATGTTCAGTAACATTATGTGCAGAGCATTCATTATTTGCAATTCTCGAGCGGTCAAAATCAACACTGACAACACAGAGAGCAACCGCATATGAAATAATAATTTCAAGCCCCAATGTACATGTTGTCAGGTGTAAAACGGTAAACCCAGCAACTTTCATAACAGAGCCATGCACAATGGAGGACATGCAGGAACATGACTGTGCAACCTATGAAGGGGAGGGTGACGATATTCCCAAAGCGAGTGAAAATGCCCTGAAGGAAGGAGAAATATACTTCATCGATGGGTCAGCATCAATAAATCCGTAAACAGGGGAAAAACATGTAGGGATGGCAGTAGTACGAATGGAAGAAGATAGCTATGAAACAATCGTCCACAAGCACCTCCCGTCTCATTACTCCGCACAAGCGACCAAACTAACTGCATTAATTGAAACATTACGCACAGCCAAAGGATGCACAGTGACTATATATTCAGATTCAGCATATGCAACTACCACAGTCCATTCAGTACTATCTCGCTCGCTGGCATAGAAGGGGGTTTAGAAGAGCAGATGGCTCCCCAGTACAGTACACTGCGCTATTGAATGAATTGATCGATGCATTAGCAGAGCCATCGGTAGTGGCAGTGGTGAAATGCCAGGCTCATACCAACAACACAGATGCAATGTCATTGGGAAATGCGGCAGTCTACGCAGCAGTGAAGGAAGCCTCGTATTTCAATATAACACCAGTAACAGAGTGCATTGTAAAAGCAGCCACTTCAGAACCACTAGAAGAAGCTTATAGTAACACACCCATAGCACAGCTAATAGAGCTACAGAGGAAAGCACCGCCGGAAGAGCAAGAGTTGTGGGGCAAGCAAGGGTGCAAACAGCCAGCTACAGATCTCATTTGGAGACAGGAGACAACGGGAAAGGTAGTGATGCCGGTAGAATTACTAGAAGTAGCATTCCAACAGCTGCACTTCCCAGCACATGTAGCGAAGCAACACATCGCCGCAGACATCAGGAACATTGGTTTGTCCCCAATCTACAGGAGCATTTGTCCTAATTTGTCATAGAATGTACAACATGTCAAACATACAATTCAGGGATGACATTGAGGACATTGAGAGGCACTTTGCCACGACCATTAGGGCCATTCAGGGAACTACACATAGACTACGCCGACTTGGGAGAGAGATGTAACAGAGCAAGATATCTGATTGTGGTGGTATGTCCCTTTTCAAGGTGGGTGGAGGCTGGTCCATGTCCCCACCCAGACGTGAAGTGTGCGATGAAATTTCTAGTACGAAAAGTGTTTTCCCGATGGGGAATATGTGATGTGATACGGTCAGACAACGGTACCCACTTTGTGAATGACCTCTTCAAGGAAGTGACTTCACTCTTGGGGGTGAAACACAAATTGTGTTCCATTTATCACCCGATGGCCAATGAGGTGGTGGAAAAGATCAACGGCCTGCTCAAGAGTAAATGATCAAAGCTGTGTAATATATTAAAAAAAACTGGGTATATTGTCTGCCCCTAGCACTGTTCCAATTTAAAACGCAACCATGCAAGGACCACCATCTGAGCCCCCATGAAATTGTGACTGGGAGGTTAATACACACACCACTCTCCCCGATTAGGAGAGCATCAGGCACTCACAGGGCTGTAAGAGTGCTGGGGGAAGAATTTAAGGAATATTTAACTCAGCTGACGCACACAGTTTGCAGCATAGCGTGCCAAATAGCACCACCATGAACTGAGAATATGGCAACTGATACTACCACACCAGCTGCAGACAGCCCCAGTGGGCCACTGATGCCAGGGTCACAGGTGTACGTCCAAAGCTCTGTGGGGAGATGGAATTCACCTAGGTTTCATGGCCCCTACGAGGTCATATATAGTACTCCCACTGCAGTCAAAGTTAAGGGACTGAAATATTGGGTGCACCTCTCAGATGTGAGGAGGGCACGCGATAGTACACTCCCTCAGATCGAACAGGAATGTGCAACTGGTATACAAATGAGGTTGAGAAACAATGACAATGGCCCTCATTACGACCCTGGCGGAAAGTAACTGACCTGACCGCCATAGCGTAAATAGCGTTTCCGCCATTGCACGACGGAGTAAAGTGCGGCTAATTCTGACCCATCGGGCACGAGCACTACGCCATGGTGGAAGTGCAAAGTCCGCGATGGCGGAAATGTCCCCAAAACGCCCCTCACCGCCGTCGTACGGCGCCCTAGGTGCAATTCCGCCACCCATCATAGCGGTCACCGTAATGAGCGGTAATCGCAAAATACGGTGACCGTAAATATACGGAAACGGAAGTAAAAACATGGTCCCGGAACGGGAAACAGCACGCCGTACACCTATAAAATCAGAATCCCAACACAACCATCAAAAATCCTACCCTGAGACACATCCCAACCCGTTAGCCACCCTAGTGAAAACAATAAAAATGGGAAAAGTTGCGAAAAAAGCGTGCGACTGCAAGCGGCAGGTCCACTTCTCCCATGAGGAACTCACAGTGCTCACAGAGACCCTCCAGGAGAATGCTGCCGTCGTCTTTTCGATGCAAATGACCAGGACGGCACTTGCGAACAAGAAGGCCATATGGGCCCTGGTGGCACAGCGGGTAAGGGCGGTGGGGACCGCACCCCGCAACCCACAGCAATGCAGAAAGCGATGGGACGACTTGCGGATACGCGTACGGAGCATACTATCAGCCAACCGTAACATTGCCACAGCTACCGGGGGAGGATCGGAATCACCCATCAAGTTGACCCCCTGGGAAGAAATCTGTGCCTCCACCATTGGAATGGAGAGTATAGAGGGAGTCGGAGGGATGGAGAAAGGAGTGCAGACATCCGAAGAATCAGGTAGGTGGGCCAAATAAAACAATGCTAAATCCACAATGTCCAATCATGTGAAGTACCATGTGTCCACATAGTGCAACAGAAACACATGTCCAGGAGAACGTCCACATACATTGGCCTGATAGCGCACTTTAAAACTCACATTAAATACATAAATAATTAAAAATCCTAAAAACACCCTCTACACGTGCAGCATGCACACCCTAACTGCAGGCTGCAAAACAACTGCATCCTCAATCCACACAAAAATGAAACCACCTCCAAGGCCCTGACCCAAATCACCCTCAGGTACCACCCCAATGCATGTGATACATTGCCATTCCAATTTCCACAGACCCATAAACAACGCTCGCCCTCCTTTACTCCACCACAGGGTCCGATTCAAACGACGAGCTTCAGGACACCCCTACCAGCACACCTGCAAAGAGGGCCAAGACCAACGGCCAAAGACCCTCCACCTCAGCTGCACGGATCAAGACACGGCAGCAGCACAAATCAAGTGGCAGCACACAGGAGGGGACTTCAACAGGCACCCCAGCAGCCAGCATGCCCACAACAGCAGCACCACAGGTCCCCCCAATGGATGCCACAGAAGGCACTGCTTCTGGTGGCAGCAGCACCATAGGTGACACTGCATTAATGGCAGCATGCTCCGACACAGAAAACGGTGCTGTCGATGTAGGATCCATCCATGACCTGTCTCAATCCCCCTGTTTGTTTCATTCCGTACACCATGAGGATACCACGCAGGGGCACCCACAAGACGACGTCTGGCCATCCCCCTCAAGCCCTGTGGCAAGGCAACATGAGGTGATCAGACCCTCTGTGACACCACCGCAAATGGCCATGGCCCAGCAGAGGCAACAGTCCCTCGACCAGGTGATCGTGCAACAGCAGCAACTGGCCACGCTCCTCAAGGAGCATGCTGATGAATGTGGGGGTACTAAGGCAGCCATAGAAACATCAACTGAGACACTTAGGTCAGAAATGGAGAGAAGCACAGAGACACTAAGGGCACAAATGGAGAGAAGCACAGAGACACTAAGGGCACAAATGGAGAGAAGCACCGAGAGCCTGAGGGTACAAATGGAGAGAAGCACCGAGAGCCTGAGGGGGGAACTGCATGCGACGTCCAAAGACGTATGTGCTGAACTTGCCGCTGTGCGCCGTGTGCTCACTGAGCTCTCACAAACCCTTAGGGACATGCATGGACATGAGCAGGCAGAGACATCATCCGTTGCAAGTTCCGTCCAGGGCAGCCCCCAACGTAGATCTGGGAGGAACCTGCGCTCCACAGGCAGGGGTGCCCCTGATACCCGGAGAGGGGGCTTGCAATAGCGTCTGCCCACTGACAATGAGCATCTTTGGACACTGGTGTTCGGGGGGGAGGTAGGAGGGTGGAGGGGGTGTGTTGGGCTTTCTTGGGTGGCGGGTCGATGGGGTGTGTAACATAATTTCACATATGCTATAAACATTTCACAATCATCCAATGAGATGTGTGGACATTGATCTTTGTGTACGAGGCCTTTATAGGCGTACAGTCCATATTGTGCATGTTCCAGACACACACAGTGCCACAAGTCCCGTGTCCATGTATCAGCCACGAGGGCGTGAGTGCTAGAAGCATGAATCTATGAGAATCTGACGAATTTCACGGCCCTCCTGTGCCTCGCGGACTCCTTGAGGTGCTGCCACATCCCCACCCTCATCATGACCATCTTCAGGTGCTTGCAGTCCTGCGTCAGGGGGCATGGGCACATTTCTACGTACGCACATGTTGTGTAGCATGACACATGCCATGACCATCTTTGCAACCTTCTCATGGCGGTACAGGAGTGCCCCGCCAGACCTGCTGAGGCAGCGGAAACGAGTCTTCAGTAGGCCGAATGACTGTTCTATGACTACACGGGTACGTGAGTGGGCATGGTTGTAGTCCTCCTCATGCTGGTTCTGTGGGTTCCGGAGTGGTGTAAGGAGCCATCTCTTCAGTGGATACCCGGCATCACCTGTATGTGGACAATAAAGGATGTTTGTGGAATGACATAGCTACGTACGCATCCCCCCCCCTTCCTGCCAGGTCATTGCCGCATCACATACCCCACATTATCATGCATGAAATGACACTCACTGAGTAGCCAGGATCTGTTCCCTGCGTGTCGCTCCATGTAGCGTGGTATTGTAGAGTTCCTCAAGACCATAGAATCATGGGTTGATCCAGGAAATCGGGCACAACAATGTGTAATGATCCTGTTGGAGTCACACACCATTTGTACATTAAGAGAATGATATTGTTTTCGGTTGCGGTACTGGACCTCCATGGCATGTGGCACAACCAATTCCACATGGGTGCAGTCGATGGCACCAATGCAACCCGGTATGCCGGCCAGTGCATGGAATCCCACTTTTGTGTTCGTAATTTCCTGCTCCGAGCGTGGTAGAGAGATGTAGTCGTCTGCGTGCTTCAGGAGGGCATCGAGCACTTGCGATAGTGTCCGTGACAACAGTGGCTGTGAAATGCCATGCAACTGTCCGACTGTGTGCTGGTAGGTGCCTGTGGCCAGGAAGTGTAGTACAGACACCACCTTCAGTAGGGGTGGGATGGCGGTTGGGCTATCTATCATGCTGGCAAGGTCAGCGTGTGTCATGTCCACAATGGCGGTTATGGTGTCCCGGTCCAAACGGTAGAGGGTGTGGATCTGCTCATCAGTGAGGTTGAACGGATGAGTTCGGAGGCGTGGGATTGTGGGCTGCCTGCGTGGTGGTAGTGGCTGTGCTGGTGGGCCTTGCTGGCCCTGCCTTGCCCTCCTCCTCCTCCTCCGTCTCCTCTGTGCGGCCGGTTTTTGTGGTAGTTGGTGTTCGTCTTCTTCTTGAAGTTGGAGTACTTGCAGTGCTATCAGGTCCCCCAGGGCCAACATCGCTAGTCCTGCCGGTAGCATTTTGGAGTGGGTGTGGTTGTGGGAGGGGGTTGGGTGTGCAATTTATGTGTTTTCAGGCTGTATAGCCTCCACCTGTGGTGATTCATTCCACCTGTGCAAGCTGCAATCCCCTTTGGGCGAGCACGTCCCGCACACAACGCTGCAATTCGACGCATGGCATCTTGCTATTACAATCATGTATTTAATCCCGATGGCAGTGGAATATTGGTTCATATGTTCATTCTGCTATGGTCCCATTGTTTCACATACTATCTTTACAGTCGCGAACAAACTTGTGAAGGGTCAGTGGAATGTAGTACTCGATTAACGCTGGACCCTCATGCAGCACTGTACCGAGGTTCACCGACGGGCGGGGCGTCCCATTTGTGAGTGAAGCCAGTTGCCATTTTCACACACTGCCGCACTACATGGATGAATTTGTGATTTCAAGCGGTCAAAGATGCCTTTTCGACGTGATGTTGCAAATGTGGAATTCGAAGGACAGCGCTTTCGGTTTTCAGCTAGCGGCGAGGAGACGCCCACAGGTCTGACTGCAGATATTAAGTTCTATTGTTTAATGTCCTTGGGACAGGGGCCATGGCGAGAATGCAATGATTGATATGAATAGTATGGGATGCGCAATAGCGTAGTGGACGATAAGGCAGGACTTTCCCAAATACATGTTACTTCACAACACTAGAATTCCGGCCTGGAGCACAGTGGATTTTGCAGACTGCATTACGCACAGACTCAATGGAAATTTCACATGTTATGTGAGTAAATAATCAGGCGTTTTCATACCGGGATGAGGGTATGATGTATGGATGCATGGACAGATGATTTAATTGAGAGTTTACCATGTACATGGCTTTTTGGAATCTATCCACTTCCCCTGCGCTATGTGATGCAGAGCTGCCATAGTGGGACCATCGTCTATCTGCCCTTGTTGAACCCTCCCTGTCTCGACGCACCTTCAAACACTTGTGTCTATGCACGTTACTAATCCCATCTAATGGATTCTGTTTTAACAGACGCATGCACACAAACACTCGTTTGTAATAGTGTATTCACCTCGATTTATATAGTTATGATTCGCAAGTGATTTTTGGGTGGGAATAATCCTTTTGAGTGGGCTAACATGCATATGGCTGTAGATTTAGTGTGGTCATTGAAGTGAGTAATTCAAATTAAGTTCTGATGCCCATACCATTCTTTTTCATTTCATTTGGGTGACAGGTATCTCCTCCCCTTTTGCCGCTGCCATCTGTATGCCACTCCTGCAGATGGCTTTTACTCCCGACACCTGCTGCTTCGTGTTAATCAGTGGAGCACCATTACGATCTTATGGGACGATCGCCAATGGGCCACATGCCCTTACGCAGTACTAGTGGCTAGGAGCAACATATCGACCTTTCAGCTGGACTAGTGCCTACCTAATGGGACGGCCCTGTGGTTCTAGGCGCTTCCATGTTGCCTTTTTGAACGTGTATGTAGCCCCTGTGTACCATGAAGGAACAGGGCGTCACACAAGCAGAAGCTGGTCATTTATTGCGGATGCAGCCCACAATACTGAAATGTATTTTGGAGTTCATGACCTAGTGGCTGTATGGGCTTGGTGATTTTGTAGTGCATTAAATTTCTATTATGATATTGACCGTGTAGCGTTATTCTTTGCAAGTAATGTAGCATATTCCTATTTGTGGAGCGATGTATTGTGAGTAGATCTGCATTGGGTTCCGGCTTCTGGTTATAGTTGCGTGGTACTGTACTGGGCGCGTTTGCCTACGAAGCCCAGTGAGGTCAGGGATAGGGGCTGCCATTATGACTGTTTTAATGATGTCATGCTCAGGGGCGGGGGATTAGCTTTTGTGTAACAGATGCCGGTCAGCCAGGTGGATTGGTGGAATGATGTGATTATCAGAAAATGGCTGGTCACAGGTGCCTGTGTTTGCGTGCGTTTCTTGGAGGGAGACTGAGGTCATGTCCATTGGAATAGCTTCTGTATTCGTGCCATCTGTGCCCTGCAGCTCCCATTGGCCCCTCTTGAGATGGGCCTGGCTGCTCAGTCACTCTGCCAACTTGTGTGGTACATGCTTATGCTGATGGTTGGTTTGTTTACTGGCAAGAGTACAGGGCTGGTGCAGTCTCCCTCAGGTTACTGCTTTGAATGTTGCCATACACTGGTGTCAAGCGATGGGGGCCTGTTGTTGTTTTGTCTCATATTTCAGTTCATATTGCTGTACTTGACCCTTCACGTGCCTGTGCTGCATCAGTACGGCAATGGTGACATGGCAAATATGGATGGCCACTCACAAGGCACTTGGAGCCCCTACATTCATTTGTTCGTTGGCATGCATGGGTGACTTGTACATTTCACTGGTTGCATTGTGTGACTTCATTGCACCTACGAGGAGTTGTGCAATGTGGCCAGGGAGTGGTGTACAGGCACTCAGTAGGGCCATTTACGGTTGGTTCGCGTTGCCGTTCTTCTCACCATGGCGGAATGGTACTTTCCGCCATGCTTGATGGCGTTAGGTAAATGTCCGCTAGGGTCAGAATTCGCGTACCGTTGCGCCATGGTGGTAATTACGGTTTCGCATGGCGCGCGTGCGCGTACTTGGTGCAGTTAGCGTTGGCGTTCACTACGGTGTCGCTAATGGCATCGTACTTTACGGTGACGGGTCATAATCCCACCGAGCGCTATTCAATGGCGGTATTGCATTTCCGCCATCGTTTTTCGATTTCCACCAGGGTCGTAATGAGGGCCAATGTGATTTAATGAAAAAGGAACGTAAGAAAAGAAAAAAGTAGCAAAAGTGATGGTGTGCCTCTGATTTGCTCTGCCCTATGTCCGTATCCCTTTTCCTTTCACTCTCTTTTCATCACTATCTCTCTCTCTCTCTCCTACTATAAAAATGATGAAAACATTTTAATTGACTTAATTGCAACAGAGGCCCGAGAAATGTATATAAAAAAAAAAGCAATCGTAAACAGAATTAATGAGTAAACATGAAATGTAAATATATAAATAAATGTACATATTCTGGTGACTTAACAAATTTGTATCGCCGCTCCAGGTGACAAATGGCCCAACGAAGCGCAATAACGGAGAATTCACTCATGTTAGATAGTGACAGGGATGCCATTAGGGCTAAAAGGTTTAGCAATGTTGAATGCGTTTTGAAATGTGCTGCAGTTTTGTTTTCAGTGATGTTGTTTTTCATGGCATGGTATTATCCACTCTTATCTCTGGTTAATGATATGCACAAAGGGGGGAGCAGGGCTAATATGATATGAGAAGGTTCCAACCTAATATGGACTGGAGTAAAGACAATGTGGGGAGAAACTTATAACATTGGTATTAACGGCACAAATGTAACGCAACCTTCAGAATACGCTGTTGCGGGTCCAACAATTGTCTCATTGTTACATCCTGGCATAAATATGAGCAATGATATGAATCGAATGAATATGATGGCAACTATTATTGGCCAAACGACCTAGCTAATACAGGTATACAGGTACATATACACAGACAGCCATAGAACCTACCTCATATTACGCTGCTGCTACTAGTGAATATACACATGCCATGTTCGACAGCAATGACACGACCTGGGCTGGAATGTTCCCAATACATTACCAAAAAGTGAGAAGCCACAAGGTGGGAAGGAGAAGGAAAAGGGGGCGGGAGGGAAAAGATACGACATTTATCATGACCTGGGGTTAGATGAAATAGAAGACCCCCGCCACCCTGATCAATCTAACAAATGGTACACGGCCATGAGAGCTACGGCAAAGCAAGCAACCAATGAAAGCTGCTATATCTGTTCACTCATTCCTCATGCATCAGGGACACTAAAAATGTTGATACCCCAGGAAGTGCCCTTGTCGGAGGCTCAGTGTTTAATTCATTTAGTTCTGTGTAGGATAAAAAGCACCTTCCAGGCACACACTGTCAGCCTAGAAAGAATGGAGAGTGAGAGAACCTGCACGAGTCGACATCAAGAAGTAATATGCCTCAAAGAGCATTTCTTGTCATAAAGGAGACGAGGTATGCAGACAACAAATGGCACGATGAAACTATTGAATGCAAAGCAGAAGCGCTCCGGGGGCTAGCTGAGGACACGTTCCAATGGATAAAAGGAGTGTGCACCCCCATCTGGTCACAACAGGTCACTAAACTAACATGGATTACAGCACTGGAAAAACCTATAAAAACACAAAAAGAAGTGCTGCACAAACTATGCTTCCGTGGGGAAAGAAAAGTGAACATGGGGGAAGCAAAGAGATGCAACAAGACAGTAATAATACCTGACACGAAGAAAGGCACCGCAGCCCTCATGGATATGTACTGGGTTTGTGGCAAACAAGCCTACCTGCATCCTGGAAAGGTACTTGCGCCTTAGCCACTCTCCATACAGCCCTGATGGTAATACCAGAAAGCAATATCCAAGGAGCGCCAGGAGAATCGGCTGGCAGATCAGAGGCAGGAGAATCGGCTGGCAGATGGCCAGCAGAAGAATCGGCTGGCAGATCGGCAGCAGGAGATTCGGCTGGCAAATCGGCAGCAGGGCAATCGGCTGATCCATCGACAGTGCCTCAACAAGTAAACACAGAATTTCCAGCTTATGAACCGATGTCAGAATACGAATTGAAAACTAAGTTGTCGCGAAATAAAAGATCATCCAACTACATTTCGCCTGAATCGTCAAAACTCCTTGCTGAGATCCCACAAAAATACAAGCTGTTCTCATCTGCAGAGACATTTTTCGCATCGCTCCTAGCATCAGGGCTCCAAGCACAAGCAAACGCCAAATGGTTACAAATAGTGCACTGGGAGCTCATCCAACTGGCCAACAACACTGAAGAAGGATTCAACGTTATAAAAATAGAGCTCTGCGCCTTGCGCCTAATGACAATGCAAAAACGATATGTTCTAGATCTCTTCAAGGCGATGGATGCCTTGAATGGGGACAGGGTCGATCATTTATACCACACCACAATCAAGGAACCAACGGAATTGCAATGGTATAACGAGGTATGGGTAGACTTGGATGGGGATGGAGGGATATACTTAACATGCACTCCAGATGAATATGCAAGAAGAGGGTATAGCTTGAGAAGTGTATGCAGAGCATGGATGCCAATAAAGGGTACCCCTGCCTGGGAAGAAGCAGTTGCTGAAGCTGAGTACTACCGAAGGGAGAATGAAAAGGATAAAATGTGATACTTTGTTACTTTAGATGTAATGTGTGGGAGCGAGGGTCCACCAGGGTCCTTGCTTTCTCTACTTCCCAGTACAAGACTTGGACCTAGTGCCTCCAGTAGTGGGTTTGCCCCTTGCCCTTATGCGATGTTAACTTTGGTTGACTTTCACGTAGATGGGACCACTGAGCAGGACACGAGGCATCCATTTTTGTACCCCCTTTCGACTCCATCTTGGTGACTAGGCCTCACTGCGATAGTACAAAAACGCTTCTCCTCCCTCTCTCGCAGCAGCACAGCCAGGCGCGCAGGGCACATGGCCCCCACCCTCATTCTCACTCTGACCGGAAAACTCTGCGGTTTTATTCTCACGCTGGAGCTGGAGGTGCTTGCAACACATAATAAATGTAATACATCATTCTTCCTTTGAGATCACTGTCCTGCATGTGAACCAGCATGAGCTAAGCACATAGCTCGTCCATCTCCACAAACGTGTCCTTGCCCCTCCTGCACCCTCGCCAGTGGAAACTTACTGCTACTGTGACCCTGTGTCCCTGCAAGATATTCCTTTTCATGTGCCAGACCACTGACCATGCCATGATGCCCACTGTTTTGCTAGCCAAGAGTGCACGGACAGTCATTAATCACCAGCGCAGTTGCAGAGCCAATACTTTGAACGCAGGTAGACTATGCAATGACTTAAAACCACACGCACGATTAGAGAGTAAGTAGCACTTATATGGCTATTTATTCATAATTAGACATACATAAGCAATAAGTAATCACACAGGATTAAATCACAGATAAATCACAGATAAGATAGTAGGTCAGCAGGAATACATCACCATGGGCATAACTGAATACCTCATCTCGCCAGAAGCGGCTGGAAGACCCCGGTAAGAGCCAGGCCGAGAGCACAACAGCCCACAGGTATGTCGGAACAAGGCGCCCCCCTTCCAACTGAGGTCTTTGTGCTTATCCCTTGACCTTCCCTATAGCTCCACATTTATGTGCCCTCCTCAAAAGGGGTGGCAATTTCTCGAACCTTCTGACATTAGCATTTGCGCATTGCTGAGTGACTGTTGATTGCCGGCCGGGTCAACCGACAGTAACCCCAAGGAGCAAAGCTTCCCTTTTCTTCTAAAACACCACGGAACACAATTCCATAACTCATAGCAAGACATAACAAAACCAGCTTTCCCAGCAGAATGTCCTTGACTGGCTGCATACCAGGTTTAAAAAGCATGTTTTTCAGCAAAGCAAATTCAGCTTTCAGCAAAGTAAGTGCAGCTTTTCACTGAGGCATGGAATAAATATCCATTATGGCTCTGAGTGCCCCTGGAATGCACTGCGCACCAGCACCATGTTTTAGCTCAAGCATAACAATTCCACCCTTGTATATTTATCTTTCATAGCCCAGTGGCAGAGGAGCCGGTCTTTGAAACCGACAAAATATTAAAACCAAGTTGGGAATACATTGAATATAACAACAACAAGCATAAGAATAACACAGTGTACCCCCAATATCAGGAATCCATGAAAATAACCAATTCCCAGTATGATCTTGGGTCACTTGAGAAATGAGATCCCTCAACCTCGAATATGACTTTCAATGGATCGTGAATGGTTACTTAGATTGAACAACACATACATTCAACTGCGTTACAACCTAAGTTATGCTTCAGCAGTAGATAATCAACGACAGCCCTGTTTTGCAAAGTTGCTTTTCTAACAACTTTGCTATCAAGGAGTAATTCTTCTAAAGCTTGAGAAGTATGATTGAGTCCTTTGACTACTAAAGATGCTAATTTGATCAAAGATTTGTAAACCCCAGCAGCTAAACCCCAAACTCCCACTAATGAAAGGGCTAACGCGAGAACCTCAGTCTCTGATAGCAAATGCACATGTGAATCACAATCTGGGGATAGACCCACAGACTCTAAAGTTGACCTTTTGCTTCGAGATATTGCTGGGTGTAAAGGGAACATCATTAGTCCTAATCGAGTTAAGGCACATGGACCTCCGGAAATGTTGGTTGGAATGTAAGTGTATGTGAGGTTGCCACAGGAAAAGAGCCATCCTGTTGGAAGTTTCACATGATTCAGATGACTGGCCGCTATCACTGTATGATTACAAGACATAGTATTATTCACACTGGTACATGTGCTTGGAACCGGTGAACACGATCTTCTTCCGAACATCGTTTGATTTTTCTGTTTAGTTAAATGGAGCTGATGGCATTTGCCAATTTTTTTAACATTGCAGGTCATAAAGTAGCACACATCGCCTTGAGTTACATTGTAGGTTATAATACGTGTCAAGTTTCTCCATTTGCGATCTGTTTTCTGGCAAATTCTGCAGTACTCATAGACAGAAAAGGATTGTCTGATATCGGAATCTTGAACCAAAGAATCATTGTGTATGACGCCGAAAATGTGCTTTAGAACCAGAACTGGCGTCGGCACCGCTACTAAACATGTAGTTAACAAGGCTTCTGCATGTTGCACGTCAGTAAGGCAAAAGTGCGTAATGTTGAGTTCTTGCTGTGCCAGGTTCGTCGTCCTAAAGATATCTGTTGTGTAGCTGGCATCAATGTTGTTTTCGCTTGCACCTGACGTGTTTGCCTCATTCCACAAATCCATGTTTTCGGTCTGGCTGGCTTTTCGGCATCGGTAACGGGCTGCTTTCGGATGTCATTGCTCATCATCATCGGTTTCCCATGGATCGCTGGCACAGATGTGACATTTTTCATTGGTAGCAGCATGCCCTTTTACTCTTCCAAATGGAGTCCATTTAGTCCCACAATTACACTAGCCAGACACAGAATCTACAAGGCAAACCCAGAAAAGAGATACCAGTGTTGAAAATCACTCTCTTAGGTAACATTTGTCTGCGGGCACATACTGCCATTTTTCTTTACCGGGTTCCATTACTAGGACTACCTGGTCTTTGCCTGATGCAATAACATCTGCGGGTACTGGCGGGCCACTTGGCCTTTCAACCCACACCTTGGCACCTGGTACCATACTGTCTGAAGAGCCAAAACCACGATCCCACCGGGTAGTTAACACTGTGGGAGGCTCCCACTTCTTAATCATGGACAATTTAACAGGAATGATAATTAGTTTGGCCACCCGATCGCCTTTGTGGATCGGTCGCAATTGGTCCCCACTATTCATCAAGATGACTTTGATCTCGCCTTGGTAATCGGCATCAATGACTCCTCCCAACACTTGAACTCCCTTCAATGCTAGGCCAGATCTAGGGGCAATCCATCCCATTTGCTCTGGAGGAATTTGTACTCCAATCCCTGTTTCAATTACAACAATCCCTCTTGTGTCTAATCTGATTTCCTCACGGGAATGCAAGTCTACCCCTGCTGACTCTGGAGTCACCCGATAGGGAGCTAAAGAACCCGGGGTCATTCCCAGTACAATAGGGTTTCTCTGACTGAGTTGGGTTGAATCTGTAAAGCAGGAGTCATTAGCTGCATCAAAGGAGTTTCATGATCATTCACAGGCCTATTGTTTAGCACTTGCACTGCATCAAACACACAATCACGCCAGCCTGCCAAATTGCCATCTCCAGATTTGCGCAGCTGTTCTTTCAACAAACCATTCATCCGTTCAATTAATCCTGAAGCTTCAGGGTAATAGGGCACATGGTATAGCCATTCAATACTTTTTTCCTGACAATATTCTTGAATCAATTTGCCTTTGAAGTGTGACCCATTGTCACTTTGAATCTGCAAAGGCACTCCGTAATGCAATATGATCTGATCCAACAACTTAATAGTATTCAGTTGCGTGGCACGCTTGCAGGGCAAAACCATCATGTATCCCGAGTATGTATACAGAATCGTGCATGCATACTGACAACCTTTACTGATTGGCAGGGGACCGATATAATCAATCTGCCAAATTTGACCTGGTAACTTTCCTCTTCGCAATGTACCCAGGACAATCTGAGGGATACGCCTGTGCTGTTGGTGTTGGAACACTGGACATTGCAAAATGATTGTTTTCACTACCTCTAAAGGAATACTGATTCCTCGAGCTTTATACCACCTGGTAGTAGCCTTTTCGCCAACGTGCCCACATTTCTGGTGAGCCCACTTGGCCAAACCCTCCAAATCGTCTTCCTGAGCCTCCGCATCCACAGATGAAATCTTGGTGTGTTCATCTGCAACAGAATTAAACCAACGCTCTAATGAATCTGCGGCACAATGCGCATCCACATGATACACAGTGACTTCACTTAGTGATAACATCTCAGCAACATCTTGCCACAGTTCTTTTCCCCACAACTCTTTTGAATGAATCATCCACCCATTCTTTTGCCAGGTTGGCAGCCACACCGCCAATCCATTCGCCACTGACCATGAATCTGTGTACAAATGACATCTCTTGTTTCAATGCTTGGTAAACTGAGTAAAGTTCTGCAAACTGACTGCTCTTCCCTTTCCCTGATGTGGTCAAAATCTTTTTTGTCTTGGGATTGTAAGACACCACTTTCCAGTATCGCTCGGTTCCCACATATCGGGCCGAGCCATCTGTAAACCAGGCATGTTCTGTCTGCTCTACGGTCAGATCGCCATAAGGTACTCCCCATTTCACTGAAGATTTGCGTTTTTCAGACACCTTTGGCGGTATGTAATCTGATGGTGGTATGTTGGCCACTTGCTCATGTAATATGGCAATCCCACCCTTCCCTGATTTAGCTCTGTCTTGAATGTACCATTTCCATTTGATTATGCTGGCTTCTTGAGCGTGTCCTATTCTGTGTGTTTTAGGAGAGCTCAGCACCCATTGCATAATCGGGATTTCAGGCCTCATCAGCACATCATGCCCAACCGTCATTTGCTCAGTATCGACCAGGGCCCAGTAACATGCCAGCAACTGCTTCTCAAACGGAGTGTATGAGTTACCAGCATCGGGCAACTTACGACTCCAGAACCCCAATGGCACACGTTTCCTGTCCTGTTCGGTTTCTGCCACACACTCCAATTAGCATAATTGTCTTGTACAGCCACATTCAATTCCACTTTGCCTTCCTTCAATGGCCAGAAATCAAGCACCTGCTGCATGGTGTCTTTCGCCAAATCAAATGCTTTCTGCTGCTCTTCCCCCCACTGAAACTCATATTTCTTTCGTGTCACTTTGTAGAAGGGGGCCAGTATCTGCCCTAAATGGGGAATGTGCTGTCTCCAAAACCCAAACAGCCCTATGAACTTCTGAGCTTGCTTTTTGTTCATTGGAGTGGTGAACTCAAGTATTTTCTGTCGGGCCTTCAGCACCATTTCTCGATGCCCATTATGCCAATGAATCCCTAGGAATATCACTGTCACAGCTGGGCCTTGAATTTTGTTCGGGTTAATCTCCCACCCTTCCTTCTTCAATCCTTCCATAATGACTTCTAACTGATTTTGCACACTTTGCTCATCCTTACCCTGAATCAAAATATCATCAATGTAGTGAGAGATTTGTATATCAGGTTTACACGGTATCTTGTCTAAGTGCTCTGCCACCAGCCGGTGACAGATAGTCGGGCTACGTTTGTACCCCATAGGTAACCTCGTGAAGGTGTACTGACGCCCGCTCCATGAAAATGCAAACTGCTCTTGGCATTCTTCAGCAATTGGTACAGAGAAAAAGGCATTGGCTAGATCTATCACTGCATACCAAGTCCCCTGAAACTTTTGGACATTCTCAATCAAGGTAATGGCATCTGGGACTGCGGGCACCAAGGGAGGAGTGTGTTAATTTAATTTGCGGAAATCTAACGTCATCCTCCAAGACCCGTCCCCTTTTTAGACAGGCCAGAGTGGGTTGTTCCACGTGGTAGTAATAGGGCGTAACACACCCGCCTCTATGTACTCTTTGATGGTGTCTGAAATGTCCTTGTGTCCCCGGGAATGGGGTATTGCTTCATTGCTACCCGTTTGGTTGCCACAGGCACCTGTACTGGGGGAATCTTCAATTTGCCTACGGTAATGGGTGTGCAGGTCAATGCACTCACCCCAAACTGGTACGTTTTACCTCCAAGTCCCAAAGTCAACCCTTCCAGAATGTCAAAGCCAATTATGTACTCAGGTATCGGGACAATCAACACTTGGTATTTCTTCCTAGTCAAATTGCCTATTTTCATATCCACTTCTGTTTGTACGGCGGGGGTCTCCTTCCCCCCTAGCCCAGTAATGGTAAAGCGTCTACCTTTGAATCATGTTCGATTTCCATGAATCAGAGAGGCCTCCGCCCCGGTGTCTATCAATGCTCGCACCCCTTGCGTATTTCCTGGCCCCCAACAAATCTTAACATTAACATGGGGCTGCCTATCAACTTTTATGCGAGCAGACTGCGACCTGACTCTGCCTCTAGCATTGCACTCACAACCTTCCTCAAATCAGCGTATGTTGGCTGGTACGGGGAAGGTGTCCCCATAGACCCTTCTTCCTGTTCCTCCTCAGGAGGGACAGAAGGTGAGGTGTCCCTCTGTGGCTTAGTCCCCACCTGTTTCTTGACCTGTTTGTAGCTCTCCTTGGCTGCAAGCCCTCTCTTTTTGTATAGTTCATACATGACCCTGGTTTCAATGCCATCAATTTCTTCCCGTGGCACACCATCTTTTAACAGGGCCAAAAACATGTCTTTTCTGGACACTCGGGAATCTCTACTATCTTGCCTCCTGCCTTCAGTTCTTCTCTCACTATGCCCCTCTCTTTCCCGTGGCTTGTCATCACCCTTGTCCCACTCCCCTCAATATGCCAGTTGCCGAATGGCATCCACTCATCAGTGGGTTTGCCCGTCATACCTACGAGCAAAGTCATAACGACACTTTTGTATGTGGGGGCAGTTCTGATCACCATATTCCTGGTTGAAACTGAAAGCGGTACGACCCCCATGTGTCCTGGTGCCTCTACATGAATTGCCTCTTTCATAGCCTGCTCTCTGACCTTTTGAATCGCTTCTTTCAAAGTATACCACTTCTTTTCCTCTCTCGGCCAATCTCTGGTAATGGGATACTTACGGTTACATGCTTGGGCTGCTATGTGCAACAAAGACACCTGTGAATCTTGCCCATTATCATCAGGGGGCGGCCCTGCCCTTAAGACCTCATGTACATTGGTGTCAGTTGACAAAGGTACAAAACGCGGTGAGTCCGTGGAATCTACCAACAACCCCGCGGCGCCCCCATCTAGCAATCTCACCATCCATGTCAATAAAGGTTCCCCTGATTTTTGCCTCAAACGAGTAATGATTTCCCCAACCACCTGCTGGGTGTAATCCTCCAGCGTGGTTAAATCCACAACCCCGCCTGCAGGATTCTGTGGGTGGTGTCTGGCATGCCGTCCTCTAACTGGTTTCACAGCCACTGTCTTTTGATTAAGTTCTGCTTTCGAATCTGACTCATTTGCCAAGCTGCTCTCTGGGCTTGTTGAGTTAAAAATGTCTGCATCCAACTTATCAGGGCCCAAATCCACACCTGCAGTAGCGAATGCAGCTGCCACTTTTCTTTGGTTGACCCCCTCTCGTCTTTTTTTTATACTTGTACTGGGCTACCCTAACTGCTGCCCTCTCTGCTACAGCCTGATATTTATCAGCCTTGTCTTTAAAAAGTTTTGTCTGAATTTCCTGCATCAACACTATCTGCTGCTTAGCAGCCAACTCTTTTTCTAATTGCAAAATATGCTCTTTCATTTCTATATTTTTTTTATATATTTACCTGTAGGCATGCAAGAGGACCCACCCCCGTCTTCCTAACACAGCACATTACTTCCCCTCTTAACTGAAATGTGTTGTAAACAAAACATTACTTCTGACGGAGCAGCTTCTCCCAAGCCATCGTCACATGTTTCACTCAGCCCAGCTCCCCACGCCCAAACCTGGGCCAGCTTATCAAATGGGCCGTTAGCCCACCCTGGGATCATCACATCGGGAGAGTCACCGCCAGCTGGAATGCCCTTTTTCCTGAACAAACTATTCATCATTAGAGTAATTTGCAAAACCTCTTTTTTTTCCATTTCTTTCTACTCTGCAATCACTCGTGCAAGCACGCACACATACAAAGAAAAAAAAAACAGATTAATACAGTCTGACACTCACTGCCAAATGAAAACAAACTTTTGCATGCAATGTAAGCAAAGCCTATCTGTGTTCAAACAGATTCTTTAATATTTGGGTCAATTCATCACAAATATCCCATCCTCGTCACCAAAAATGTATTGCTCGCCAAGAGTGCACAGACAGTTATTTATCACCAGTACATTTGCAAAGCAGAGCAAATACTTTGAACGCAGGTAGACGGAACAATAACTCACACCCAGACACTCAGTTAGAGGATAATGAGAACTTATATGGCTATTTATTCATAAAACAATAAGTGATAACACAGAAATAAATCACAGAAAAGATAGTGAATTGGAAAAAATACATCACCATGGGCATAACTGAATCCCTCATTTCACCAGAAGTGGCTGGAAGACCCCGTTAACAGCCAGGCCGAGAGCACAACAGCCCACAGGTATGTCGGAACAAGGCGCCCCCCCTCCGACTGAGGTCTTTCTGCTTTTTCCACCTGACCTTTCCAGAGCTCCGCATATATGCACTCCTCAAAAGGGGCGGAAATTTCTCGAACCTTCTGGCATTAGCGCTTGCGCATTGATGAGTGACCATTGGCTGCCTGCCGGGCCAGACGACAGTAACCCCAAGGAGCAAAATGCATCCCTCTCCTAAAGCACCACGGAAAACAATTCCATAACTGATCTTGAGACCTTGGTGCAAGCATAGCAAGCCATAACAAAACCTTTCTTTATATCTGGTACCAGCAGCACCTGTGGATTCTCGCTTTCCCACTGCCGTGTCCTTGGCTGAGACCTGCATACCAGGCTCAGCAATGAATAATGTTGAAAACATGTTATTTTTTTAGCAAAGCAAGTGCAATTTTCACTGAGGCATGAATATCCATTATGCCTCTGAGTGCCCCAGAATGCACTGCACAACAGCACCATGTTTTAGCTCAAGCATCACATGATCATATTAGAAGTGGTGCAGAAATCACGAAGGGGATGAAACCTAGGAAAGAAATTAAATCAGAAGGAGTTGTTCTGGATAGAAAAAATGTACATCTTAACCCCCGAGTGGGATGAACAAAGACTTCTATTTGGGAGCCTTCTTGTGAGCCGTTCGCATGAGAGCACCACGTTTTTGATATAGTGTACTTTTAAACGAGACAGTACATGAAACAAAGTCTGATTATAGTGTAAAATATT